>NW_006921696.1:3240467-3382849 GCF_000298275.1 Orycteropus afer afer | reverse complement strand
GCAGGACAAACTTGTCTGTCGGTTTGTCCTACTGTGGTGACATGTAGACGTGAGTTTTGAGGCTGAGCCTCTGGTGTTTAAAACCCAGCAAGATGCACCTGGTGCATAGGTGACAGCCAGGAGTAGGAAGACTGCTGTTAAATTGTAGGGATTGCAATCAATGTCACAAAACAAAATGTGTATGAATTATCGAATGGAAAACCAACTTGCTCTGTAAACTTTCACCCAGATAACAATAAAAAGTTAAATTAAAAAAAAGAAAAGAAAAAAATTTAAGCTGGATTCAAAAGAGGACGTGGAATGAAGGGTATTATTGCTGATGTCAGATGGAACTTGGCTGAAAGCAGAGAATACCAGAAAGATGTTTACCTATGTTTTGTTGACTATGCAAAGGCATTTGGTTGTGTAGATCATAACAAACTATGGCTAACAATTTGAAGAATGGGAATTCCAGAACACTTGATTGTGTTCCTGTGGAACCTATACATACACCAAGAGGCAGTGGTTCAAACTGAACAAGGGGATACTGTGTGGTTTAAAATCAAGAAAGATGAGCATCAGAGTTGTATCCTTTCACCATACTTAATAATCTGTAGGCTGAACAAATAATCTGAGCAGATAGATTACATGAAGAACAACATGGCATTGGGATTGATGCAAAACTCATTAACAATCTGTGATATGCTGGTGACACAACTTTGCTTGCTGAAAGTGAAGATGACTTGAAGCACTTACTGATGAAGATGAAAGACTAGAGTATGGATTACAACTCAACATAAAGAAAACAAAAATTCTCACACTGGATCAATAAGCAACATTATGATAAAGGGAAAAAACTGAAGTTATCAAAGATTTCGTTTTACTTGAATGCATAATCAGTGATCATGGAAGCAGCAGTCAAGAAATCAAAGAACACATTGCATTGGACATATCTGCAACAAAAGACTTTTCAGAGTGTTAAAAAGCAAAGATGTCACCTTGAAGATTAAGCCACACCTGATCCAAGCCATGTTTTTTTCAATTGCTCATGAAAGCTGGACAATGAATAAGGAAGACCAAGAAGAATTAATGCCTTTGAATTACGGTTTTGGTGAACAATACTGAATATACCTGATCTTCCAGAAGAACAAACAAATCTGTCGTGGAGGAAGTACAGCCAGAATGTCCCTTAGAAGCAAGGATGGCAAGACTTCATCTCTTGGGAGGAAGTGGGAGGGGAGCTGTTGCATTGTGGTCAACTGTGGTCAATGACATGAGACAAAGTATATGTGAACTGCTGTATGGAAAGTGAATTTGTTCTGTAAAGCTTCACCCAAATAAAAATTAATTAGTTAATTAATTTAAAAAAAAAAAAAAAACAAAACTTCATCTCTTGTACTTTGGATATATTATCAGGAGATTTGTTCCCTGGAGCAGGACATCATGCTTGGTAAAGTAGAGGGTCAGTGAAAAAGAGGAAGCCCTTCAACAAAACCGAATGACACAGTGGCTGCAACAATGGGCTCAAACATAGCAATGATTGTGGGGATGGCACAGGACTGGGCAGTGTTTCGTTCTATTGTACATAGGGCCACTGTAAGTCAGATCCAACCTGATGGCACCTAATAACAACAGAGGTTTCCAAGGATGTAAATCTTTACAGATGCAAACTGCCACAATTTTTCTCTTATGGTGGATTTGAACTGCCTACCTTTTGGTTAGTTGCCAAACACTTTAACCATTGTACCAACAAGCTCCTTATCGCTTTATTTTAGGCCCAGGCCTGTGGGCCCATTGGTAACGTGTAGGAGAACAGGTGTGTTGTTTTATTCAATTCTTGAGGATTAGGAAAAACGTAAACCAATTAAACAACTTCATCCTTTGGAATTTTTTGAGAGGAAATGACTTTTTAAGGCATGTGGAAACTATAAAGAAAACAATTTTTCCTTGCAATGACATGTTGGCACACCAGAGAAACATTCCACCAGAATCAAGAGGAGCTGGTAATCACATATGAAGAAGGGTGTTGCTGTTTTCAAGGGAGGTGTGAAGAAACCAATACACAAATGGTGAGTAAAATAAAGAAATCAGGGATCATTTTTCCTGTTTATTCACATTCACACCGAGCTTTGGTTACCATGGTTGCATGATATGTGATGTCACAGACCACACCACACAAAATCACACAGGCCACCATAGGCAGGAAGAAAGACCTGCCCTTGTCGTCTGAGTAATACAAACAGGCCAGTGTGTTAGATATGATGCTGTTTGTGGAATGATGAACCAGAGCCATGCCATCTCCTGCCTGTGCCTGCCCCCGTGTGGACAGTAGTGGCAAAGCATGGGAGTCCACCTGCTGGGTCTTAAAGGGGCTAGAATATGACTCCCCTAGGCAGCCCAGTTCACAGTCTCTCTATTTCCTGGGGAATCAGGGCTCTCATTGGGAGCCTCAAGAACCAACTTAGAAAGACTACCACCATTTCATGTTATATTTTTCCCTGGGTCTGTGGTCTACCTCTTCCTACCCTGATCCTACTTACACTTTCATTAACGCAGTCCCACACAGAAACACCCTGTTTCCAGATAGTAGAAATTGTTCCTTGTTGAGTCCTGCAAACTGTGGGGAATGAATAGTGAGCTGTATTATAGAGTGTGCTGGGGTGGGTCTTCATCAACCCACTGCTATCACGTAAGGTCTGACTCATAACAATCCCTCCTTGGGTTTCCGAGGCGATATCACTACGGAAGTAGATTGCCCAACCTTCCTTCTGGGGAGTGGCTGGTGGGTTTGAACCACCAGCCTTCTGGTTAACAGTCAGATGCCTTAGGCACTACACCACCAGACCTCCCAAATGGGTCTCCATAGCCATTCATTTATTCATCAGAAACTAGATGCCAGAACTTGTGCCCTGGAGACATAAAAGAAACTGGGTGAGATCCCTGCATGGAGGGATTCAAAATGCAGAGAATGGACAGCTCTCCATCCATCAGTGGCCATGTGATGTGGTCCTCGCCTCTAAAGAGACATCAGCACTGTGGGGAACATTTGGATTTGTTGTGGGCTCTTGCCACATCAAGGTCAGCCAGCAACTGCTCTGTTCAAATGACTCAGGGAAATAAATGAGGCCAAGAAAGGCTGTCCTGACACCACGCACCTCTACAATACCCTGGCTATGCTGGGAGACATTGATCTCAGCTGGGTATTTCCATCCCTGCCTAAGTCACAGTGATCTGACTGTACCAGCCTATGTGGATATTGCTAAGAGGAGGCAGATTTCACCATGAGCTCCTTTTGATGACAATCCACATGATTCTCCCACTGTGGCAGTGCCTGGCTCTTGCCAAAGCTCTGTGTTGTTCATTTTAAGCCTCCCTGAAATTTTCTGAAGCCCCATCTTCCACATTTCTAACAAATAAGGAAGATCTAGAAAGAGAAATGGTAATTATCTCAAATGACTCAGGAGCCCTCCTTAACTCTTGTGATCTGTGTATAGACATGCCCTAAAAAGCCAAGGGTAATAATATTGTCAACTATGTAGGAAAAAATATGCTGAGCAAATAATCCGAGAAGCTGGACTATATGAAGAAAAATGTGGCATCAGGATTGGAGTAAGAATCATTAACAACCTGAGATACGCAAACGATACAACTTTGCTTGCTGAAAGTGAGGATGACTTGAGGCACTTACTGATGAAGGTTGAAGAATACAGTCTGCAGTAGCATAGTGCCTAAGGCACTTGACTGCTAACCAGAAGGCTGGCAGTTCAAACCCACCAGCCACTCCTTGGAAGGAAGACTGGGCAATCTACTTCCGTAGAGATACTACCTCGGAAACCCAAGGAGGGGTCACTATGAGTCGGGCCCGACTCGATGGCACATAACAACGACAATAAAGAAAACAAAAATCCTCACAACTGGATCAATGAGCAGCATCACAATAAATGGAGAGAAGATTGAGGTTATCAAAGAATTCACGTTGCTTGGTTCTACAATCAATGCCAATGGAAGCAGCAGTCAGGACATTAGATGACGTGTAACACTGGGAAGTTCAACCACGAAGGAACTGTTTCAAGTGCTGAGGAGCAAGGATGTCTCCTTGAGGACTAAGGTGTGCCTGACACAAGCCATATTTCCAATCGCCTCGTATGCATGTGAGAGCTGGACAATGAATAAGGAAGACCAAAGAAGAGTTGATGCTTTTGAGTTGTGGTGCTGGCGAAGAATGCTGAAGGTACCATGGACTGCTAAAAGAACTAACAGATCTGTCCTGGAGGAAGTGCAGCCGAGATGCTCCTTGGAAGCGAGGATGGCCAGACTTTGTCTCACCTACTTTGGTCATGTTGTAAGAAGGGACCATTCCCTGGAGAAGGATGTCATGCTTGGTAAGGTGGAGGGTCATCGAAAGAGGGGAAGGCCTTCAATGAGATGGATTGACACAGTGGCTTCGATGATGGGCTCAAGTATAGCAGGGATCATGGAGCTGGCGTGGGATTGGGCAGTGTTTCGTTCTGCTGTGCGTGGGGTCGCTATGAGTTGGAAACGACTCGAGGGCACCTAACAACAACCACATGTAGGAAAAGCTGAAAGAAAAACAGATTAATGTTCTAAACTCCTGGCTCTTGGCAGAAAAAGAAAATGTTGTGTAGAGAAGACAGAAAGATAGGTTCTCAGTCCTGGCCTGACTGTTAAGTACATAATTCAGAGGTGGAGGCACCTGGAAGGAACCTGGTGAACTCACCTGGTGAGCTTCTTGGGCATAAGGGTGGCATCCTGTTCATCTCTCTGTCTGGTACACTAAAATGTTTGTTAAATGAATGGATGTCACCTCAAACCCTTTGAGGCCTCCTGGGCCCTGGGAGAAACAGTGATTGGGAGCTGTTATGTACTGTTGAGTCGATTCCAACTCGTTGTTGTTGTTGTTGTTGTTGTTGTGTGCCGTTGAGTGGGATCCAACTTATAACGACTCCTTGGGTTTCTGAGGCGATATGACTACAGAAATAAATAGTGACCCTATAAATGGAGGAGAACTGTCCCATAGGGTTTCCTAGGCTGTAAATCTTTACAGAAGCAAGCTGCCTCATTGTCCTCCTGAGGAGCAGCTGGTGGGCTTGAACTGCTAACCTTCCAGTTAGCAGGCGAGTGCTTTAACTACCGTGCCATGAAGCTTCTTTAAAGGCAGGTCCTAGACCCCCTGGATTTAAAATTCTTGAACAAATAAAATTACTTGTGTGCCCCAAAACTTCCAGAAAAGATGCCAATCAAAGAAGAATGGGAATCAAAAATTCAAAATGAGGCGAAATAGTGACTGTTCCATTCTAGGTTGACTGAAAATCCCCTCCCTCTGGAGGAAAAAGCACCAGCAGGGGCAACCACAGTAATGGTGACTGCCGGGCACCTACTGCAGAGGAGAGAGCTGGCTTGGTGCAAATGGTGTTTGGGGCTGAGCTGGGGATGGCATCCACTGAGAAAGGGGGCCCAGGAGGTATCTGCCGCCAGTCAGCCCTTCCTTCCCCTCCCCAAGAGAGCTGGCATGAGCTCCAAAGGGAGGGAGAGCTGGTGTGCCTGGGGTCCCAGCAGACAGACTGGCTGGGGGTGAAAGAGGTAGTGAGGTGCCGCTGAAGACCTGGGAATGAACTGAAGTTCTTGGTTTCCCCCCGAAGCTGTTGTAGCCTGCAGGAATAGAAGTTACATAAATTCTGTTCATACTTCATATTTTGTAAAGAGTCTGAAGAAACTCTAACTGCTACAATGCTGTGAATTCAAATTCTGTGCCCAGCTTATTATTGTTGTTAGGTGCTGCCAAGTCAGTTCCCACTCATAGGGCTCCATTAAATTTTCATTCTTCCTGCAGTTCTCAGTTTTTCCAACTCATTCATTCAACAAATATTTACTGTAAGCCACCTCTTTTCCAGACCCTTTACCAGGTACCCAAATGACAATGTCAGCAAAGACAGACCAGTCCCTGCCTTCATGGACCTTACAAAACAGAGGACATGACCTTGATTAAATACCCACACAAATAAAAGTACCGTTGCAGTGTGTGCTGTCCAAAGTATATAGAGAGGGTATTTGACTTAATCAAGGATGAGGGGGAGAATTATCTGAGGAAACAATGAGTGAAATGAAATCTGAAGGAACAATAGGACTAACTAGGGTGGTTAGGTCTCTGGGGTGGGAGGGCACATGTGTGTTCCAGGACCTGAAAGATGGCAAATGTGACTGCAGTATAGACAGCAAGGATGAAGTGAGATGCAAGAGAGGCCACAGAGTGAGAAGGGACAGACTATGTCCAAAAAGCCACTGACATTCTTGAAGTAGAGGAGTGATATGATCAGATGTACTTTCCAGAAAGAAGACTCTGGCTGTCCTGTGGAAAATTGATTGGAAAGAGTATCAAGTGGATGTTGTTAGACAAGGTTTATGGTTGTTGTTAAATGCCATCAAGTTGGATCCAACTCATAGTCACCCTGTGTACAAAAGAACAAACCACTGCCAGGTCCTGTGCCATCTTCATTATCATTGCTATGTTTGAGCCCATTGTTGCCGCTACTGTGTCAGTTCATCTCATTGAGGGTCTTCCTCTCTTTTGCTGACCCTCTACTTTACCAAGCGTGATGTCCTTCTCCAGGAACTAATCCTTCCTGATAATATGCCCAAACTATGTGAGAGGAAGTCTCACCATCACTAGCTTCTAAGGAGCATTCTGGCTGTACTTCTTCCAAGACTGATCTGTTTGTTCTTCTGGCAGCCCATGGTATATTCAATATTCTTTGCCAATATCATGATTCAAATGCATCAATTCTTCTTCAGTCTTTCTTATTCATTGTCCAACTCATGTGCATATGAGGCAAATGAAAATATCATGGCTTGGGTCAAGCACACCTTAGTCTTCAAGGTGACATCTTTGTATTTTAACAATTTAAAGAGACTTTTTTTGCAGCATATTTTCCCAATGTAGTGAGCTCTGGTGGCATAGTGCCTAAGGCATTTGACTGCTAACCAGAAGGCTAGTGGTTCAAACCCAATAGCCACTCCTCGGAAGGAAGACTGGGCCATCTACTTCTGTAGAGATACCACCTCAGAAATCCAAGGAGGGGTCACTATGAGTCAGAGCCAACTCGAAGGCACATAACAACAACAACAAACCTCTTTCCTGTAGTCTTTGCTTTCAGCCAAGATCCATCTGACATCAGCAATGTTATGCCTAGTTCCACATCTCCTTCTGAATCCAGCTTGATTTTTTTGCCAGTTCCCTGTCTATGTTCTACTGCAACCATTTTTTAAATTATTTTCAGCATAGTTTTACTTGTACGTGATATTACTGATATTGTTCAATAGTTTCCATTTTCTATGGGATCACCTTTCTTTGAAATGGTATGAACATAGATCTCTTCCTAGACAAACTAGGAAGTCGTTGGCATTTAAGACTAAAACGCAATGGAGGAGGGAAGGGGAAAGATTCTATTTAAGAGTTAATATTGTTCGGCCATGGTGATGAATAGAGCAGCCAACAATAGATTTGTTGTTGTTGTTAGGTGCTGTCAGGGGCTCCAATTGATAGTGACCTTTTGTTTCCTGGTTTTGCACCATCTAAGAATAGATTACACGCTTGTAAGAGCTTCCAGGAACCTTCCTGTGCAATGAGCTCTCTTTTCATGGTCTAAAACACCATTGGAGACACAAACCCAACCTTCCTCTCTTTCAGGTTCTTGTTTGATTTGTCCTTAGGGATGCCTTTACACAGGTACGCATCACTTAACTGTCCACAATATGTTCTGTGAAAAGATGACGTTATGTGACTTGGCCTTTGTGCAAATATTATATATAGTACATATGTTTGTATATATTCAGTGTACATATGTATGGTAGTTAAGATTATATGTCAATTTGGCTGGGTCTGGTTTTGAGTGGCTGGCAGCTAGATGTGGTTATTCCCCATAAGGCTGATAATCAGCTCCATAGTGGAATTTGTTGTGAGCCGCTGAGTACCTGTCTTAGGGATGTAGTCTGCTTCTAGTATATAAGGAGAAGTTTTAAGAAAGGTCTCTGCAGCTTTTTGGCATGCTTGGAGCCTACAGGTAGCCAAGCCTTCATTTAGCACTCTGCCATATTTCCTGCCAAACTTGAGAATGTTTTTGAACTAGTAGACTGCCATGTTGTTTGATAATCTTGAGACTGTGCCTTTTTACTTGTCAACCTTGGCTTTGTCAGCCTCAGCAGCCCGCAGCTGCCTGAGTTAAGAGAAGCCTCCAGCTCCAGTGGGCTGGGAGCAAGAGGCAGAGCTGAAGCCCAAGGTCGAGGTGCCTTCACCCAGCCCCTACAGCCAGCACTTTGAACTCAGACTTCTAGCCTTCAAAACTGTAAGAGAATAAATCCCTGTTTGTTTAAGTCATCCACCTGTGGTAATTTGCTGTTAGAGCAGCACTGGAGGACCAAAACAATATGTTTGATACAAATATATCAAGATAATGCCCTCACAAGCTGCTCTGGCTCTTCATTATCACCCAAAACCTCAGAGTTTGAAAACTTGCAACTGTGATTGGCTGCCTCTGGGCACGACGCCCTTTCTGAGCAGCCCCTGGGAAGCGTCCAGCGACAAAATGAAGCAGCCACAGCCCAGGATCAGCCACAGGCATCGAACTGGCCATGACAACTGTAGTGGGATGGCACTGTGGCTCAGGGTCTGTAAGCCACACTATGGCTCCTAGGCTGCAGCTGAGCCTCGAGTTGCAGCTGAGTTGGGCGGTTACCAGGGTAGCCGGGGCAGCCCTGGGAGTCCAGTCCCAGCTGCTATGGAGTTCAGACTCAACACTGACCCCACCTCCTGGCGCCCTTCCAAGCAAGCCCCTCCTTTCACCCCACCTATGGCTGCCCTCTCAGTTGTTATGTGGCACATACCTATAGTTTCTTTCTAGTTTTTTCCAGAATTAAAGGGCAAGGATGTCCATGAAGCCTCCTGAACCAAACCAAACTCAAAGCCATAAAGTCAGATCTGACTCATAGCAATCCCTCCTTGGGTTTCACAGACGGTATTGTAGTGCCTATGGCACTTGACTGCTAACCAGAAGGCTGGTGGTTCAAACCCACCAGCCACTCCTCAGACGGAAGGTTTGGCAATCTACTTCCATAGTGATACTGCCTCAGAAACCCAAGGAGGGGTTGCTATGAGTCAGGTCTGACTCAATGGCACATAACAACAACAACATCACTACCAAAATAGATTGCCCAATCTTCCTTCTGAAGAGTGGCTGATGGATTTAAACCGCCAGCCCTCTGGTTAGCAGTCAAATGCCTTAGGCACTACACCACCAGAGCTCCTATAAACTCAAAGGTCATTGGTTAAAATGACCATTTAACCAATGGATTACAGAGCTGTCAACTTTTGAGCTCCTATGACCTTCACTGATGGGTAGAGGGGTTGGGTTGTGACCAAAAGAGTTTCACAGCACTGAAGATTGCTACAGGACTTGGTCTGCTTAATGCTCAAAATACATGTATTATCCAATTAGGCAATGTACTCTTTTACCACATGCTTTGATGATATAGTCAGTTTCCTGCATTGAAGAGTATGTGAAATTAGTGACCAGATGACCTCTTCTGCTTAGAATCCTTGCTTCTGCAAAATCACCATTGATCTAGTAATGGTGTTTGAACACAGCATTGTGCTAGGCAGCAGGGATTGGAGGGTGAAGAAGTTCCCTGCCCACCAGTGGTCACTGCATAGCAGGCCTACCAATAAAGGCAATGAGAATGATGGTCCGCAGCAGAGGCAGAGGTGCTATGAAACCCCAACACAGGGGGCAGGTGCTCTGCCTGGCTGAGTTAAGAAGATTTTCCTGAGGGTACGTCTGGGCCAGGCATCAAGAGGCGAGGAGGAGTTTAAGTTGTGGAGAAGAGGAGGCAGGTCATTTCAGGCAGAAGGAACAGCTTATGCAAAGACATACAGGCACCTAAGGGTAAGGTGTGACTAAAAAGTGGTCCCAGGGGGACTGTAGCAAGAGGTGAGAGTAGGGACCAGATTGTGCTGGGAGCACTGAAGGGTCTCAACTACCGATTTGGGGAATACATTGTATTAGTTATTTAGTGCTACATAACAAATTACCCTGAAATTTAGCTTAAAGCAACAAACGTGTTATCTCAATTCTCTGTGTGTCAGAAATCCCGACATAGCTTAGTGGTCCTCTGGCCCAGGGATTCACAAGGCTGCAATCAAGGTGTCAGCCAGGGCTGCAGTCAAGCCCAGGCTCTACTGGGGGAAGAGACACTTCCAAGTCCCTTCCTGTGGCTGTTGGGAGGGATCAGGAGAGAGTCATAGCCTTTTTGTAACCCAGTCTCAGAAATGACATCCCACTGTTCTGCCACATTCTATAGTGCCTAAGGCGTTTGTTTGACAGCTAACCAGAAGGCTGGTGGTTCAAACCCACCAGCCACTCCCTGGAAGGAAGACTGGGCCATCTACTTCCGTAGAGATACCACCTCAGAAACCCAAGGAGGGGTAGCTATAAGTCAGATTCAACTCCACAGCAGTGAGTTTTTGTTTGTTCATTTGTTTTTATTCCTTTAAAGCAACTCAATGGGTCCAGCCCACATTGAAGAGAGGTGACTGCTGGTGGATTGAGTTACAAGATGGCATGAATACCAGGAGGTAGTGATCTTCTAGGGCCATTTTAGAGCCTCTTGACCACATCTGTTGTTGTTAGGTGCTGTTGAGTTGATTCTGATTGATAGCAACACTATAGGACAGAGTAGAACTTCCCATAGTGTTTCCAAGGCTGTAATCTACAGGCACAAATTGCCAGGCCTTTTCTCCATGGTTCAACCTGCCCACCTTTCGGTGAACAGCCTAGCACTTAAGCATTGTACCACCAGTGCTCCTTGCTGACCACATATACCAAGAGCTATTTACAGCACAATCCTAGCATTATCCCATTCTGCATAAATTGTAGAGAGACATATAACTTCACTGCAGATTAGTTTGTTTTTGTTAATGAGTACACTCTGGTCCCCAGGAGCCCTGGAGAACAATGTGATTCATTTCACATCTCCCTAAAGATTTTACACAACCCACTTGGCACTCACGCTGTTAGATGAATTCAGCCAAAGGCTGTGCGTGGGGGTAGAGATAGGTGGGAAGGTAGGACGGCAGAGAAAGGAAATGATTGGGAACACAAATTGAATAAAGGGGAAGGTCACACACCAACTGCAAATTAGAAATGAATCTAAGTGGAATTAAGTATCTGGGTTGGCAGCACACACACATGATGCCAAATTGACACAGCTTGGCAGCAGCCTTGGTTTTCCCACATGCAACTGAAAATAGCCAGCATCCGTCCTGAGGGAGTGCTACTAAAATAAGTAATTACTGGGGACTTTACCTCACTGCTCATTCAAGCTGGAAGCAATGTGTAATTATTTTGCTGAAATTAGACACAAATTAAGATGCCACTTCTGAAACCCTTTCTCCTTACTATTTAACAAGAACGAATACTGATTTTTGCACTCTTACAGTTTAAGATTTTGCTTCTTTTCTTAAAAAATAAGTGTGATTTCTGCTAGATTATCCACAAAGGCAAATTATTGATACTAATCTTTTGGGGAAATTAATCTCTTCAAGAGTCTGGTTTTCTAAGACTGAAGAAAAACAAAGATTCATGGAAACAATTAGTCCTAGCAACTGGTACACCATGTGTGATCCGCAGCCTATACGACTATGAGACCAGAAGAACAAGATGGTGCCTGGCTACCACTGTCAACCATTCAGAGGGAAATGAATCTATGTAGGAGATCCTACATAGAGAGGGAGAACAATGTGGAACAAAACTCAAATCATTTGGAAAAAAAAGGGAGGGGGGACCAGGTTTGCTGGTCTGATAGAGCCTGGTAGAACCACTGAGACTATAGCCCCTAGCTGCCCTTCAGGTCTGGAACTGAACCCACACCTGTGGCTTCCAGCCAAACAAAAGGTAGGCACAGGAGTTGAACATTTACCTGAGGTAAATACACTCCTTGGAGAGAACAATCATGGGAGAAAGAAGGGCTGTTTATGCACGGGGAGACAGCTCAGGGGGCAGGAGTGTATGGAGGGATGGACACAGGGAAGAGGTAACTATGGGGAGGAAGTGGGAGGGGAACTGTTGCATTGTGATAAGTTGTAGTCAATGTCATGAGACAAAGTGTACGTGAACTGCTATATGGAAAGTGAATTTGCCCTGTAAACTTTCACCCAAATCACAATTTAAAAAAAAAAAAAAATTAGCACATTAAACAACAACAAAAAAAAAGAGTTTGGTTTTCTGATTTTCAAGCCTGGGTTTAGTTGAGATAGATCTTCAGTGACAGGTCTATAAAGATGATTGGGCAAGGGAACTATAGCCCTGCTCCCTCTTTTCAATGGTGGTCTGAAAGCTGTCCCAGGATCTGTATCCACATAGAAGTTCTGCTATGTTTTAAAAAAGAATGCAGACTATACAAACATACACATGAAAACAAACCATATTAATGATGATTTAGGGTCTCCCCTCAAATTTGGCTAGAAGTAACCTGCATGCAGATAATGGGGGTGTTCAGGGGTTTTCTGCTATGGAAGAGCCCCTGTGTTGTACTATTTATTGCCTTCAGAAAACAGCATCTTCTCTGCCCTGCATTTGGAAGAAGGGGTAGAATTTCTGCAAGTCCATCTATGCTGGGTTGCCAGAGGCTGTGATGGCTTCAAGGATAGGGATGTTTCTCCTCTACTTTGAATTCACCTTCCCTTTGAGAAAGCAAAGATTAGCTTCTTCTCACTGTTGGAGACCTTGCAGAAGCACATTCACCCCCTCCCCCTTTCATACACACGCACTAGCTCCTCACCTACATCTCATATTCCTACCCCATACACCTATTCTGATCTGGTAAATCTTGGAAGTGACATCACACTGTATATTCCTACCCCACATATAAAGACCTTTCCAGGTAACATTTCCTCCTTAGTGAAGAGTATCCCTTTTTTTTTTTTTTTTTGTCTCCATAATTCTCAGATGAAAAAAACTGCTGAAAGGTCACCTAAGCAAACCATTTGGATGATGAATCCTTCACCTTCACTGTAATTTTAGGGATAATTTCATGCCTTGTTTAACTTGTAAAATTATTTTCAGTGTGTCTTTTTCTAGACTTCTTAGGGCCTGGGAGGAAAATGAACTGAAACTAACTGAACTCAAAATAAATTAAGTGATCTGAAATGAAGTGAGCTGCAATGATTCCCCAGGCAGCTCCCCACCCTCCCCACATCACATCTCCCCGGAGTGAAGAGTTTCGCACCCCATTTATTCTGACAGAGGAAAGAACAGACACAGGCTCTGCCTGGCCCAGATCGGCAAACAATTCAGTAACCACCCTTCCTGGACAATAGTCTGCGCTTGTCTGGCCTGAAAACCCGTATTTGAAGGGAAAACAAACAAACAAACAAACAAAAACACTTTCATCGAGTTGATTCCGACTCATAGAGACCCCCATCGAGTTTCCGAGGTGGTTTATCTTTACAGAAGTAGACTGCCACATCTTCCTTCCGTGCAGGGGCTGGTGGGTTTGAATCGCCAACCTTCTCCTTAGCAGTCAAATGCCTTGGGCATTTTAAGTCCTAATAGAATAATGTCATATACTTAACAAGAGGAGGGAGAAGCTGCCCTCGCACAGGACAAAAGCTGAGCTTCAGAAAAATGGCACCTTGATAGATGCCTCCTCCAGCCCCACTGCAAGCCCAAACCTAGCAGAGGCAATTCCCGGTTCCCTGAGCCTGGAAAAGCAATCTCTCATTAATAATCTTGTACTTGAACATTCAAAAGATGGCAAACAAGGGGAGGAAAGACGGAGGATATCATATCCTCCTCACTACCAACTGCACAATTTTATTCAGAACCTTGATATCTCATTTATTTTCACCATTTAGAGAATTTTTTGATTAGCATTCCGTCTCCTTCCCAGACCAAAAAGCAAAAATTCTTCCGTTCGGGGGAGGAAGTTTACAGGCGGAGGGCAGCGATCACGGAATGTCCCCTCGTCCTCTCTTATGCCCTCAGCCCAAACACACTCTGTTCCAACCAGTGTAAAAATAGCTGTCCAGGTTTTCTTATTCTTCCCTAAGCAGCCACGAAGGGCCTGCCTCCCTGCCGTGTCTTATTTCAGTTGACGTCTCCACACCTCCCATCCCCACCCCCAGCTCGGACGTGTGTCCTCGGTGACCTTAACATTTCTTTATTTAAATCAGTATTATCGTTTATTGAGAGGAAAATGCTCCGCCTTTCCAAGCTGGCAGCGAGCGGACCCTCCCTCCTCCACAGCCTGGCCTCGGTGCCAGGAGAGCGTTTCCATCTGTGTTGGAGCGAACGGCCTCCCCTTGCTCCCCAGGCACTTCCAGCGCGCAAAGGCGCTGAGGCTGCTACACTCGCTCCCGCACTGGGAACAGCTTTCCCAGGGGTCCTGGGAGTGGCTCTCTCTTTCCTAAGGAAGGCCAAGCGCTTCCCCCGTGGGGCCCAACTCATTCTCCGCAACTTCAACCCCTATCCCTGCGGCGAATCCTGAATTCCCCAGTGCTGGGAAAGGGAATCTCGTCCTCACAGAGCACAGCCAGGCATGCCGTCAGAACCAGCGCAGGCGTGGAGAGGGGTCGCGTCCGCTCTGCTCTGGGCGCTCAGGCGGAGCAAAGAGCGAGTGAGTCAGCTGTGAGTCGGATAAAGGGAGGTCAGCCAAGAAGAGCGTTCCCATGCGGCCTGGGTCCTGCTGTCCGTCCTGTTTCCTGGCAGCAGTTTAGGGACACCGCACCATTGGAAGAGAGCCACGGAATGTTAAGCACATAGACTCCTTACGAGGCATTTGCTTAATACCTCCATTTCATAGATGAGGAAATTGAAGCCCAGAGAGAAAATGGAAAATGCCCAAAGCCACATTTCTGGATTCTGGCAACTGGGACCAGATCCAGCTCTTACTGGTATGGTTTAAGCACTCCTTCAGTGAGCATCTAGCAAATAACAAATCTAGCAACAGGACGAGTTGCCCTGTCTGAATAGAACAGTACACTATAGGATTTTTAATGGCTGATAATCTTCCCGAAACAGATGCCAGGCCTTTCTTCAGAGCTAAAAAAAAAAAAAAAACCTCACTGCTGTCAAATGGATTTGACTCGGAGGCAGCATTTCTACTGAAGTAGATTGCCCAATCTTCCTTCCGAAAGACAACCACAAATAGTCCAATGCAACTATGGCAGCCATGGATTTGGGCATAGAATCAGATGTCCTGAGTCTGATTTGATGATTTGCAGGACTACACTACTAGCTGTATGGCCTTTGTTAAGTCATTTAACCTCTCAAGCCCTATTTCCTGGTCTGCAAAATGGACAATAAAAATAGAGCCTAACTGCTAGGGTCCTGAGACTTACATGAGATAAGGTACACATTGTTTACAACGCAGGCACATAGATGGCTCTCAAATACATATTTTTGGGCTGACTTGTTCCGAGAGAATGTTTAGAATGTTTTGAGAAGAAAGTGCTAGATCCACTGGCATGCATGAGACAATCGCAGCAGCAATACTCATTTCCAGACAGAACTCATGAGGAACAAGAGAAGGTACTTTCCTGTGTGCAGCACATGTGGAAATGTATGCAGGGTTACAGGACATGGCACAACAGGGAAAGGAGGAAATAGCCCCTTCTATTTCTTTCCTCCACATGCTTCTGCCTTCATCACCTCCCTTCCTCCCCTCTGGGACTCTCACTGTGACCTGTGGTGGCTGCAGAGAAACATCAGGACATCTTATCAAATGAAATGTGTCCTTCAAGCAAGTGTAATTTATGTTTTAAGTCCTATATTATCACTGGCACCTCTCTCTCCTTTTCCTAGGCAGAACAGGTCAAAAAGAATGAATGGAGTTAAATGGATAAGAAGGAATGGTAGTTAAGCACCTAAGGTGTCAGGTTGGAGTAGTTCATTGAAACTCATCCCAGAACAACTCTCTCATATTAATGAAGAAGCAGTGAAAACCAGTGAGAGGCAAAATGACAGCAAGTTTGAGACTCAAGTTGTTATTGCTGTTCAGTGGATTCCAACTCATGGTGACCCATGTGTGCAGGGTGGAACTGTTCTGTAGGGTTTTCAAGGCTGTGACCTTTTCAGAAAGTGTCTTTCAAGGCACCTTTGGGTGGGTTCAAACCATGAACCTTTTGGCTAGTAGTGAAGCACTTAACCATTTGCACCAACATAGGAAACTCCTAGACTCAAAATAGATCCCTGGTTTTCTGTCTCCCCAGAGTTCATTCATCCATGCATAAACATTGCTTTGTTGTTGTTGTTCTTGTTGTTATGTGCTGTCAAGTCAGACCAACTCATAGCGACCCCTCCTTGTGTTTCCAAGGCAGTATCACTACAGAAGTAGATTGCCCCATCTTCCTTCTGAGGAGTGGCTGGTGGGTAAATTATTTACTGCCAGGTACAAGGTTCTGCCTCAATAGGCAGGGAAAGGGAAAAGGAAAAGAGCAATTTAGGAGAATTCTCAGGGTTTCCTTATGCTTCACAGATGGTTATACCGTTTACTGTGATGGGAAGTAGAGGGATAGGAGTTGATTTGAGAAGAAGGTGATTTGGTTTGAATATGTTTTTAATGTGCTGTGGTACATCTAGGTGAAGACCTCCAGGAGACAGAAACATGGGTGCCAAGCACAGGAGAGAGACTTGGAGGTGAACATCTGGGAACAATCAACATAAGGGTATTTACTGAATTTGGCACTGGCCTTAGATGGCCCAGACAGAATAGGCAGAACAAAAAGACAATGGAATGGATGAGAACTGAATCTTGGAGAGGTACCAACTTCCCTTAAAATAGAGGATCCTGAGAAGGAGGGGCCAAAGCTGTGGGAATAACGTCAGGAAAAGCAGCATCAAACAGTCCAATTGAAGAGATCTCCAGAGTGAGAAACTGGCCAAACCAAAAAAAGAAAAAACCCTCACTGCTGTCGAGTCAGTCCCGACTAACAGCAACCCCTCCTTTGGTTTCTGAGGCAGTATCTCTACAGAAGTAGATTGCCCAGTCTTCCTTCTGAGGAGTGGCTGGTGGGTTTGAACCACCAGCCTTCTGGTTAGCAGTCAAAATGCCTTAGGCACTGGCCAGTAGTGGGAAATGCCACAGAGATGTCAGGCAAATGAGCTCCGGAATGTGCCTGTTAAAATTGACCATGTGGAAGTCATTGACGACTTGTGTGGCCCTGGTTTCAGTGAAGATGTGAGCACAGAAACCAAAGGACAGCAGATTAGAAGTAAATGCAGTCAAGGAAGAGGAGAAGCAGGGGTGGTGGTGGACATAGAACATTCCTTCAGGAGAGTGGTTGACAGGGAAAAGGAAGTTATCATTAGAGATGGTTGGGTGGGATTGTTATTTTATTTGCTTGTTTATTTACTTATAGATGGAAAACAAACATGCTTTCCATCTATAGATAGAGGCAGTGGGAGGACCATGCTGGAGTCTCAGTACCACCCCCCGCACCACCACTGGAGAAAGTGTGAGGAGAGGGCATTCTGACCCCAGAAACCCCAAAGAAGGATTTTTCTACCCTACTTCTTTTTCTTCTACCATGTGAAAGGAAGAAATCCACTAGGAAGGTTTAGGAGTGAACTTGGAGAGCTCCTTAAAACTTTGTTTCAGAATCAGCTGTAGCCACTCTCTTACTATCAAATGCATTTAATCAGCCCTACTTGAGTGTGGAGCTCTTCCTAGTGCCACACAATGTGAAATAAATACTGTTGTTACTATGTCAGCCCAGACTCTTTGGGTAATAAGTGACTGAAACTCAACTCTAACCAGCTAAACAAACATACCAAAAGAAAAAAAGGAATCTATTAGTTCCGTAAATTCAGAAAACTGACTTTAGGTATGATGGGACTCAGGTGAATAAAAGATATTGTCAAGGGTAATAGGAATAATGTTTTGAAATTATTATGTGCTTAGCTCTGTTTCTCAGAGAACACAAACTTAATCTACTTAAGGCATTAATTGGCCTGGGAGAGAGATGAAGATCCTTTCCAGAGTATATGCAAAGAAAAAGAAAAGGTAACACTCAGCTTCCGGCATTTAAAAACAGGATTGTATAGCAAGATGGGTGGCATAGTGCCTAAGGCACTTGACTGCTAACCAGGAGGCTGGTGGTTCAAACCCACCAGCCACTGCTCAGAAGGAAGGTTGGGCAATCTACTTCTGTAGTGATACCACCTTGGAAACTCAAGGAGGGGTCGCTATGAGTCGGATCTAACACCACATCAGTGGGTTTGGTTTTTGATTTGGATAGCAAGATGATAGCCATGCAAGTCAAGCTCTTACCTTAAAAAAATATTCTCTACATTCTTTAGTGTGTCAAGAACTTTAGTGTTGCAAGTTTTCTTAGACTAAACCTTGGGGTTTTATGTATGAGAGGACTAGACAGAGAGAAAGTGAGGATTCTGGGAGGAGAGCAACAGCAGAGCAAGACAGGCAGCCTGAGAGAGGCACTTTCACTGGAAAAATGACTAACGTCAGAGGCAGAGGCTGACTTTCTCTCCCTCCACACTCTCCAGAATTCTGAAAGAAAAAGCCTGGGTGGTAAAACCGAGGGAGGCCCTAATATGGACTTTCCAAGCTATGTCCTGTGGAACATAGACCCTACCTCATGTAGCAGTAAGTCTGTAGCCAGCTTGCCAGAGATAGTCACTGTAGTGAGGTGACTCAGTGGTGAAGACTGCCAAGTGAACCTCTGGAACCAGGACTGATGGGAATTCAAGGCTAGAAGTCAGAATCTGTAGCACCCAGAAGAGTGGAAAAGTGACTAAGCTAGCCAGCCAGGCAGGGAGCACCTCTGAGAACACTGCCTCAGACTCAGAGAATGGGCTGTGAGCTCTCCATCCACAGACTTCCACATCAGAGGCCAGCCATGCGCCAGGACAGGAAAAAAACGTGAGCATTGCCCTGAGGTCATCTACATCAGCCTTAAGCAGCTACACCTGAGAACTAGTTCAAGGCTGGGCACTCCCTTCCTCTCAACACCATAAGGACACAGAAACCACACTCCACCCCTATGCACCCTACAGGAATGATCAAAACTTCAAAATCCTGACAGGATCAGAGTCTGATTAGCCGGAATGGAGGTGTGGAGGTTGTAGGCTAGTTGATGGATTATGGGGAGCAGGGGGAGAAACTCCAGGGAAGGGGCATTGTGTGTGTTCTGGTGGGGGGGGTTGTGCTCAGGGGACTCAGGCAGCACCTATTTACCAACCAAAGATGAGGTAGTCTGCTTTTGTATAAATTTGCAGCCTTGGAAACCCTATGGGGCAGTTCTACTCTGTCCTATAAGGTCACTATGAATTGGAATCAATGGCAGTGGATTTAGTTTTGGTTTTTTATATGTGTAACAAAAACCAAACCAAACTCACTGCCGTCGAGTCGGTCCTGACTCATAGTGACCCCTCCTTGGGTTTCCGAGGCAGTATCACTGCGGAAGTAGATTGCCCAACCTTCCTTCCGAGGAGTGGCTGGTGGGTTTGAACCAGCAGCCTTCTGGTTGGGAGCTCTGGTAGCATAGTGGCTAAGGCACTCAACTGCTAACCAGAAGGCTGGCGGTTCAAACCCACCAGCCACTCCTCGGAAGGAAGGTTGGGCAATCCTACTTCCGTAGTGATACTGCCTCGGAAACCCAAGGAGGGGTCACTATGAGTCAGGTGTGACTCGATGGTACACAACAACAACAACAAAAACCAAACCAAACTCACTGCCGTCGAGTCGGTCCTGACTCATAGTGACCCCTTCTTGGGTTTCTGAGGCAGTATCACTGCGGAAGTAGATTGATTGCCCAAACTTCCTTCCGAGGAGTGGCTGGTGGGTTTGAACCAGCAGACTTCTGGTTAGCAGTCAAATGCCTTAGGCACTATGCCACCAGAGCTCCCTTTTATACGTACAGTTCAGTATTTTAACAACTGTGGTAGTTAAGATTGTGTGTCAACTTGGCTGGGCCACAATTTTGAGTGCCTTGGCAGTTGGATGTAGTTATTCCCCATGATGAGATTAGACATGGTGTAATCACTTCCATGGCACGACCTGCTGTGAGCAGATTACACTTGAAGGTGGGCCTGAGTTAGGAGAAGCCTCCAGCTTGCTCCAGTGGGCCTGAGAGGCAAAGCTGAAGCCCAAGGTCAAGGGGCCTTCCCCTACTAACCAATGGGAGAGGGCCAGATTGATTAGGCATCAAATAGAGAAATTACATTTTGTTGACACATTCAGATTACAGTGTGAATTGCCCTCTGTCTGTTCTGCTGTGTGTTGGCTTCATTCTCAGGTAGCAGTACCTAGAGCCAGCACTCTGAATTTGGCCTTCTAACCTCCTAAACTGTTGTTGTTGTTATTGTTAGGTGCTGTTGAGTCAGCTCCGATTTATGGTGACCCTATGCACAACAGAATGAAACACAATCACAATCTCTGCTATGCTTGAGCCCATCATCACAGCCACTGTGTCAATCCATCTCATTAAGGGTCTGCCCCTTTTTGCTAACCCTCTGCTTGACCAAGCATGATATCTTTCTCCAGGGGTTATCCTTTCTGACAACATGACCATAGAAGGTGAGGCAAAGTCTGGCCATTCTCACTTCTAAGGAACGTTCCACCGCACTTCTTCCAGGACAGATTTGTTTGTTCTTCTGGTAGTCCATGGTATTTTCGGTATTCTTTGCCAACACTACAATTCAAAGGCATCAAACTAACTGTAAGAGAATGAATTTCTGTTTATTGAAGCCATCCCTTATGGTATTTCTGTTACAGTTGCACTAGCAAACTAAGAGAGCAATCACATCAGCTATGATAGCTATCACTTTTATTGTAAGGGCAGTAGTGTTTCAGTGGCAGAATTCTTACCTCCCACATGGGAAACCCAGGTATCAATTCCCAGCTCATGCACCTCAAAAGCAGCCACCACCCATCTGTCATTAGAAGCTTAGCATGTTGCTATGATACTGAACAGATTTCAGCAGAGCTTTCAGACTAAGACTAGGAAGAAAGGCCTGGTGATCTCCCAAACCCAAACCCGCTGCTGTAGAGTTGAATCCAACTCATAGCATCCCCTCCTTGGGTTTCCAAGGCAGTATCACTATGGAAGTAGATTGCCCAACCTTCCTTCCGAGGAGTGGCTGGTTGGTTTGAACCGTCAACCTTCTGGTTAGTAGTCAAATGCTTTAGGATCTAATTCTGAAAAATAAACCAATGAAAACCCTATGGATCATAATGGTCTAATGTGATTGTGCATGGGGTCACCGTGAGTCAGGGCTGACTCAACAGCAGCTAACAACATCATCTTTACAACAGAAGCAGGAGAAGGAGGAGCCATCTGAGAAAGTGAGCATGTTCTCAATGAGGATATTGAAATTATTAAATTGGACTAAGCTTTAAATCAGTCTTCTCCTACTAACCAATGGGAGAGGGCCAGATTGATTATGAGAAAATAGAGAAATTACATTTTGTTGATACATTCAGGTTACAGTGTGAATTGCCCTCTGTCTGTTCTGCTCTGTGCTAGCTTCATTCTCAGGTAGCAGCTCCAGGCTTTGGTAATCCCAAGGGGCAAAATGCCTCTTTAATAGTGCAGCAAAAATCCCAGAGGAGGCTCTCATTGGCCCAGCTTCAGACACGTGCCCACTCTGAATCAACCCCTGGTGGACCAGGCCCAGGTCCTCTATTATTGTTGGCATCATGAACTGAGTGGAGTAGAGGACTAACTCTCCAAAGTAAAATCAGGATGATACTTACATAAAATGGAGTAATGGATGCTGGGCAGGCAGAGACAAGAGAGGAACACCACTGCTGCCTTCTGGACTTCACTTCCCGGAACTCCCAGGGATCAGTGCAGTGCCTGCACAGTATGAAATGAATTGACACCTGAACATTTATCCATAAATCAATCAGTATAGATGACTGATTTTGAAAATCATAAAGCAGAATTTTCCCACTTACAAATTTTCTTACCACGCTGGTTAAGTTGTTTAGAGATTATTTTATTTTTTGTTTTTGAGAATATTCACACCATAACATACACAAATTCAACAGTTTCTCACGGCTTCAAACCAGTTCTTTTCAGTTTAGTCATGGCCAAAGAAGCAAAACCGGAATGGACTCAAATTTATAAAATATGATTGAACAAGAATGATAGCCCCATGGGACTGGAATGGGAAAAACTATAGCCCAATACCCGAGTAGAAGCTTAAATGTCCCTCTTAGAAAACAAGGGCAGCATGCACATTGCATAGAAACCAAATCTCTAGACTGGCAGGGTTGGAAACAACTGTGCCCTGCTCGAAGCATGCAGCAGACCATGCCACTTTAAATGCTCCTTGATCTTCACAGTCCTGGCAATAATCCAATCTCCCACGTCAGGCTCCTGAAAGGGCTCACTATGCCTCTTCTGAGTATTCCATTCCAGGACTTCAAACCATAATTTTTTCCATTCTGGCTAACATACTACTTCACCCAAATTTTCAAAATTCAAGTCTGTTCCAATTTTACTTCATCTCCCAGAATTTAACCAATTCAAATCAGTTTGAAACCCTGTGATTTCTACATGTACAGTTCAGTGACATTGATTAAATACTTTGAGTTGTGCAACCATTCTCACCCTCCTTTTCTGAGTTGTTCCTCCCTCATTAGCATTAACTCACTGTCCCCTAACCTCTCTATCTAGTCTTTCAAGTTGCTGTTGTCAATTTAATCCTATATTTGTTGTTGTTGTTATATGCCGTCAAGTCGGCCCCGACTCATAGCGACCCCTCCTTGGGTTTCCGAGGCAGTATCACTACAGAAGTAGGATTGCCCAACCTTCCTTCAGGGATCATAAAACAGCACAATGTTTTGTTTGCTTTAAGTAGTAAAGCAGACATTCTTTACTAGTTAACCTGAACAATTGTTTGGTCGTAAGAAGACTCCAAGGGAAAATTTGCTTTAAGTTTCAAAGTTTATCTCAGGGCAAGAGTTTCAGGGGTTCATCTAGCCTCCATTGCACCAGGAAGTGTAGAGTCCATGAGAATTTGAATTCTGTTCTATATTTTTCTCCTTTTGATCAGGATTCTTCTATATCTTTGATCAAAATGTTCAGTAGTGGATATTATTAAAGTAGTTTTAGCAATTAAAGTTGAGGAATAAAATCATCTAAATGTCCAGTATAGTTTAAAGTTTAGTCCAGTCCAATGATTTAATAGTTTCACTTTAAAAATGCTCAATCTTTCCCCAAATTGAAGTAAAGACAACACTGTTTTACTTTTCCTCTGTATTATTTCTTCTCTTTTATGTAAATTATCCTCCCCTAAATTCAAGAGAAACTGGATAATTGGTTATTGCCTGTAAAACAAAATGATTTTTGTAATAAAGAAAAGTTTAATTATCCCAGGCATGAAGAGATAGTAAAGGCAGCATCAGCTTTTTTTCACCTTCTATTTTTAGTATCATAAAAACAGTTCCACAATAATTTCACACACACAACCACAAAATCAGCCTAAGTAAAAAGATATATTTAAGGTCTAGGGCACGGAAATATACTCATCAATTTTATTCTACAGTTTATGTTGTATCTTTTTGGAAAGAATATTATTCCATAAAGGATATCTTGAAATTTATTACATGTAAAACTTAAATCTCAGAACTGAGAAACTCTTTGGAAAAAACAAATCATTAATCATAATGAGGGGAAATAAACACATTATGCCCTGGTGTTTGAGTCATATAATTAATTCAGAAGGGACTGGCTTTCTCTGCAAGTGAATCCCAGGTATTTATTCATTCATCAAGTATTTATTACATCCTTTATGACTTCTCTGCACTGTGCTGGGCACTGGGGATGTCATGATTAGTAAAATGGGGTTGTATCTGGGAAGTTGTCAAGATGAGCAGGTAACACAGAGCCCCACGGGACTGGGATGGTTCACTAGGACCTTGGAGAAAAGAGCAGCCAATTTTTCAGCAGAGCAGATGGCTCAGAGGCTGGCTAGGATGATAAGCAACTGAAGACTTTGCATTTCCCAGTTGCCCAGTACAGTCCTGAGGATGCAATTATAGACATTTTCTTCCTGTGGCTAAGGTGGAAAAAAATTGGAAATCTTCTTTGGCAGCCCTGAGGCAGCTGGGCTATGTGATAGCTGAGAAGCAAGAATTCCTGGTCTTCCAAGGCCATGGGTGCTTCAGTCACCCATTCAATAGACACTTACTGAGCACCGACCATGGGATCCTTCTCAAGCAAGACAGACTGAAATCTCATAGAGCTTACTTCTAGAGGTGTTGTTGTTATTGTTCTTTGCCGTCGGGTCAGACCCAACTTACAGCGACCCCTCCTTGGGTTTCCGAGGCAGTATCACTACAGAAGCAGATTGCCCAACCTTCCTTCTGAGGAGTGGCTGGTGGGTTTGAACCGCCAGCCTTCTGGTTAGCAGTCAAGTGCCTTAGGCACTATGCTACCAGAGCTCCTCCTTCTAGAGGCTGGGAGAGAGAAAGGGAGACAATCAAAATGGTGGTAAGTGCTACAGATAAAAATAAAGCAGAGAATGAGAGACAGTGAATGTAGGGGTGGGACAATGTAGTATAAAATAAGGGCTTTAAGAAATTCAGCCTACAGACTCAACTCCCGCAGTTACCTGAACACTCTTAGGCACCCACCAAAGAAAGTGGCAAACTGTTTGACCCCAGAGGTCCCAGGAAGTGACCAACTTGAGCCAAGACAGGCTGGTGCACAGCCCCCTCACCCCAAAGAGTTTTCACATCTGGTGGCTGGTGTTGGTGCAGCCAGCCTGGGGAGAAAATGGGGTCATTTATTTTGGGGGCAGTAGAAGGTTTATTTAGATGTAGGCAGGTCCCCAGGTAGTATATGGGGGAGAAGAATATCCAGATACCCAAAGAGAGGTAATGAAATAATAAGAGGGCAAGACCAAAATAGAAAGTCAATATCCTGGCCAAGAGGACTCATGATAAGAACTGAGTGCTAGCCTCCACTGGAAACTGGGATGACAATCAGGAAGGGGGCTGATGCCAGGTCCATGGAATGGAATTGTTGGGGTGGGTACATGGGAGCAAAGACCGCACCCCACCTGACACCAGGGTACAGCCAGGGACAGTGAAGAGAACTCAGAATCAGGTGTCGGCTGGATCAGAGGAATGGTGTAGGGTAGCCAGGTTGCAGGGCCTTTGAAACCAAGGTAAAGATTTTATATTTTACTCAGATCTTCTAACACTGAGTAAGGTGTCTCTTTGCTGTAGCCATTACTTGATTTTTCTGTCATCTACATAAGCTTATGGTTCTTCTACCCATGAGCCAAAGAACAGTGATGTAAATTGCAGGTCTGTTCAAAGGGCAGCTAGGTATGGGACAGAAGGTGAAATGGCAAGGAACTTCCAATCTTATATGCCCAAGTGTAGTTCCCAATGAAAATCAATCAGAAAGAGGCTTGCAGCCCTGGGGAAAAGAGAAGTACATACAGTAAACAATGATATGCACAGTGTGCCCTCCCATATGGACACCAGGTCAGAACAAAATGTTAGGTTGCCACCTTGATCATGAGATTTGGAAGAAAAAGAACAATGGGATTTGAACTTTGCTCTGAATTTAGCTTTTACTGCCACTGGCAAGAACTTGGGTAAGTTACTTGACCCTCTGAACATTTGTTTCTTCATCTGCACAGTGAGAGAGTGCAAACTGCAGCCTGCCCTAGGATTTAGTCACATCTGGTGAATGACTGGGAAAAACCCACTGCGACCTGGGCAGTTTCCCTCTCAGAAGGAGCTACAATAAGCCAAGCACTGCTGTCTTACCAAGTGGCAAGTGTTGGTGTTGGAGGAAAGAGAGAAGTTTTGAGAACAGTAACAGTGGCTGAACTCTACTATCTCTGGATCTACACAATATTGGATTCAGGTCTGGTTCCTTGGTGCAGCTGCTACAAAAGCGGAAGAGATTGCTAACTATTCTGGACTGTGGTACAAGAGTCGCTGTGATTGGTTATACTTGTAACTGAGTATAGCAGGAGAGAAAGACCTCTTCTCCACTTGACATTCCTTTGCCAGAGCTAGACACCATAACAAAGAAACAACGGCAGTGTCTTGTGGCTGAGCATTGCTTTGTTGATGAGTATATGTAAGATGGAGTCTCTGGGTAGAGCAAACAATTAATGTTCTTGTATGCTAACCAAAAAATTGGAGGTTCAAATCCACTCAGAGACAGTAGGAAGAAAGGTTTGGTGATCTTCTTCCAAAAAATCAGCCACTGAAAACCCTATGGAACACAGGTCTACTTTGACACACACGATACACTATGAGTCAGAACCGACTCAACAGTGATTGGTAATGATACTGGTAAATGTAAGACTCCCTACTGCAGTGACTTCTGAAAGTACAGGAAGAAGATGCTTTGCTGGCGGCTAGGTTCCACATGAAATATAGTGGTAACAACCTGTAAAATTTGGATTACCATTCTTAATATGTCTTCATTTGCCACACACCTGGGAAAATTGGTTAATACGCAGACCATAAGGATTAAGCAAGATGTTCTCAGATATGAGTCTGGACATGCGAAATGCACAGGAAGTGTCATGTTCCCCCAGGAAACCACCAAAAGGGCCCACAAGATCCCTTAGAGGGTTGTCAAGGATATCCCCTAGCAATTTAGGAATTGACCAGCATTCCCATGGCAAATATTTGTAAAAAAGGGACCTAACACATCTTTTCGAGCACTTTTCTAAGTGCCAGTAAGGTATACATACTAAAAGTGGTTTTTGAATTATCTTTTTTCCCCTCAACACTTTCAGTTTACAAAACATATAAAAGTGCATTGTACTCACCGGTCCACACAACAGTCTAAGGAAGATGAGAAGATTGAGTTTCAAAGAGGTGAAGTAATTTGTCCATAATTACCCAGCTAGTAAGAGATGCAGCTAGACTCAGCCCAGTTTCCCTTTCCATTAAAGTCTGGTAGGAAGCTGAGACTGAAACAAATGAGATAATAAGAGGGCAAAAAGAGCAAATACTAAAACCCAGCGTTCTGAGTAGAAATGCTGGAGAGAAAGAAACATCTTTGTGCCTGGACATCCTGGAAGAGGTCAGTTGGAACCTAAGCCAGAGTTAACTAGAAAGTGAAAGGCTGGGGAAAAGGTACTAGGGAAGGCAGCTATGGGGACAAAGCCTCCAAGTGGGGCCTACTTGGGGTCCCTGGAGCTACAACCTCACTTCTCACATATCACAGAAACTATCTACAGACTTTTCAAAACGAAACTGCAACTCACTCACTCCAAGTCTCTGAGAGTCACAACAGAGGTTTTCCACAACTCTCTCGAGATTGTCTGTCTTAGTTACCTACTGCTGCTATAACAGCACTGTTACAGTGCTGTTACAACAGGCTGTAACAGAAATACCATAAGTGAGTGGCTTTAACAAAGAGAAATTTATTTTTTACAGTTTAAGAGGCTAGAAGTCTGAATTCAGGGCCCTAGCTCTAGGCAAAGGCTCTCTCTCTCTCTCTCTCTCTCTTTCTCTGTCTGTCTGTCTGTCTCTCTCTCTCTTGATTCTGGAAGAAGGTCCTTGTCTCTTTTAGCGTTGGTTCCTCAGTTCCTTGGCAATCTTCATGTGGTGTGGTGTCTATCTTCCCCATCTGAGTTTCATTTCTTCTGTGAAATAGAAATAGAGCCTGATTTGCTCTATCATATCTCAAAAAGTGATTGGCTTAAGACACATCCTACACTGACATGGCCTCATTAATATAAAAAAGAATTCCCTATTCCCAAATGAGATTACACCCACAGATACAGGAGTGAGGATTTACAATACATAATTTTGAGGGACACAATTCAATCCATAACACTGCCGAAATTTCCTTTCTTGACTTGAGCAACTGCTGATCTCAGGGTCTATATCCCATACAATTTGGATTCCTTCTTCTTGGAGGATTATTTTGAAACTGTAAAAGTATGAAAATTCTCTTACTGAAATGTGCTAACATTAGAATATTAGTTAGCCAGGAATGGTGCTTATTTCAAATTGCAGAAAAACAGAAGAGACAGGAAAAGAAATTTGCACTTGTATGTTATGTTCATAATCTCTCTTTCTCTTTGCACTCTCTCTCACTCCCTCTCTCCTTCTCCCCATCTCTCTCTTTCTCTTTTTTTTTTTAAATCTAGGACACAGATTTTCTGACTACCAGGCCATGCTCTTTCCACTATACTGGCTCAATAGTTATATATGTATTTAGTTGAATACTTAAAAAAAATAATTATGGTAGAGTATATGCATACATAATGCAACATTTATCAACTCACCATGTGTCATTCAAGATCTCTTTTAATACTAACTACAATATAATTTGGAAGGATAAGCCCTGGTAGCACAGTGGTTAAGCAGTTGGCTGATGACCAAAAAGTCAGTGGTTCAAACATATCTGCTGGTCCATGAGAGAAAGATGTGAAGTCTGCTTTCATGAATATTACAGCCTTGGAAACCCAGTGAGACAGTTCTACTCTGTTCTATAGGGTCACTATGACTTGTAGTTGACTCAATAGCAATGAGTTTTGGTTTCATAATTTGGAAGAATACATCATTTGCACTTTGGTAGTTGAGGAAAAAAATTCTGAGAAGTAAAGGAACTTGGCCAAGGTCACACAGTTAATACATGGTGAACCTAGGATTTGGCTCCAGGTCCAATACACCACCACATATGACCTGTGTAATTCAGGTTACAAAAGGACTAATTTTAATCGACAATTGTCACTTAAACACAAGTTTAATTGACAATAAAACTTCCAGTTCTACTTTTTTGCTAACTCAAAATTTCAAATAATGCAATCTCCAAATTACTAGCTTCAGAAGAATTCTTAAATCATTGACACACTCAGGATTCATGGAATCCAAAAAATTAGAACTAGGTACTGACTCAGATGCCCTTAGAGAACCAAGTCATGGAGAAGAGTGATTCCACATAGGAACTTGCATTTTGGAGCATGTGACCCATTTTGGACTGGGCTGAAGAAAAGGAAGAGATTCTCAGATGAACCTGCCTGATTTCCCCAAACTCTGTTATACAAATGCCAAAGTTTGACACATCCTAAGCATGTTGCTTTCTTTGGCAACTCTACCTTTGACAAGAGAGAATGGAATTCATCTTCCCCTTGACAGGAGCAATGTGGGAAATGAAAAACCTCAGGTGCTGCACCAGATTGGACAGTTAACTCAGAAGACAGCACCGCCTGCCTCTTCTGTTCCATTCCAGACCAGGTGAGTCACTGCATTGAAAGCCAGGCAAGTGTTTTAAGATATGAGAAATCTAAGCCAGAATCAGCGAGAAAGGGAAGGAATGGATTGTCGCCATTAGTTTTGATGGTATCTTATTGTCATGGTGCTAGGAAAATCACTTCCAGTTAAAGTCCCACTCACCAGCTGTTTTGGTGTAATTTTTGGCATGGGGCTGGTGGCCACCCTACTGTAGCACGGGACACACATGTGGGCACATGCAGAAGGCTACTCCAGCCACTCACTCTAGGAGGCCCACATTGTTGGTCTAGGGTGTAGTTTAGTGGAGGTAGTGCTAGTATTCCCCATAGATCAGCTTGCAGGGAGCCAGTATGACTCCTGCCAGTTACCCACCTCACATGTCACCACCAGATACCTTGGAACAGAGTCAGCAAGCTATCTCAACCTCTGATCCCTGCTTCAGCATTTGGATCTGCCAGATACCACCACTACCTGTCTCTTAAATGCTATTCAAGGCTCGTTTTAGGCCATTCTGAGGGACAGGGGGAACTTTGAGGTCTGCTAGGAGCTGGGGAGGGAGGTAGGTATACTACCTAGGAGAAATTACTAGAACCCATTGTCAGGTTATATTCCAAAGCCTGGCATTGCTTGGGAGGATAACCTCCCCTGCGGCCTTTTCTGGCATCTGCACTACAAATCCTGTGTTGAGAGAGGAAACACTGAGCAGCACCAGGAGGCTGACCTTGAGCAGGGGGAAAGCTGCTGTCATGGGCCTCTAGGGTGAACCAGGCTGTAGAAGCCATCAGCATGAGCTATGCTGCCCACGCATGACCGGTTGCCTCCTTCCCTTTCTCTCACTCTTCTTACAGCTGGGGTCTGCAATCACAGTGATGAGGAGGGAGCAACAGGTAGGCATTTCTGAAATCTTCTTAATTAAATTAAACCTTTTATGAAAGTAAAAAAAAAAAAAAAAAGGACAGTCCATACCTGTACCTGCAACTCCTCCCCCGGCTCTGGCCTTAGGCTGGGGCAGGCTGATTTTTAACAATCGCCAAGTGACTCCTCTATAGGTGGATCTGGACCACACTTGAAAATCACTGAGGCAGAAACAAGCCAGCAACTACACATCTGGTGGTAATTCATATTCTTCTTAAAGTAGGAACCTTCTTTCACTAAATGATCATCTCAGAAAGTAGTGATTGCTTCAATATATTGTATAAACAAGACTGGTTCATGGACCAAAACATACGAGTATGAGACCTGGAGTTGGCAGAGGCATCGTGGCATAGATAGTAAGCATGGCTTTTGGTGCCAAACATCCCAGCATTCAAAGACCAGAACTTTCTCTCCTGGCTTACTACCTGTGTGAATTTAGACAAGTGTTATTATGCTTAGCGAATATGTTTTTGTCAGTTACCATCAAGTCAGTCCCTGACTCATGTCACCCCCATGCACAATGGAACAAAAGGCTGCCTAGTCCTGTACCATCCCCATGATCAGTTTCCCACTGGACCGTTGTGATCCATGGGGTTTTCAACATGTACGTAGTGCTTGCTAAGTGTCAGGACAGATTCTGAACACTGTGCAATATGAAGGAGCTCTGGTGGTGTAATGCCTAAGGCATTTGACTGCTAATCAGAAGACTGGTGGTTCAAACCCACTAGCCACTCCTTGGAAGGAAGATTGAGCAATCTACTTCAGTAGAGATACTGCCTCAGAAACCCAAGGAGGGTCACTATGAGTCAGATTCGACTCAATGGAACAAAACAAAACACTTCCTTCCTTTACTGTGACACCTTAAGACTGAAACCATGTGGCCCTAATTTGCCTTCTGAAGCTTCTGCTTCTCTCATGAGCTGACACAGTCCTGGGCTTTACTGACTCCCTTTTGCATGTGTTTTCAGGTCTGCTGTGTGAAATGCAAAGTATATATTTGGGCTACAAATTCTGCAGAGGAAAGCAGATATCTAAAAAAATATTTTCTGTGAGTTAAGAGTGTATCACTGGCTTTATATTCAGCCTGGAAAGTTTGAGTTCTTCCTATGGAAATTTGTCCCCTCACTGCCATTTCACTGACTGATAAAAGCTGCTCTAAATGAGTCCAAAAGGTTGTTAAATGTTCCTTCTGTTCGTAAGACAAGGCATAGTTGGGCCCAGTGTAGGGGAACAGGTAAAATACTAAAATATTTTCCTCAGGCCTTAGAGGCAGGATCCCCATTGCCAAAAGGGTATAAAGCTTTAGGCTTCTGCCCTTAAGATTCTATACATTACTGTATAGAAAATGATTTGCCGTGAGTAGGGTGTGGCCCATCTGTGGAAACAGGACTCTAATGACTGTGGGTGTTCCAAGAATAAGCTTCACATTTCCTTTCAACACCAGCTTGCAAACAAAAGAGATGTTCTCAAGGCTGCCTCTCCAATGCCCAGTCAGGCCCTCAGCCTTTGTTTGGGAGGCCAATCCCTACACAGCTTCCAACCATTCTCCTGGAAGCATTTCCTCACCATGCCAAGGGACCTCTCTAATCTCCCCATGCCCCAGCCTTTATCCCAGAGCTAGGAGTGGCTTTAGCATTTCCTTAAATTCTTTGCTCCTTGTTCCTGGTTATCCTCCCACTAATATTAGAAAAAATGTGCCTTCTCCTATCACAGATGCAGCCCAGTGGATTTCTGTTGGGATCCTAAAATGACTGTGGGAGGGGTTATACGTCATTTTCTGGGATCTCGTTGTTGGTGACTCTATCCAGGGCCAACATGGAAGAATTAATTAAGAAAGACAACATGGGTCAGGACACTAAAGAGTAAGTATCTATAGAATGAGCTGTTCTTGGGAGGTAGAGCCCACATCTTGCTCATATTTGAATCCTCAATGCCTAGCCCTGGGCCTGGCACACAGTAGGCGCTCAATAAAATTATCTGTTGCATGAATGAACCTTAAGTTTCTTCCCTCTTCATACACATGTTAAGTCCAAGTATCATGACCATGAATAAGGACAGGGAATTCTTCCACTTTATAATAGCTCTCATGTGTCATGTCCACCATAAAAGTCCTGAGATCAGGAGGCAGAAGACACAAAGGCTAGTTCTAGCTCAGCCACTAACTAAGACCCAAAAATCTTTGGCCTCCATGGGCCTCAGTGGCCTCCACTGCAACATGAGGGTCATACTAGTCATACTATCTGCTCTACCTACCTCCCTGCATGGTTTTGAGAACATGGCAAGAGAACAGATGTGAAAGTTCTTTGTAAGTTTCAAAGGCTGGGCAAACAAGCCAAACTCACTGCTGTCAAGTCAATTCAATTCATAGGGGTCCCTCTTTGAGTTTACGAGGTGTTATCTCTACAGAAGTAGATTGCTCAATTTTCCTTCCAAGGGTGGCTGATGGGTTTGAACCACTAGTCTTCTGGTTAGTAGTCAAAGGCCTTAAGCACTATACCACCAGAGCCCTACAGAAGCTATTATTATTTTTATTATCATTATTATTATAGTTTATAAACACAGTTGAGCTGAACATAATTATTTTTGAGTACTGCAATCCCTTCCTTCTACATGAGCCCTCAAGGTCCAAAGGCAAGTTTATCTCCTACCCCAGCAGAAGAGCTATCCACCCTGGTGAAGCCAAGCACTGCAAAGTCCAGCCGTCTTGGAGCTCAATCATCCACTTGTTCAACAAACATTTTCTGTATCACAGGCAGCCAGTGAAAAGTTAAGTCACAGAAGACAGACTGGAAAAATAGGTGTTCCCTGATGCAGTTCCTGTGCCCCAAGTCACCCAGAGCAGAAGCAGTAGGACCTTCTCCCCCAGGGGACAGTACTTCCCAACAGCATTCTTAAACCAGTGCCCATCCTGCCTAGGAGAACAGGCCTAGGGGAGTGAGCACCTTGTCGGAGGCAGCCAGACAGTGACCTGCAGAACCCAAGCAGGAACCCAGGCCTCCTAACTCCAGACCAGTACTTCTTCACTGCTCTGCACCTCTGGATCTAAGTAGTGGTGGATGGTACTTTGCTGGCCTCACATTTATCCTGGTGCAGATGATGTTGCTAAGGTAACTGGTGAGCATAAAACAGAAACAGCCCACAGGGTCTTGCTGTTTCCATCCACGTGGCCAAACAGTTCCCCATCCCAGCCAGAGAGACACACCAAACCTGAGCATGAGGGCCCCTGGAGAGAAATGCCTGAGCTATGTGGCAGTCAGTAGTCCCTGAACACTCTTCATGGGCATGTTTTTAGACAAGATGTTGAAGACAGGAACAGAGGATATGGGTTGGAATTGTTCAGTGCACCAGTTGTCAGTGTGTGATGAGGCTGAAATCATCTGAGGCCAGGGTGTTGCTGTGTGCTCTTGGTTGACTTGAAGCATCCGTAGGATGAGAGAACTAGGGCCATGGCCTGTCATTCTTCATCTCTGACTTCTATGTCTCTAGCTTCCCCCTAAGAGAGAGCCGCATTCAAGCTTTCAGACAAGGGCTTTCTTTTTGTTGTTGTTGTTATGTGCCATCGAGTCGGACCTGACTCATAGTGACCCCTCCTTGGGTTTCTGAGGCAGTATCACTATGGAAGTAGATTGCTCCATCTTCCTTCCGAGGAGTGGCTGGTGGGTTTGAACTTGGCCAGCCTTCTGGTTAGCAGTCAAGTGCCTTAGGCACTACGCTACCAGAGCTACATAATATAATGCGGTTGATTTTCTCTTGGTCCTAAGCTAGCTAATTAGTGCATTACCCAGGACCTTCATACCTTTCCTCTTGTTCCTAACCTCTCACATAGCAGACCCACCAGAGCTGGTCCCAGTGGAAAGAGGAGAGGGCACATACGAATGAGCCAATTTGGCTGCACTGGCAGCTCTGAGGATGTTGGGTTGTAGAGAAGGGTTGAAATTCAGTCTAAGCTACAGGAAAGGGGGAGTAGGGAGCTGATCCCTGTACCCCCATGCTCCAGTGGTCCCTAGAAGAAGCAAAGCTACTGGAAGGTCTGAGAATTTATTGCTACTGCATCCTCAGTTTCTTTGCAGTGCAGTTTGGAAGAGGCAGAATGGTGGCTGGTCATGGAGCTTTGCCCTCTGGAAACCTGGGATGATCATGAGCTGCTGCATTGGGCTCAAGACTCAAAACTTGCAATCTGACCCCTGCAGCCTCTGCAGCTAACCACACACACTAAGCACCCCACCCACCCACACACGCATGCATATAACCCTCTCAAGCTAAATAGAACAATCAGCTGTTCCCTGCATATGTCCTTCACTTTACTGCCTCTGTGCCTTCCCACCTTTCTGCACTTAGCCACCTTTGTATTAGAGAGGATACACTGGGTTGCCAGGTTAACACCCAGTTCATACCAGCTTGTGAAAGAGAGGGCAGAGGCACAGCTGGGGTTCAGGAACAACTGGAGCCAGGAGTTCAAACACCACCATGACTGCCTCACTCTCCATTTCTCTCTAGGTACCCATTTCATGGCAGACCAGTTTCCTCCACATTGCAGGAAGCATGGCTGTTGAAATCTCTCCTGCCACATACACAAAAACCTTACATTAAACATTTTTGAGCTAGCACCAAAGGGATACCATAAATCAGCAAATTTTAGAGTCAGGGTTCTGAGTGGCGAGGCTTAGTCACTCAGTCAGGGGCCCACCACTGGACAGTGAGTGAAGGGGGGGGAGGGCTAGGGAGGAGAGGGCAAGGGCAAGGTCATCTTAAGAACCGATCAGCTCCTTGTGGGCTATAGAGGAGGGAGATTTCCAGAACAAAGTAGAAGAGTGCTGGGCAGACAGGCAGACAAACCCACGGATGTCTGACTCAAGTCTTCAGGGCCCAACTTAACTACGGCCTTCCCCAGAAACCTTTTCAAACTCCCTCACAGTGGAAATATACTTTCCCCTTCTTTGCTCACCCAGTGTTTTCATCTGTACTTTCCTGTGCACTTAACACCTTTTACCATATATTTACCTTTTCAGTAGTTTCATTACCCAGATACTAATATGAACTCATTGAAGGAAAAATTAGAAACACAGAGAGGCGAAAAAAGAAAGAAGAAAGGGAAGGTGGGAGAGAGGAAGGGAGGGAGGAAGGAAACAAAAGGAAAGGGAGGGGAACACTGGGAAAGGGAGAGAAGGAAAGTCACTCATAAATCCACCATCTAGAGGAAATCACTATTAACATTTGGGGGTGTTAACAGTGTTTGGTGCTTGTCTTTTTTTCTCTGCCTGGAGTCATCTGTTCAAGAGCCAAGTCCAAATCTTACCTCCTCTTTGTGTACCCCCAGAGCCATCACAGTACTTTCCATGCAACAAAAATTCAGTTCTTGTGTTTTAAATAAGCAAGTGAATAAAGAATGTAATAAACAAATGGAGGAGTGAATGGATGCTCACAAGAAAAGTCTTCCTAGCCAAAAGTCACTTCAGAGGAGGAACTAAGAAGGGAAAAGAAAGGCATCAGCCCACAGAGGTACATAGCAGCCTATCCTGCCCACTCCTGCCCAACCCTGTGTTCCTCCCACCAGCACACAAGCAGTGCCGGGAAGTGAATTGTGCAGAGGGAAGGGGTCAAACCTAGATAAACATCATCAGTGGAAACCTGGACACAAAGCTCCCATCCCTGCTATGTGACTTAGAAATATCAGCCAGGGCTTAAGGGAAAAGAGGATTCATGGAAACAACTGAGTACAGTATTTCAGGCTCAACAAGTAATCCGGCAAATTCAGAGTCTCGTGTATGGGTTCCAAGAAATCTGATTTTAGCAGTGCTGTTAACACAGGAGTACATCCCCATGCACTGCCCCTCACTGGGTTTAAGATTATCATTGATTTATCTGGAGCAGAAACAGCAGGATTCCGCATCACATCTTGGAAGGCAGCCTGGGCAAAGGCAGAGAATTAACAGATCTTTATTATTAATTCAACTACCACAACTCCCCGTGGGCCTGCAGTAAATCACAGCTCTCTTAACGAGAGTTTTTCCATATTTAAGTGGAGCTCATGTTTTTTGTGGGGTATGTCATCATTTTCAACCATGAAGACAACCTACAGATCATAAATAATTATACACAAGTCCAGAACATGCTATGTATTATTGGAGATGCAAAATAAATAGAATGTCCCAACATTTCATTCATTTGAGCACCAAATATTTATTGAGCATCTTCTCTGTGCCAGACCCTGTGCTGAACACTGGATTTTATAGCACATTACCATTATTATCCCTTTTAAAAGTGAGGAGATAAGGCTCAGGGAGGTTAAACAATTTACCAAGTGTTACACAGTTGGTGGGAGACATGGGATTAGAATAAGGAGAAAGTATTTGACAGTTTATTGTTGTTTTTATTATCATTTGAGTTCCATTGAAGTAGCCTTAGAAATAGCCAACATCTGCTTGAGCACCACTCACCAACATGCCAGGGGAGCAGGGAAGCTGTTTGAGTTCATTTGCTCTCCCCTAAGTGGACCTTCCTGCTGAGAAGCTGCACTTGGTACAACACCAAGTGTCAACTGGCCCTGCTCTGTACTTCCTCATGGTGGCCCATTGATGCCTGCTCTGCACACAGTGCACAGAGGGCCCTCACAGTCCCATTAATGAGCTGAGCAGGAAGAAAGGAAGTTTTGGTCTCCCGGCAGTGTTTTGCTTCTAACCTCAGTGCTTTTCCTTCTCAACCTAGAAGCAGCATTGGGTGCTGAGGGAAAGGAGCCTGAGCTCTAGAGTCCTACAGACCAGGGTTCAAATACCAATTAAACTTTTGCAAGCTGTGTGAATTTGGACAAACTTTTCTGAAACTTCATTTTCTTCTCCACTAAATGGAAGCAATGCCTTCATCCCTGGAAAAAAAAAAAAAGAAGAAGAAGAAGCAGCCAAAACGCACTGCTGTGGAGTCAGATCCAACTCATTGCAACCCCTCCTTGGGTTTCCAAGGCAGTATCACTACAGAAGTAGATTGCCCAACCTTCCTTCCGAGGCTAGTGGGTTTCAACCCCAGCCTTCTGGTTAGCAGTCAAATGCCTTAGGCACTACACCACCAGAGCTCCTTCTTAACAAAAGTAGATCACCAGGCCTTTCTTCTGGTGCTGCTGGGTGGATTTGGACCACCAACATTTTGGTTAGTAGCTGACAGCAAACCATTTGTACCACCCAGGGACCTTGCTAAATTGAAAGTAGCCTTTATTATTGCAACTAAATTCCATCCAAGATGTAGAGTCATGTATTTTTTAAACCATGAACTAAAAAGCACTTATTAAAGGTCTATTTTTAAGCAGGAAGGTTGATAAAGGTTGTGAGAAAAGCCTTGCCCACTCTCTCCAGGAGAGGGGGAACTAAGCAGGGAGTAAATAAAATCCACTGTGTTGTGGGACTCTCTAACAGCCCAAGCATCCAAGATACAGGAAGTGGGAGATAAAATTCCCCTGGGCGTCTGCAACATTGGAGATAAAGACAGTGTGTGGGCAGATGGAGGTCCCTAGGAGACCCTAGCACAGCATTGCAGGGCCTCCTCAGTCTTCCCATCTCCATGCTGTGCCTTTCTCCCCTTTCCCAGTGTGTGGGTTTGTTTTTGTTTGTTTGTTTGTTTGTTTTTCCTCAGGCAGGTATTTTCTTTCCCCTGGGTGGAACTGAGGAACGAGGGCATCTTCAGGTTATCTGTCCCGGGGTCTGGCCGGCTCCTTGCTGGGTTCTGACCTCACCTCTGGCGTCAGCCTTATCAAGTGTGGACAGCATAGTCTCCCCTGCTCTGGGAGCTCCCAGCCCAGGACTCTCCCCACACCCAGGCCCCTTCCTCTGCAGGCAGGAAAGGGCCAGGCACCTCCGGGATTGGCATGGTAGTCACCTGCCAAATCAAGAGTTGCTACAGGGGTCTGTGAATGAAGCCATGAGGTCCAGAATCTGGGAGGGTGAGTTTTACATAAGTGCTGACAAGGAACAGAGCAGATGCTGAGCTCAGCCAAGCCAGAGAGAAGGAGGAGGATGTTGGGAGTTAGAGGGCAGCAACTCTCCCCAGCTGGGATCCTCAGGGGGACACAGCAAAGAGGCAGCAGATCATGGGGGGCATTAGTCTCCTCTGGGAACTTGGTTTCTCCCAGGGAGCACAGAGATGCAGACAAGCAGAGTCTTTAGTAGGTCTTGGGGTGACTGAAAAAGGAAGTAAGGGAGTAAGGAACCCAAGAGGCAGCCATGGGCCTTGTGCTCATGGGTACCAGGCACTGGGACCAGCTGCTGTATGTCAACCCATGTTCCATCATCAGAAAGGACACAGCATTTACACTGCAGCTCTGATTTGTTTAGGTTTGTCTGCTTGAGTATTCCTTCGGGTTAATGGCCTGGGGAGGAGGCAGGGTATTTCATTAGAATTCATTCCATAGGGGCCCCTTTGTCCTGCTCGGGTCAACTCCAACCACTTGTTTGTTTGCACTGGGACTCTTGCCTTTATTGGAGTTGTTAGTGTCTGTCAGTAAATGATAACTCATTTGAACTGCCTCCAGAAACACAGTTGTGCAGTTCCCACAAGCTTCACACATCCGTGTTTTCACATTCTAGCACTGGGAAGGGAAGCTTGGAGTCAGATCACCCCTCACTATGGAGACTGGGGACAGAGAGCCTGCAGGCATGGAGTGGGCTGGGCCTTGTTCTAGGGTGGTAGAGGGCTGGGGGAGCTAGGCACACCTGAGAGGGCTCACTTCCTGGGGCTGGTGGGTGTCTCCATCTCAGCATTAAAAAAGACAAGTAAGGACACTAAGAATATGCAGATGGACAGCTGTGGCCCAGAGAAACAGAGGAAGCCCAAGGAATAGAAAGAATTTCCTTGTGTACACTTAGTGTTTAAGACACTTGACTGCTAACCAGAAGGCTGATGGTTCAAACCCACCAGCCACTCCTCGGAAGGAAGTTTGGGCAATCTACTTCAGTAGCGATACCTCCTCGGAAACCCAAGGAGAGGTCTCTATGAGTCGATGGCACATAACAACAACAACAGGTTATATTCCACGTCCCAGTCCCTCTGTGCGCATACCCTGTGAGCCATAGCTAGAAAATCATCCTTCAGAAATATTCACATATGCGAAATGACAGAGTACTGGGCTGTTCAGTGCAGTGTTGCTTGCAATAACAGAAGATTGGAAACAATCTAAATGTCTATCAATAAAGGACTGATTAAATAATTAATGATCTGCACATTAAACAGCATGCTGTAAAGGAAGTTCCTCATGTACTGATAAAGAATAATCTCCATAAGACCTTACTACATTAAAAAAATACAATTAGATTCAGAACTGTGTATGATGTATTATCATTTGTTTTAAAAGGAGGGGATAGTGAGGAAGGGAGGAGAATACATTTATATACTTATTTATACACAGAAGATCATTGGGAAAATTCACAAACCCTCTAGGAAGGTCACACTGTAATATTGTATTCCTCTAGAAAGGAGTGTATCCAGGTGCATGTAGGAGCTAAGAGGGTATCGGTTAACTTTTGCTGTGTACCAACTCACTCCAAATTTACTAGCTTAAAATGACAACCATTTTATCTAGCTCACATTTCCATGGGTTGCTTGGGATGGCTGGGACCTCTTTGTCCTCCAGGAGGCTAGTCCAGACTTCTTCACATGGCAACACCAGAATTCCCAGGAGGAAGAGAGCAAGTCCAATGCACAAACACTGTCAAGCCCTTACTTGAGTGATGTTTGCTGAAGTCCCTTGGTCAAAGCAAGTCTCACAGTCAATGGAAAATAATCAAAATTCCACTTCTCTGACACCAGCTGTAAGGATACCAAATTTATCAAAATTCCCACTTTTCACTTCCAACTGTAAGAATCAGTTCAATTCAATTCAATTCTACTTCTCTTGGAACACTAGCTGCAGATCTAGTATTTCTTCCTCTGACCCTAACCATCCAGAACTAGGTTTGATCTCACAAGTTAGAGGATACAACCTTCCAGACTGCGAAGTTGGCCTAAGACTTCAGGCACGAGCCGCAAGCTTGGAACTCCCTTATTTCTGACTCACTGAATACAAATTCAGGATTTCCCCACTAGTCCTTTAGGACTCAGTTGTAATCTCAGGGGTCCCCAAGGACCCTCACTTCTGACCTCCTGGCTCCCACTTCTCCTTTAATACACTGTGTTCAAGTAGATTTCAACTCATAGCAACCCTATAGGACAGAATAAAATTGCCCCATAAGATTTCCACAGCTGTAATCTCTACAGAAGCAGACCGCCACATCTTTCTCCCATGGACCCACTGGTGGGTTGGAACTGCCAATTTTGGTTAACAGCCAAGCACTTAACCACTGTGCCACCAGGGCTTAGGTTCAATAACTCACTAGAAAACTAACAGAACTCACAGAAAGCACTATACTTATGATTATAGTTTTATTATAGGAAAAAGGCTACAAATGACCTGTGAGGTCTAGGAAGGTTCTCAGTGTGAAGCTTCCATGTCCCAAAGAGTGTGAATCTATTACCCTTCTGAGAGCAGATCTTTCACCAACCAGGAAGTCCATAGAGACTTAGTGTCCAGAGCTTTAACTGAAGATATCTGCCATGTCATCATGAGGTGGGCACCATGAGGTGGGTCTCTCTGGTCTGGCCAGCCCCCACCCCCAAGTCACCTCACCAGCATAACCTGTCAGGTCTGGCTGGATTCCTTATGGAAAGTTCTACAGATTATTTCACAGGAACCAAAGACAAAGGCCAAAATCTGTGTGTAAGATTACTTTCTAAACCCTATACAACCCTAGGGAGCTCTGGTAGCATAGTGTCTAAGGCACTTGACTGCTAACCAGAGGGCTAGTGGTTCAAACCCACTAGACACTCCTCAGAAGGAAGGTTGGGCAATCTACTTCCGTAGTGATACCTCCTCAGAAACCCAAGGAAGGGTCGCTATGAGTCAGGTCTGACTGACAACACATAACAATACAACAACATATAACCCTATACATAGCAAAGCCAAATTTAAAAGAGAGATATAGACTCCATTTTGTGTGTGTGTGTGTGTGTGCGTGTGTGTATGTGGAAAATATATAAAGGGAGCTCTGGTAGTGTGGTGGTAAACATATAACCAAACCAAAAACCAAACTCACTTCCATTGAGTCGGACTCAACTCATAACGATTCCTCCTTGGGTTTCTGAGGCGGTATCACTACAGAAGTAGATTGCCCAACCTTCTTCCCAAGGAGTGGCTGGTGGGTTAGAACCACTAGCCTTCTAGTTAGCAGCCAAATGCTTTAGGCACTACGCCCCCAGAGCTCCTGTTAAAAAAAAAAAAAAAAAAATTCATTTCTACAATCTTCACATGTACAATTCAGTGACACTGATTACATTCATCATGTTGTTCAACCATTACCATTATCCATTCTCTAATTTTTCCATCACCATCAACAGAACCTCAGTGTCCTCTAAGCAGTGTGTTTTCCTTTCCTCCTCCTTCCCTGGTAACCTCTAATAACTTTGATCTCTTTACACTTCCCTATTCTAGATATTTCATTTAAGGGGGATCACTCGTGTTGTTGTTGTTATGTGCTGTAGTCAGAACCGACTCATAGCAACCCCTCCTTGGGTTTCCAAGGCAGTATCACTACGGAGATAGATTGCCCACCCTTTTTTCCAAGGAGTGGCTGGTGGGTTTGAACCACCAACCTTCTGAGGGGGGATCATATAAATAATAAAATAGTCATTTTGTGACTGACTGATTCATTCAGCCTAATGTCTTCAAGTTTCATCCATGTTGCAGCATGTATGAGGACTTCACTTCTCTTCATGGCTGAGTAATATCCCATTGTATGTATGTACCACATTTTGTTTATTCATTCATCTGTTGCTGGACATTTTGGCTGTTTCCACTTTTTGGCTATTGTAGATAGTACTGCACCAAACATTGTTGTCAGACTCAATTTCTTAATGGGAGGAGCTATAAAGCATTGTGGCCATTTACTTTCAATCTAGCACATGGTGAGGCAGATGGAGGAGGGAGTGAGAGAACGTTCTCTTTTTCATCTTTTGTATTTTTTAAATTCAAATCATGTCAATATTGCCTATCAAAAGTAACTAAAATTTAAACAATTACAATAGATTCTATGAGATTATCTTCAAAATTATCCAGTTGTTGAGGGAGATGATTTTGTGTAGGGTGAGAATACTGGTGAAATAAAGTGCCATACCTTGATAACTGCTAACACAGGGTAATGAGTATAAGAGGGTTCATAAAACTCTTTTACTTTGGTGGATGGTATAGTTTCTTACAATAGAAATATGTAAATAATAAAATAAAAAGAACTAACAACAAAAACTAGCCTTTATTGAGGCTTACTTATATGGTAAATGCATTGCTCGCATCAATCCCCTAGTCTTCTCAGCCACATTGAGGCAGAGACTGCTTTGGCCTTCACAGTGGCCTTTTTGAGGGTGCTGATGCCAGAGGGTCAGCCACAGGGCAGGGCCTCAAAAGCAGCCTCAGACAGAGATGCTAGGCCTCAGGGAATTGTCAGGGAGCTGGGAAGAAAGGAGCCTTAGGGAGCTGCTTCCACAGTGTGGGCAGGACTAGCAGCTGAAAAATCCAAGGGTTAGGGTGGTGTTGGTGGTGACAGAGGAAGTGCAAAATACTTGACTGTCTTGGAAACACACACAGAGTTTCTTGGGGCTGGGCACAAGAAGGGAGCCTTTCCAAAGACTCCAAGCAAAAATTATAGAGTTTATGGGCACATCTGAAGGAAAACAACTCGGTGGGAAAGAAAAATACATTTTCTTGCCTTTTCTCCCCTGTCACTCAGACTGGCCCACATGTGTGCCAAGGTCATTTGCGTAGGGTGGGCCTTGAGCCACAAGAGTGGCCTGGGTCTGGCTCTGAAGGGGCAGCTTTTGGAATGCTAAGCTCTGAGAATGCTAAGTGTCCCAGGTGAGTCATTCTGTAGGCAGAGGGAAATCCTCCATCTTTGCTCAGTCATTTGGGGTCCCTAGGTAATCCTGAGAGCTTTCTATCTCTAATATCCACGTCTAAAAAGAGCCTTACCAGAGGCAACACCCTCTGAAGCTGTGTTCACATCCTCTATAAAGTACAGCTTTCATGTGCGCCTGTGAATGTCTGTGTGTGCCTGTGAGTGTGTATTCCTCCTGTGCCCACTGCTATAAGATGGAAAACTCCATGACCATGGCACTTTGTAGAGACCCTTCTGTGAGGCCACCCCAAGCCAGGTTAGGTGACCCTCCCTCAGAATTCCCATCATACTTTACATCTGTCGGTATTGCTAAATTGCCACTTTGTTTGAATTTGTTCATCATTAGTTAGAAACTTCATATTAAAGAATCACTATTAAGTTTTTAGGTATGATAATGATATTGTGGTTATATATTTTATTGTCTCTTTATTGAAGCATAATGTACATGCTGAAAAGTAAACAAGTTGTAAGTATACAGCTTGATGAATTTTTTCAAAAATTGTCCACCTATAAATCAAGAAACAGGTCATTGCATGTATTATACTTTCTATTTTTAAAGAATCTTTGTTCTTAGTACTATATTAATAAATATCTATGGATGAAATGACATGGTGTCTAGAGTTTGTTTCAAAATAATCCAGAGTTGGGGGAAGATACAGATTAAATAAAGTTGGTCACAGATTGTTAATTATTGAAACTTAATAATGTGTATGTAAAGGTTCATTGTACAATTATCTCTCTGTCTTTTTTTTGTAAGTTTTAAATTTCCATAATAAACTTTTTAAAATAATCACTAACCCACCAAGTCAATTCCAACTCATAGTGACCCCCATTGGGCTTCCAAGGCCGTAAATCTTTACAGAAGTATATTGCCTCATCTTCCTCCCATGAAGCAGCTGGTTAGCAGCCAGAAAGTTAAACCACTCCGCCACCAAAACCAAGAAATCAAACTCACTGCCATGGAGTTGATTCCAACTCATAGCAATCCCCACTGGGTTTCTGAGTCAGTAAATCTTTACAGAAGTAGATTGTCCCATCTTCCTTCTGTGGAGCAACTGGTAGGTTTGTACCACTAACCTTCTGGCACTCAAATGCCTTAGGCACTATACCACCAGTTGTTGTTGTTGTTGTTGTTATGTGCCATCGAATCGGAGCCAACTCAGTGACCACTCCTTGTGTTTCCGAAGCGGTATCGCTACAGAAGTAGATTGCCCAACCTTCCTTCTGAGGATACACCACCAGAGAGAGCTCCTTTAAAATAATAACTAAAGATCCCTTTATTAATTCAATTTAGTGACTCTGAGGCAAAAAGTAAAGCTAAGGAGTGGGGTGAAAAATCTCTCTTTGAAATATTACTTTGTAATTAACAATGTGTGTAATGGTTTGTAAAAATCTTATGATTAAATATGTGATTATTTTTATTTTTATTTTTTAAGAAATGAGTTTTCATGTGCCTATCTCCTTTGTGTAGCTGAGAACTCCCTAAAAGTGCTAGGTTCTCGTCACCTCTATATAGTGGCACTTAGCACAATGTTTGGCAAACAGTAAATGTTCATAAGTGTTCATTCAATGAATGAATGCCTGATTGCTATACCATATTCTACACGAGGCCTAACACAGCACCAAGATGGCACAGGTGCCTAAAATTATTTAGTAACTTGAATTGAAACCACTACCACCAATTTCTTGTCTTTTCTTTTTTTGTGGCTGTTTCTCAACAAGAAGTTGTTTAAATCCTCGAATATCAGAATTAGGAGAGACTTGGAAATCACTTACTATAACCTTCTCATGTTACAGATGAGGAAACTGAGGTTGAGAGAAGTAGGTGGCTTCCTCAAGCTCACACAGTTGGTAAGGACAGAACCTGAACTAGAACACAGCTTCCTTGAGCCAAGCTGGCCCCTTTTTGTGAAACAATCCAACTCCATAGTTGAGAATTAGATATACACCTGCAATCCTGTTTTCACAGATGCAGAAAGAAAACTTCAAAGGGGTAAATATAAATTTTCCAAAGTGTTCAGTCATTGTGACTCGATAGGGCTCTCAAGAATGGTGTTTTCAGCAGTGGGTTATGTTCCTTACTTTCAGAAAACTTAAAATTAAAAAACCTTGATTTTCAAAACAAACAGAGGGATGATTATTCTCATTAGAAAGGGCTTTGGTGCACATTCTTTAAAAAGGTGAACTCTCTCAAGTGCCTTTGAAATATGAGTCAAATTTTAAAACTTCCATCTGCATCCAGCTTGTTAGGAACAAAGTGACTGCGTTCAATCAGGCACAGCCTGAGCCACAGCCCCACAGTTCTGTTATGTCAAGTGTCACAAGGGTGCTTTCAACATCCCCAAACCAAAAAATAAACAAATCAATCAAAGATAACACACCAAGAATTGGTGGGGGGAGGGGGCGGTGGAGATCTGAAGCATGTTATAAATCATACCTTTTGAAAACATAAGACAATTTAAAAAAAAGGTTTATAAATGGAAATGTTAGTATAACTATGCCTTATAGTTTGATTTTGCTGGCACTCAAAACAGCATAACTATGGTGGTGTCTGGTGTCACTCACGCTCTAGGCTTTTCCATCAAAAGTATTTTGCAGTTTTGTCCAAGGCCTCTTTCAAGAATCTTATGACCATCCCAGAGACATCACTAGGGTTGGTGTCAGCCAGTGTGGTACCCCATGGACCTCTTTCTGTACCAGACCAAACAGAATCCTTAGTAATGTTTATTATCAATCTTAATCATAGAATAATAGTGATATAGTTGAGTTGTAAATTGCTTAAATGTGCTATTTCTTATTATATGAATACTAATAACAAAATTGTTTTATAAAATCTTTCCACATTGAATTACAACATTATTAGGAACTGAGCAAAAGCCTTTTTTTTTTTTTTAACTTTTCTCTTTCTTTTCCTTTAATTACTACTTCATTCTCAAAAAAAGTTGGTGATACAGGTTCACAAATAGTAGTTACCATGATATGATAGCTAAAACACCAGAAAACTTCACAAAATCAGTGACTATAAGAACACCAGAAGCAACAAAAACAGCCGCTCAAGTTTGCAGTGTGCAGACAAAACCACGTGATTCAAAGCATCCTTGTAATTGGGATTAGAGCACATTAGCAGGTTCAAAAAGTAAATTAGCACTGAACTTTATCCTTGTAGGTACATTGATCCATGTAAACTGGGCTTACAAAAAAATATTTTTGTTGTTATAACTGCAGGGATGTTTTTATTAAAAAATAATAAATTTCTGATGAAACACTGCACAAAAATTTTACAGTCATTTTGATGTCACCTGCTCTAACAGTATAACCCAGTGAGGTACACACACACACACACACACACACCCATGCACCTCCCAGTGACTCCACTGGACCATCCCCCTACCTAACACAGGGAGGGCCGGATCTCCTTGCTGTTAAGTAGATTACTGAAACATTGCTTTTTTTATAACTGAGAAGACTGTGAATGACAGGAAAGAGCAAACAAGAGATGTCAAGGAGAGAGGCTACAAGCAAGGGCTGCACTTCAGAAAAGCTCTCTAAGTAAGGAGAGGTCAAAGACTGTTCTGAACTGACACTGATAGGGAGAGCTGGAGGAACAGTGTACCAGGCCATTTTCATAGGAAGCAGAAGGATTAGCCTGCATCCATTCATCAGGAGTTAAGCTTGAAGTCCAGAACTTCGGGTGACTCAGGGCCTGTGCCTGGTGAAGAAATGAGAAACCTTATCTCTAATCAACCCTGCCTCAAAATAGCTCTCTCTCCCCTCCGGCAGGGATGCATTATACCCCCACTGCACAGCACAACAGCTTGGAGATGCCTGAGCCTCTCTTAATCAGAAAGTCAATGAATGTGCTTTTTTCATCTCTTGCACAAAGTTGGATCTCTCTGGATGAAGCAATTCATAATTTAGCAACGCTCAAAATGGTTTGCATAGAATCAGGATGTTCCAGCCCAGAAGGGCCTTACAATTTACCTGTACCAAGCCTGCATTTTAAAGACGAAGACCCAGAGACCCAGGGAGATGAAGTGCTTTGCTCGAGAACACACAGGGAGTGCAAGGCTGGCCTGAGACTAAAATCCTGGCTACAGCAGACATTCTCTGTCTCTTGCTGTGTGCTGTCCTAATCTGAGCAATGAATGAAGCACTGGTGCCCCTGGTCAATTTTCCTTTCGTTGTTAACGAAATCATTTCCAATGCTCCAAGAGTTTTCTAATCAACACTTTCACAGGCAGCTCTTGTTAAACACTTTTCATTGTGAATCTCTCAAACTTCCTCTTCTGTCTTCATAATCCAGGCAGCTTTCCTCTGAGGTTCAATATATGGGCTGCCACTGTTGTTTTGTTCCCTGCTGCTGGGGGAGAAAGTTACAAATTGGTAATTGAAGTACCTGGGAGGTTGCTCTTAGAAAACAAAAATACCCAGCAAAAATGCTGCTCACCCTGCCAAGGGTTGTGACTCACAGCTCAGGACTTGCCCTCTCAACCCATCTGAGGGACAGCATAGCTCAAACATTCCTGCTGCCATACTTCCTACATGGTCATGTGCATACTGTACCCTCTTTATGCATTCTCCACATAGTATGGGCTCTATCCAGAGCTGCCTGAGGCATACATGGTCTGAACAGGAATGGTAACAGACCTGGGGCCTGTGAAAGGCTGCCAGAAACTGGGCAGAGTAATGAGATTTAGCACAAGACAAAGGGTTGGAATGTGCTCTTAAGAAAATGCCTGGCTCCATGTAACTTAAAAGGAGCCCCAGTGGCACAGTGGTTACAGTGCTCAGCTGCTAACCAAAAGATTGGTGGTTAGAACCCCCCTGCCACTCCACAAGAGAAAGATGTAGCAGTCTGCTTCCATATTGACTGACAGCCTTGGAAACCCTGTGGAGCAGTTCTACTCTGTCCTACAGGGTTACAATGAGTTGGAATTGACTAGGCGGCAATGAGTTGGTTTTGGTTTGGTATCTAGCTTAAAACAGTTTTGTTTCAGGTTATTACTATCCAAGTTCATGCCAGAGGCTGGAGAGAAACAAAGCACTAAGAGGAAGGAAATTGAATTCCAGTCTCCTTCCATTTCTCTCTGATTATTCCTATTTATTTCTTACATGAGCCACTCAGGTTGGACTTATTACAACTCTGAGGTGGCTTGAAATTGGTCCCTAGTTGTTTCTCATATGTGGGATTTATCTCTTTCAGCTAGACACCAAGCTATGCCCCACAATGTCTAGGGCTTTATAATCCCCACAAGTTGTCCCACCATGATGCTGGACACACACCAGGTACTTAATAAATACTTAATAATTATGTCCTGCTGGGTCAGCATCACAGTTCTAGACTCACTTTGTGCTAAAGCTAGGTCATGCCATGTTGTTGTTAGGTGCCATCAATCAGCTCCAACTCATAGGGACCCTATTATGTACAACAGAATGAAACACTGCCCAGTCATGCACCATCCTCATAATCCTTGCAATACTTGATCCCATCGTTGCAGCTACTGTGTCAATCCATCTTGTTGAGGGTCTTACCCTTTTTCACTGACCCTCCTCTTTACCAAGCATGACATTCTTCTCCAGGGACTGGTCCCTTCTGACAACATGACCAAAATAGGTGAGACGAAGTCTGGCCATTCTCGCCTCCGTGGAGCATTCAGACTACACGTCTTCCATGACAGATTTGTTAGTCTTTCTGGCAGTCTATGGTACTTTCAGTATTCTTCACCAACACCATAATTCAAAGGCATCAACTCTTCTTCATTCTTCCTTATTCACTATTCAGCTTTCACAATGATATGAGGCGACTAAAAATACTATGGCTTGGGTTAGGCGCACCTTAGTGTTCAAAGTGACATCTTTGCCCTTTACCACTTTGTTGCTGTTGTTATGTGCCGTCGAGTTGGACCCGACTCATAGCGACCCTTCCTTGGGTTTCCAAGGCAGTATCACTACAGAAGTAGATGGCCCCATCTTCCTTCCAAGGAGTGGCTGGTAGGTTTGAACCACCAGCCTTCTGCTTAGTAGTAATACTGCCTTGGAAACCCCAGGAAGGGTCGCTATGAGTCGAATCCGACTCAATGGCACATAACAACAACAACAGCAGTATCTGTGAACCCATATTAATAACTTTTTTGAGAATGAAGTAGTAAGTACAGGAAGAGGAGAAAAATCAAAACACTTCCACTCAGTTACTATTAATGTAATTAATAATGTTGTAATTCAATTTAGAAAGATTTTACAAAACAATTTTATCAGTATTCACATAATCTAAGAAATATTATTACATTTAAGCAATTATAACTATATTTTTACATATTAGTCTATGATTGAGGAAGCTCTGATAGCATAATGCCTAAGGCATTTGACTGCTAACCAGAAGGCTAGCAGTTCAAACCCACCAGCCAACTCCTCAGAAGGAAGATGAGGCAATCTACTTCTGTAAAGATTTACCATGTCAAAAACCCAGCAAGGGTCACTATGAGTCAGAACCAATGGGGGCAGTGAGTTTTGGTTTTTTTTTTTGGTTTAGTCTGTGACTAAAATTGACAGTATACAATACTAAGGATTCTGTATGATCTGCTACAGGAAGAGCTGAGGGCAGGGTCTGTGATACCATGAGTTATCTCACTGGGTGAGGCCAACTCTGGCGAGCTCAGCTCCAGATGCCACAGCAAGGCTATGATGCCAAGTCACTCAGACTCAAGGCCCCTCTTCTCTGCCACAGGGCTGTGGTGAGCTCCACGGATGTGATTTTGTAGGAAGCGGTCCTGCCTCAGGTTCATGCTCCGTTTGTGGCTCAGTCCCTCCCTGAAGTAACAGCCCGAAAGAGAAGCAGGAGGAAGAAGGGACCCTGGGTCACAGGTGCAGGTTCAGGACCCACTGCCAAGGGCCTCCCTCTGCTTTGGTCTCGAAGGCCTTTGGACCCCAAGAACAAGCTGTGAAGCTCACAGTAGCGGCCTCCTGCCCGGGTGGATCACCAGAGAGAGCAAAGATGAGCATTCACACCCTACGTGGCAATTTCCAAAAGTCAGCCCTTCCCCTGCTGTGCCTGGCCCAGCACCCCGCCTACAGGGCCTCCAGACCCCCCTCAGTCCCCACTGCCGGGGCAGCTTTGGCCTCACCTTTGACCTGGTGGGCCCTGCGTGCGCCTCCATCTGGATTCTGTGCATGCGCAGGTCTGGCTGCCATCTGCACCAGGCCCTCCGGCAGGTGTTCCACTGCTTTCGTGTTTGGTATTCCCTGTCTTAAAAATTGAACTTGTACTCTTGCAAATGAAAGCATTTGTTCAACAATTCAAACAGCACTGAGCAGATTGAGGATGGTGAACTCACGTCTTGAGGTGGACATTGAGAGGCTACATGTTCTGGATGGCCGGAGGTCTAGGAGGCAGGAGCCCTGTAACTCCTTCTTGCTGCCAATGGCTTGAGCTGAACTATAGGTCCCTGCCCTCAACTCTGAAATGAACCTGAAGCTTCCTTGGACCAAGTTCTGTAATGAAGGGTGTCCTAGGACACAATTCGGTGACTAGCTAGTAAACGCTGACAATCTTTATATATATAATTGATATAATTGTGCTTTGGGTGCAAACTTACAGAGCAAATTTGCTTTACATTCAACAGTTCATGTCCATTTGATTTCATGCTCTGATTACTATCACCAACTATAACCACCTCTCCTCCCCTCCTGTTCCTGTGACTAACCCTCTTCCCTGTGCTCTTTTTAACTATGCACTATGTGAATGCTGGTGTCTCATGGCTGATTGCTCTAAGGGATGCATCTTCCTAGAGTAGATGAGTACATCACTCTTGGGTACTTTTTCTACATGTTCTTTCTACTGTTGGGCTGAGAGCCAATCCACAGGAGTGAGTCCACGTCTAGACCCAAAGGGTAATCTGGGGCCATAGTCTTGGGGGTTCCACCAGACTCTATCCAACCAATAATTCTGGCCATTTTTGTGTTTTTGAATTTTGTTTTACGTTTTCCCTCCCACTCTATCCAGCATCTCCAGTTTTGATCCCTTTCTGAGTGGTTGGCATTGGTAGCTGGGCACCAACTAGTTCTTCTGGTCTTAGGATCATGAAGGCTGAGGTTCTCTTATCCTTGGACTAATTGTTTCCAGATGGCTTTAATTTTCTTCACTCTTCTTTGATTCAGATGAGAGGAGACCAATAGTTACATCTTAGACAGCAACTCAAAAGCTTTTCAGACCGTCACTACTTACCAAAGAAGGTTGTGGAACAAGATTTTTGTGTACTATATTGTACCAATTGAGCATGATGACTCTTGAGACTATGGTCCCAAGGTTGGCAGGCTTGGTGATTCTTCTCTCAAGGTGTTTGGTTGTCTCTGAGAGGTTATTCCAACTCTGTCTTCTGTTGCTTCTGTAAAGTGTGTGGCTAATTTTGTAGCACAAGTGCATATGTAAGATTATCTTCAGCCAGATCTATCTTTGGTCTATTCCTGTTTGCCAACACCCACTTGATCTTCTCACTTGTCTATGCATTAATCCATAGCCTGGTGTTTGGTGTTAGTGGTAATGCAGTATTATGCATGTACTAGTATTTGCCTCTCTTGTTTTTATCTTATGTGCATGTTTCAGTGTCCTTCCTTTCCCCAATGTCATCATGCTGGTCACAGACTCTTTCCATACCACCCTCCCCTCACCCAAATCAACATGTGACCCCCAACTAAGGATTTAATACATTTAATGATGATAATGGTAATAATAAATTTAGGAAGCTATGGTTATTCTTTCATTCTTAATCTCTGTCTCACCTGGTTTCTTTCAAATTCAAAATGGGTCTCCTTTCTGCTGTTCTTAACCGGGATTTTTAGCTTCAGACACCAAAGCAAACTATTCCAGCTGTTGTTCACAATAGAACTTAGCCCACAATTGAGGTTTTTGTTTTTCTAGATTGGAAAACTTATTCCAAATTTACACATGTGCCTCTCACCTCAAGGCTTTTTGTCCAAATGGAAACACAAAATTGTATTTTTTCCTACCCCAAAATGCATGACAGATGTCTTGCATACACATCAACTTGCTCACCATTGAACATACTCTTATTCAAGAACTATTACATGATGCTCTCAAATAACGTTTGTCTTTGCACTTCAAAGGTGGTTAAAAACAAATAACAACTCAAGAGTAATTGCAAAAAAAGGGGGGGGTAGTGTTAAAAACTCACTGCCATCCAGTCAATTCTGACTCATAGTGACCCTCACTGGCTTTCCAAGGCTGTAAATCTTTATGGAAGCAGATTGCCTTGTTTTCCTCCCACGGAGAAGCTTGTGGGTACTGCCAACCTACTGATTAACAGCCAAATACCTTATCCACTATGCCAACAGAGCACCTTTTAAAAGGGGGTTAGAAGCTGCCAAAACAATAGGCAAAGGAATGTGTACTGTATTTTACAATTCCCTAAACTTTTCCCAACCTAAAATCACAACAGTCTCTTTCTGGAATAGAGTACTCTAATAAGCAATAGGAATATTTTCTCATATCTATAATTTAACATTAGTCTCCTAGACATGTATCCGACATCATTTCAAGGAATGTCACATGAAGAATAAATTTTCTGTAAAGTATTCCAAATGCATTCATTATGTTGCTTAATTAAAAAATAAAACCTTGCAAATAGTTTCCTCTTGGACTTCAGTACTGGGATGAAGTTTGGTTATGCTTTCTTTTATCAATTAATGACATTTAATGCATGCTACAATTCTTTTGGCTTTTGCTGCTAGGAATCTCAGAGCTTAATTTTCTGCTCAATTTCAACCATCTTCCTTAGCCTACATTTTCTGACATATATTCCCTTTTCCTCAATTTTTCCCCTCTGATTTAGGTTCTTTATCCCATCTTTGTTTTAAGGTACTTATATCTTCTTTTATGACACCCCTCAAAACTTACCCAAGGTAGCAACATTTGTTGTTGTTGTTGTTGTTATGTGCCGTTGAGTCGGCCCCGACTCATAGCGACCCCTCCTTGGGTTTCCGAGGCAGTATCACTACGGAAGTAGGATTGCCCAACCTTCCTTCCGAGGAGTGGCTGGTGGGTTTGAACCGCCAGCCGTCTGGTTAGCAGGCAAAGTGTCTTAGCCACTATGCTACCAGAGCTCCCAGGTAGCAACATATGAAAGTTAATTATTCTAGATTGCTTCAAAATATTTTTTCAATCTGCCTTAACCAACATATGAAATCCATTTTAATTTTGGCATCTGTTCAGGTGGCATTCACTTGCAAGACTCCTTCACAAAGTCCTACCCTGAATTGTATATAACCCCAACAAGCTAGGCTCTACCCTCTGTCCCCTCAAGAAAGCACACCTACTCTAAAGTGTTACTTTTTCAGTGAGTCACATATAAGCTTCAGTACATTTTCATTAGTAGCAAATGACACGCAGCACAACTGGCAGCTGTGGGTGCCCCACCCAGTGCCCTGACTCTGGGTGCAGTGCAGCTGCTCTCAGATACACTGGCACACCACAGCTCGTGAATAATTGTTTATTTTCCCTCAAGTAGTTAACACTGAAAAACCAAATCCGTTGCCACTGAGTCAATTCTGACTCACAGTAACCTCATATGTTACAGAGTAGAACTGCTCCATAAGGTTTTCTTGACTCTAATCTCTACAGAAGTACATCTCCAGAGTTTTCTTCCATGGCACCACTGTGTGGGTTTGAATTGCCAACCTTTACATTAGTAGTCCAGTGCAAACAATTTGCACCACTAAGGGTCCTCAGTAGCAGAACAGAGTTCCTTAATTTCAAATGTTGTTGTTCAACAAAGTTTAACATCTGGATTTCATTCCATCCAGCAGGAAAACCTCCTGATTTTCCCAGAATTCATTTCTTCAGTCAAAGGTGTCTACCATTTGTGAAGAAAGTGCTATTTATAAAGACACTCAAAAGGCAGCTGGGAAAAACTCTTTTGAGTTCTGAGGATCCTTAGAGGAAAGGCTAAAGGGAAGAGAGAGGGTAGATATTTATTGAATCCCACTCTGAGAGGGGTATGTGGCAGATTTCTTTTCCTAGCAGACCTCTGAGGTAGACACATTAATACCCATTTTCAAGATGAGAAGACAGGCTCAGAATGGATAAATGCTCGAGTTACAGCACCACTAAGTTATGAGTCCTGGACTCTATCCCAGTTTGATAAATGATGGGGACCATTCCATGTTCATTATACAGCTGCCCACTGAAAGCAAGACTATCAAAATGCTCCCACAGGGCACTACAATGTAGTGGGATGCATGCAGGGGGAGTAGAAAAAATATCATATTCCCACTTTTCATTTCTCTGCCACTTCTGTTCTGACACCAGCTGCACATGCAGCACTTTTTCCTCTGACCCTAACGACATGGAGCTAGGTCAGACCTCACAAGTTAAAGGACACTGTACTCCAGATTGTCAAGTTAGCCCAAGACCTTAGATGCCAGCCACAAGCATGGTAGTCCACATGACACCTTCATTACTGACCTGATGGCTACAAATTTGGGGTTTTCCCACTACCTGTTCATGATATAAGCTGTCTTAGTTCTCTAGTGCTACTGTAACAGAAATACCACAAGTGGATGACTTTAACAAACAGAAATTTATTTTCTCACATTTAGGAGGCTCTCTCACTGCTGTTGAGTCAATCCAACTCATAGCAACCCTTCCTTGGGTTTCCAAGGCAGTACCACTATGAAGTATGTTGCCCAATCTTCCTTCCAAGGAGTGACTGTGGGTTTGAACTGCCAGCCTTCTGGTTAGCAGTCAAATGTCTTAGGCACTATGCCACCAGAGAATTCAGAGGCTTTCTCTCTGTCAGCTGTGGAGGAAGGTCATATGACTTCAGCTTCTGCTTCCTGGTTCCTTAGACATCTCCATGTGATTTGGCATCTGTTTTGCTCCATCTCTCCTCCACTTGCTTGTTTAATCTCTTTTAAATCTCAAAAGAGATTGTCTCAAGATATACCCTACACTAATCCGCATAATCAACATAACAAAAACCACGCATTCCCAAATGGGATTATAACTACCAGCATTAAAAAAAAAAACACTGAATCTATTTCTACTCATAGCCACGCCCACTGGGTTTCCAAGGTGGTAAATCTTTCTGGAAGTAGATTGCCCCATCTTCCTTCTGAGGAGCAGCTGGTGGGTTTGAACTTCCAACATTCTAGTTAGCAGTCAAAAGCATTAAGCACTATGCCACCAGAGCTCCTTAACCACAGGCATAGAGGTTGGGATTTACAACATTTATTTTGGGAGGACACAATTCAATCCATAACAGCCCACCATTGGCCCCCAAAATTTATCTCATCACCACATGCAAAACACATTCAACCCATCACATCATCTCAAAAGTCTTGGATCAACCCCAAGTTCAAAATCTCATCTTTTGGCTCATCTAAATCAAATATGGATGAGGCTTTAGGCAAATACTATCCTGGGGCAAAAATACTTTTAATCTGTGAACCTGTGAGATCTAGAATACAAGTTATCTTTTTCCAAAGACAAGGGTTGAACAAGAACAAAACAGACATTTCTATTACAAATAGGAGAAATTGGTGGGAAAGAAGAGATAGCCGGCACCAAACAAGTCCAAAATTGTTGTTAGTTCTCAAGGCTCAAAAATAATCCTCTGTTCTCTGAGACCATCTAGGCAATGGCCCTGTCCTCTAGATTCTGGTTGTTGGCCATGCTTTCTGGATCCTGGATGGAGGCCCCTCAGCCCTGGGCTTCAGTTCCACCTCTCAGGCCTCCTGGGAGAGCAACTCTGCTCTGACGCCTTTGAGTAGCCCCATCCTCCTAGTACATCTGAATGACTACCCCTCTCCCCTTGGCCCCAGCAGGCCCTATTCTTCTGTCCCTTAGGCACCGTTAGGCATGGCAGGCCTGCCCCCTTTGCTTTGGGCAGCAACAGGACAGAAATGGTAAAGATCCAATTCTTTCAAATGTATGAGGCTGTGGCCCCACACTTTGAGATATAGGAGACTGTGGTCCCACATTTTGAAATTGAGAAGATCCTGCTTCCTGTGCTCCATCCAACAGGTCTGCTGATCTCTGAATTGTGCCAGGGTTGGTCCTTTTCTTTACTTAGAGGACAACAGATGAACTCCTTTGACCTCTTTCCTGCTGCAAAAACAGTGTGGGGTCGGTGTCCTTTAACCTCCTCTAACTTCTCAAGAGTTAGAGAGAATCACCTTCAACATCAACAGCCCAAGGCTGATTTCTATGAGGTGAAAGTCAGACATATTATCACATTCCAACCTTTTTACCTATTCTGACACCAACCTTCCCTCCTATGGCACACTCAACTCTGCTGGGTTTGATAATTCATTGCAATGGCCACACAGAACTCACAGACAATACTCATGATTATGGGGTTTATTAGGGAAGTAACAGGTTATAATTCAGGATCAGAAATAACAGGATACAGTTCTTCGATCAGCACGGCTTCTTTTCGGCCATGGTGCAGACACGCTTCTCTCTGGCCTTGACCTTTGCCTTGCTTAGGCAAGTGTAACAAAGCTCTTTTAGCTCTGCTGATGGGAGCCCACAGAGAGACCCCAGTCTTCCAGCAAGCCTCCTGCCCAAAGGGAATCAGCTTTCTTGTTCCATGGACCCAGAAGCCCACTGCAGTATCATCTAGTGGTTTCTGCTGTCAGGATCTGTTGCTGCCATTCCTCTGCTGCTCCTTCTTGCTGTCTCAGCAAAGGATTCAAGCTCTACCCCCTTGGCCAAAGAAGTTCAGCACAGGGATCTTGGGTCCAAAGGACATGCTCCAATCCTAGCTCTTCCTTCTTGATGGTAGGGAGATCCCCCTTTCTGCCTCCGAAATGGCTCATTTTAAGCCTAGCAAGATAACTGACCAATACCCATGTTAGGATTCCATATACTTTATTTGCACGGCTCTACCCCTACAAGACTACCATGCACCTTATTTACATTATTAGCAACCTATCCAGTCTCCTTGGTGGACCACAAGCACCTCATATTTGCATAGTCACACCCAGTCATCTGGCAGTCACAAAGACTGCAGCTAGAAGGGCCATATTAAGTAATTCACTGCATCACACCTGCTGTAGAATTCCAAGAGGCAGTTTTCTTTTCTTTCATTCTGTGTCTGACCCTTTCCATCTAAGCTGATGGGTTTTCTGCTGTGGTAGTTGGTTAGCTCCATCAGTCACAAACTTAATCTCTTTAGCAAAAGATTGTGTTGCCACATCCTTAGTGAACATTCTAGGACATATGTTCTTAGTTTGTACAACAGAATTTTCCAAATCTTTAACTTCTGCTTTCATTTTGCACAATTCATTTTTAAGTCCATCTCCTTCCTCTTGTAATTTACTATAAGTGCCAAGGAGAAACTATGCAGCTCCTTTAAGATCTTGCTTAGAAATCTCATCAGCCAGATATCCAAGTTCATCACTTACAAATTCTACCTTCCACCAAACATTTGAACACAATTCGGACAAATTCTTTCCCACTGAGTAAAAAGCATTGCTTTTCCTTCATTGTTCAATTATATGTTCATTGTTTTCTTTTAAAGCCTCACCAGAAGCACATTTAACATCCACACTTCTAGCAACATTCTGTTGCTGGTGCCATATATATTCTCTAAGACAATGGAGACTTTCTCTATAGCTTTCCTCACTTCCTTCTAAGCCCTCATCAGAATTGCCTTTGACATCCTTAATTCTACCAACAGTTTCTTCAAACCAATCTAGGCTTTTACTATTAGGAGCTCTGGTAGAATAGTGCCTAAGGCATTTTACTATTGTTGTTGTTATTTTTATGTGCTGTTGAGTCGGCCTGACTCATGGCAACCCCTCCTTGGGTTTCCGAGGGAGTATCACTACAGAAGTAGATTGCCCCATCTTCCTTCCGAGAAGTGTCTAGCGGGTTTGAACCGCCAGCCTTCTGGTTAGCAGTCAAGGGCCTTAGGCACTACGCTACCAGAGCTCCCACTCTTCCAGCCACTACCCATTACCCAATTCCAAAACCACTACCACATTGTAGGTATCTGTTAGAGCATCACTCACACTTCTTAGTACCAAATTCTGTATTTTATTATCTAATGCTGATATAATAGAAATACAACAAATATTTGGCTTTAACAAGCAGAAATTTATTTTCTGACAGTTTAAGAGGCTGGAAGTCCAAATTTAGAATGCTGGCTCTAGAAGAAGGTTTTCTCCCTCTGTCAGCTCTGGAGGAAAGTACTTGTCTCTTCAGCTTCTGCTTCCCAGTTCCTTAGAGATCTCCATGTGGTTTGGCATCTGAAAAAAGCACACATAGGAAGCATCCTCTGACCTCCTCACAAGGGGGAAACCATCAGCAGCCCAAGGCCTATTCCTATGCATCCAGACATGCTGCCACCCTCCAAATTTTTTTTTTACCAACTCTGACATCAACCGTCCTTTCCACAGCACTCTCTATTTCTTGCTGGGTTCAATAATTCATTGCAATGGCTACACAGAACTCATACACAATACTCATGATTATAGGGTTTATTAGGGAAGTAATGGTTTATAATTCATGTTCAAATGTTTCACTTCCCAGGCCCTTTCCTTTTTTCTCTTACAAAATCCCATGCTTCCGCAAATCTGGAGCCATTTCAATGAATCCTACTTCTGACACCAATTGCAAAAAGGGCATGGAGGTGGCATCCTCCTTTGACCTCCTCTAACTTCATGAGGGGAAGAGAGAAAGGTCAACATCAATGGCCCAAAGCCATACATGCCACCACCCTCAAACCTTTTGACCAATTATGACACCAACCGTCCTCCCATAGCACTTACTATTTCTCTGCTGGGTTTGATAATTCATTGCAATGGCCACACAGAACTCACACAAAATGCTCACAATTATGGGGTTTATTAAAGAAATAACAGACTACAATTCAGGTTCAGGAACATTCAAGATACAACTCTTTGATCAGGACAGGCTCCCCTCAATCATGCTGTTTTGGTTGCCTAGTGCTGCTCTGACAAGAATACATCACAAATGGGATGGCTTGAACAAACAGGAGTTTATGCTTACAATTTGGAGGCTTTAAGTCCAAGTTCAAAGAGCCAGGCTCTAGGGGCTGTGTGAAAGCCCCTCGACCATGGGCTTCAGCTCTGCCTCTTGCTCCCAGACCACTGAAGCTAGAGGCATCTCTTCACTCAGGCAGCTACTGGCTGCTGAGGCTGACAAGCCCATGGTCGACAAATAAAATGGCGCAGTCCCGATGTTACCAAACCACGTGGCAGGCCATTAATTCAAGTCCATTGTAAGTCCCAAGGTCGGCAGAGCACAGCAGGCTGCTGAGCAACGACACGGCTACATGCAGGGTTCAAGTGTGCCATAAGCTAGAGACCATTCCCAAAGCTGCTTCTTATATCCGGGAAGCAGACCACATATCCAAAGGCAGCTACTCAGCTGCTCACTGTAGATTCCATCATGGAGTTGATCACCAATCTCATCATGGGGAATACTACATCCAGCTGCCCAGCCACTCAACCAGGCCTAGCCAAGCTGACACACAAACTTAACCACCACACATGCCCTCAGGCATGCCTCTCTGTGGCCCTTGGCCTCTCAGCCTGGCCTCTGCCCTGCAAGTGTAACAAGTATTACAAAGCTCTTTTGTTGTTGTTGTTGTTACGTGCTGTGGAGTTGGACCTGACTCATAGCGACCCCTCCTTAGGTTTCCGAGGCAGTATCATTACGGAAGTAGTTTGCCCCATCTTCCTTCCGAGGAGTGTTTGGTGGGTTTGAACCGCCAGCCTTCTGGTTAGCAGTCAAGTGCCTTAGGCACTATGCTACCAGAACTCCTCAGAGCTCTTTTAGTTCTGCCAATAGGTGCACACCACTCTACCAGCAAGCCTCCTTATTCAGCATTCAGCTTTCTCACTCTGTGGGCTGGCAAGCCCACTGCTCTGTTTCATGGTGGTCTCTTGGTTCTGTTACTGCTGCTGCCATCTCTCTGCGGACTCTCTACTGTTGTCTCAGTGCAAGGATGAGCTTCATTCCACCACCAGCTCTTCCCTCTTGAGGGCAGTGAGGTTACCCCTTCTGCCTCTAGAAAGGCTCATTTTAAGCATGTTATTGTTGTTGTTATGTGCTGTCGAGTCAGCCCTGACTCAAAGCAACCCCTCCTTGGGTTTCCGAGGCAGTATCACTACGGAAGTAGGATTGCCCAACCTTCCTTCCGAGGAGTGGCTGGTGGGTTTGAACCGCCAGCCATCTGGTGAGCAGTCAAGTGCCTTAGCCACTATGCTACCAGAGCTCCCCATTTTAAGCCTAGAGAAATCAAAACTAACCAATCCCCACACTAGTGTTCCATACACCTTATGTCCATGGTCCCACCCCCACAAGGGCACTATGTACCTTTTTTACATTACTAACAAATTATCCAATCCCCTTCTTGGGCCACAAGCACCTTATTTTGCACAATTCCACCCACTCATCTGGTTTGAGTCACGAAGACCTTGGCTAGAAAAGCCATACTGAGTAACTCACTGCACTACAGCATCTTTCTTACCCCATCTCTCCTCTGCTTGATTGTTTCATCTCTTTTAAATCTCAAAAGAGATTGACTCAAGATACATCCTACACTAATCCTGACTCATTAACATAACAAAGACAACCCATTCCCAAATGGAATTATAACCACAGGCATAAAGGTTAGGATTTACAATACATATTTTGGGGGAACATAATTCAACCCATAACACCAACCATAAGCTCAGGGGTCCCCAGTGCCCTCTCACTTCTGAACGGCTAGCTCCCACTACTCCTCTGGATTCAATAACTCACTAGGATGACTACAGAACTCACAGAAAGCACTATACTTATGATTATAGTTTTATTATAGGAAAAAGGCTACAAATGACCTCTGAGATCTTGGAAAGTTCCCAGCATGAAGCTTCCATGTCCCAAAAAGGGATGCACTACCCTCCTCCTTCCCCCACTCTCAATGTGCATTGTAATATTTTACCAACCAGGGGGCCCATGGAGTGTCAGTGTTCAGAGCCTTTACTGGGGCCTCATTGCATAGGCATAATTGAAACAATCATGCCTTCCCTCCCTGAGGTCAGCTGATATCACAAGGTGGTTTTTCTGTTCTCACCAGCTCCCACCTGAGTCACCTCATTAGCATAAATCCTCAGGTGTGGTCTCCAAGCCTCCTAAATAGCAAAGACACTTAAACCACTGGAGGAAATTGCCAAATTTGAGAGATTATCCTTAGGAACTCCACACAATGACTCTGAGGCCAAAGTGTCTAGGTCAAGTTCCAGCCCTGTCACTTACTAGCTGCATGACCTTTGAAAATTACCTTTTGACAGAGTGCCTTTTTCATTGTCTATAAAATAGGGATAGTTTTTATAGATCCATAGGGTTTCATTGGCTTCTTTTCAGAAGTAGGTCTCCAGGTCTTTCTTCCTGGTCCATCTCAGTCTGGGAGCTCCACCGAAAGCTGTTCAGCATCATATAACACGCAAGCGTCCACTGACACACTAGTGGTGACTGCACATGAGATGCATTACCACAGGGCAGGCCTGTGGTTCACCTCTCAGAGCACACCCTCACCCTTGCTTATGCAGTGGCATAGAGGAGAGGAAAGAGGCTCTGTGTAATCTTGAGGAAAGCATATGATCTCTTTATATCTCAGTTCCTTCATCTGTGAAATTATAGAATTGACTGTTCTCTAAATCCCTTTCAGATCTACACCCATTGTTCCTTTATTCTTTGGCAAAATAAGCATTCAAATAAAGCTGGTTGCTTAACTCAAGAAACCAAACTGATCTCATTTCAACCCACATGGCCAGGGCTTCCTAGCTGCACCGTCTGGGCAGAGGAGGACTCTGACAGCCTTCACTATGGAAACCTCTGCAGGAAGACAAGCAGCCCTCAGCTTTTCCCAAAACAGAGGGGGAATGGAAGGCACAGGTGGGAGTCTCCAGCTGAGAGGCCTCTTTCAGTAAGGACAATGAGTTGTCCTGTCCTTTTCTGCTGAGTCACCATTGAAAGCCTTGGGCTACAGTGCCAGCCAGAGTCACTGAAATGCTGCCAGAGTGGTCCAGGGAAGCGCCGGTGTAATGAGTCATGGCCAGGCCCTCACAAGTCTGTCGACACACTCCTTCTGAGCTCCTGGGAGACTTTGACTCTTAGAACAATGTTTCTCAGAACACTGAAGATGGGAGGAACCTCAGAGATCATGTCACAATTGTCCTTCCCTCCAACCTTCCCGTATCATGTGACTTCTCTGGGGCTGGTTGTTTTTGTCCAGCTGCTCTGATAAGTCACACTGTGTGGTAACACAGTTCCATCTCTGGTCTGGCCTTAAAAATTAAGGTTCACCTTGTACCCTGAGCCAAATAGACACTTACACATCTTTAGGACATCTCTAGGCTACTTTTACTTGTACACTTGGCCTTCATTTTTGAGGTAATATGAGCAAGAACTCTGGGCCACAATCAGGAAAACAAGTCTTCTGTTTCTGTTCTCCAACTAGCTGTGGAACATTCAGCAAATCTCACCATCTCTTTGGGCCTCATCTGGGTTTGACTATATTTCTTCAATATAAGGAGGAAAGCATAGACCACCCTCAAAGTCCTCTTCATTTCTGCAAGTCAGTTGTCTTCTATCACAGAGGTTCTGAATAGAGCAGATCTGGCTCAGCCTGGGAAAGCCCTATAGCCCTAAATGCAAGCCTTTTTTTGGATCACGTTTTCCCTGTGGCTTGTGACCTTCACGTCTGAACTCCAGGGAAGGTGCTGAATCCACAGCCTGGGCATTCTGCCAGGGGCTCCTTTCCTCTTCCTCCATAGGATTCCCAATCGCTCATCTCCCCATTTAGACTATCACCTGTATCCATCAGTCCCCTGGGACGAGAGACCCAGAACTGGAAGATCCAGAAACGGAACCACCGTTCTTATTCTTCATTTATGTGAAAGCCTGTCATTCCTCCTCCTCTTGGGTCTGCACTGCAAACTAGAGGCGCTTTGGTATCACTGTGTGTTAAGTGAAGAGACATTCTGCCTATTAAGTGACCCTGAGGACTGCACTGCTCAGTGGGTAGAGGTCATCTCTGTCCCTGAGGCATCTGGAGTCCACTGACTGCCACCCACCCCTTTCACTTCTCCAAGACCTCCTCATAATGAATACCACCTCCTCTGTCTCAGGCCTGGCCACACTTTGCCAAGTGCCACTTATTCTCAGCATGTCTGAATCACAAAGGTGTTGTCTGAATCACAAAAGTGCTCTCTGAAAGAGAACTACCCCAGGAGTGACTTTTCCTTTATCCACCTCAGCTGGCATCTCATGTTTCCCCTCCATCTTTTTCTTTCTACTCATTCAGCAAGGAAAATTTGCCTTTTATTTTGCACTTGGATTTATGCACCCCTTACCTATTCAGAAGGAAACTGAAAAAAAAAAATCTATGCTGTAAACTAACTTCCCATACTGTGCAGGGTCAGGCCCCGAGTAGCCTCCTGGAGAGGCGGACTCCTTTCCGCCTGTATGTATGCTCAGCTGCTCCGGGAGAGGAGAGAGGCCTATTGTTCCTCTGTGCTGGCTACACTTTGCCAGGCAACGCGGCTGGGTGTCCCTCCCGGGAGGTAGAAGAGCCACCTCCCCTAGATCGGATCATTTCATGCCTTGTGTTTTGTTTGGTTTTCTTTCTGGCTTTTTTTTGCTTTGCTTTGCTGTACCTCTTTGCCGAGCACTCAGAGCCCCCACAGCACTTATTACTTCCTGTACCTTCGCACAGTGAATTGCCTTTTGTGTGCCTTTGATGTGATTGCTCAGTTCTCTAGGGAGGGGACCAATCGTCTCTCCCACCTACAAGGCTCACGCAAGGGGTCAGGCAGAGAGGGAACAAAGGCATGCTTGGCCTCGGGGGAGGCGGGGGAAGGGGCCGAGTCTGGAATGTTGGGTCCCTTCTGCCTGGCTGTGGAAGGTGGAAGCGCCTGCGGGGTTGCGGCTCCCCCAATGCTTGTTCAGGCGAGGACAAGGAGCAGGGCTGCGCCCGGCTACAGTATGAAAGGTTTGGCCTCTGGTCCTTGCTCTGGTCTACTTGGAGTTCTCAGCCTGCCTGAGGCTCTGAGAGAAAAATATCGCAGAAGGAGGCAGGAAATTCTGGTTGGTCTCTTCTCTGCCACTGTGTAAACCCAAACATCACTGAGTAGCCCGGGATAAGCCTCCCTTCCATGCTCCGTGAGTGGGGCAATAACTCCTGTCCTGCACGCTCACTTCCCTGAGCTGATGTTGTGAGGAACAAACACAACACTCTCCTAGGAAACGCTGTGAGAAGCAAAAGCCTTTTGTGAGTCAGCGGTGGGAGTTGTTGCTCTATATTTCTCCTGCATTTACCAGCCACCCTCCACCCAATTTCCCGTCAGCATCCAGTGACCTCATGCTGCCCCCTCCTGGCCGAATTGGTCCTCAAACAATACACAATTTTCGATTCAAGGCGACCCCCTGTGTGCACAGTAGAACCAGTGGTGTTACTAGGGTTGGTGTCACCCAGCGTGGTAACTCATGGTGTCATTCCCTCCCCATAGGCCTCCTCCCACACCAGAACATATAGAATGCTTGTTGTTGTTGTTGTTGTTTTGTTGTTATGTGCCATCGAGTAGGCCCCGACTCATAGCGACCCCTCCTTGGGTTTCCGAGGCAGTATCCCTACGGAAGTAGATTGCCCCATCTTCCTTCCGAGGAGTGGCTGGTGGGTTTGAACAGCCAGCCTTCTGGTTAGCAGTCAAACAGCTTAACCACTATGCTACCAGAGCTCCTATAGAATGCTTAGTAATGTTTATTATCAATTTTAATCATAGAATAATATGTGACAAGTACAGTTGTAAATTGCTTAAATGTAATATTTCTTAGATTATATGAATACTAACAACCAAACTGTTTTGTAAAATCTTTCTACATTGAATTACAATATTATTAGTTACTAAGGAGAATATTTTCTTTTTCTCCTTCTTTTCCTTTAATTACTACTTCATTCTCAAAGTTATTGATGTTGTTGTTGTTGTTTTGCCATCGAGTAGGACACGACTCATAGCGATCCCTCCTTGGGTTTCCGAGGAAGAAGATTGCCCAACCTTCCTTCCGAGGAGTGGCTGGTAGGTTTGAACTGCCAGCCTTCTGGTTAGCAGTCAAGTGCCTTAGGCACTATGCTACCAGAGCTCTCTAAAGTTATTGGTATAGATTCATAAATATTGCTTACCACAATATTTTTCTGCAACACCAGAAAATTTAACAAAATCAGCCATGATAAAAACGCCAGCAGCGAGAGAACAACAGCTCATGCTCAGATGAGACTACGTGATTCAAAAGCATCATTGTAATTAGGTAATAATGACAGCTCTCATCAAGCACATTAGACAATCAAGAAGTAAATTAGCATAGAGCTTTACCCTTCTAGATATATTGATATCTGTATGTAAGCTGGGCTTATGAGAAATGTTTTTGTTATTATAACTAACTCCAGGCATGTTTTTATAAAAAGTAATAAATCTCTGCAGAAATACTACATAAAATTTTTATGGCAGTCATTTTGGTGTCACTCTGACAGTCACCTCTGCAGCCTCTTCATGACACCAATGAACAGAACTGCTCCATAAGATTTTCAAGGCTATGAGCTTTCAGAAACAGATCACCAACCTTTTGGTTAGGAGGCAAGTGCTTAACCGTTTGCACCACCCATTTTAATTAAATTTAATATTTTTAATCATAAGAAAAAAAATAATGAATATATAATAGTGAACCTAGCTTGGATTATAGTCATCTTTATACTGCTGTAGTCATAAAATAGTTTTCCATATATAAATATATATACATATACACCCCCCCTCACTTATTGACATGATTAAATTCCAAAGACCAGGTCATTACACAAAAATCGGTATTATGCAAAAATGGAGAAAGACTACATCAGATCACAAAATTGAAAATGACAACATCATTACACAACTGTTAAACCACTGAGAATCATGGCCCAGCTAAGTTGACATACACAGCCTTAGCCATCACAGATAATGTTACTCTTGCCTTCAACCTCAGCATTTGTTACTGAATATATGTCATTAATGTGCACAAAAGTAAAATAATAGATGTCTTACTATTATTATGGGAGCTCTGGTAGCATAGTGCCCAAGGCACTTGACTGCTAACCAGAATACTGACGGTTCAAATCCACCAGCCACTCCTCAGAAGGAAGATGGGGCAATCTACTTCCATAGTGATACTGCCTTGGCAACTCAAGGAGGGGTCGCTATGAGTCGGGTCCGACTCAACAGCACGTGACAACAACAACAACAAACTATTATTATAAATGTGAAATTTTGGATGACAAGATAGTTGATAAGTGAGGAGTAGATGTGTACATACACACACACACACACACACATACACACGGAGCTGTGGTGGCGCAGTGCCTAAGGCATTTGATTGCTAACCAGTAGATTGGCGGTTCAAACTCACCAGCCACACCGTGGAAGGAAGATGAAGCAATCTACTTCTGTAAAGATTTACCACCTTGGAAAACCAGTGGGGTCACTACAAGTTAGAATCGACTCCATGGCAGTGGGTTTGGTCATGTGTGCATGTGTGTGTGTGTGTGTTTAGTAAGAAAATGGCTAGTGAAGGGAAAAGTGCATAATGTGGTCCTAGACCCAAAGTGGGGCATATCCTAGCATGCCCTTCCTTATCCTGCCACTAGTTGTTGGTTGTTCCTCCAGGCTCGCAGGGGGTGCCTACCAATAGACTGACAATGAACATTTACCAAGTGTCTTGGTTCTCTACTGTTGCTATCACAGAAAAACCACAAATGTATGGCTTTAACAAACAGGAATTTATCCTTTTACAGTTTAGGAGGCTAGAAGTTCAAATTCAGAGTGCCTGCTCTAGGTCCCTTGACCTTGGGCTTCAACTCTGCCTCTTTTCCAGGCCCACTAGAGCTGGAGGCTACTTCTGACTTATGCAGCTACTAGCTACTAAGACTGATAAATCTAAGATCAGTAGGCAACATGGCAGGCCACTGGTTAAGTCCAGGAACTGGAGATGAAGACTCAGCCAAATGCAGAATCCAAAATGTCCCAAAAAGCTAGAGACCTTTCTCAAAGCTTCTCCATATATACTGGAAATAGGCCATTCCCCAAAGGCAACTCCCCTTCAACTGATTAGGTGCTCACAGAAGATTCCACCATGGAGGTGATTACAATCTCATCATGGGGAATAATTACCTCCAGGTGCCAAGCCATCAAATCATGGTCCAGCCTAGTTGACACACAACCTTACCTGCCACACCAATCTTTCCAAAAGGACCCACATTTCCCCAACATGGAGTCAGGATGAAGAAATAGATGAGAAACCAAAGCACTTGTGTGGTGCAGTGAATTACTTGGTATGGTATTTCTAGCCATGGTCTTTGTGACTTCCACCAGATTACTGGGTGAACAAATGAAACAAACGAACGCACTGCCGTCGAGTCAGACCAGACTCATAGTGACCCCTCCTTGAGTTTCCCAGGTGGTATCACTATGGAAGTAGATCGCCTAATCTACCTTCCAAGGAGTGACTGGTGGGTTTGAACCGCCAGCCTTCTGGTTAGCAGTCCAATGTCTTGGGCACTGTACCACCAGAGCTCCCAATTACTAGGTGAGACCATGTAAGTAAGATGTGTGGAACTCTAATGTAAAGATTGGTTAGTTTTGCTGTGCTGCTGGGCTTAAAATGAGCCCTTCTAGGGACAGAAGGGGGATCTAACTGCCATCAAGAGAGAAGAGCTGGAGGTGGAGTGGAGCTAGTCCTTGGACCTGAGATCCCTGTGCCGGGCCTCCTTGGCAGAGATGACCAACTGGCTGAGACAACCAGCTGAGGCAACCGCAGAGAAACCAAGAGGCATGAGATAGACCTGTGGGCTTGTTGGCCCACAAAGTGAGAAAGCTGAGTGCCTTTGGACAGGAGGCTTGCTAGAAGTGTACCTATCTGCAGAGTTAAAAGAGCTTTGTAAAACACTTGCCCAAGCAGGGCAGAGGCCAGGCTGAGAGGCCAAGGGCCAAACAGGCATATCTGAGGGCACAGCAGAAAGAAGATTGTCCTTACTGAAGAACTGTATCCTAAGTGCATTCCAGAACCTGAATTGTACCGTTACTTCCCTAATAAACCCCATAATTGTGAGTATTGTCTGTGAGTTCTGTGTGGCCATCGCAAAGAATTATCAAACCTAGCACAGAAATAGAGAGTGCCGTGGGAGGGACATTTGGTTTCAGAGTTGGTAAAAAGGCAGCATGTCTGGCCTCATAGGAATAAGCCTTAGCTGTGCTGATCCTATCTCCCTCTTGTGAAGTTAGAGGAGATCAGAGGAAGATGCCACATCCATGCCCTTTTTGCAGCTTGGCTATTTTCTTTAGCCCTTGAAACTAAAGATTATAAAACACTTTCATAAATAGCTATCCTTTTCTTTACTGATATTAATACAGCACTAGTTGGCCTGGAGAGAAACCAGAGCTCTGTACATTAAAATTGACAAGTGACCCATAACTGGTCTATGAACTGGGCCTCCCACTTTGAGAAGCTTCCTCAGACGGGAGCTCACTGACTGCTCACCACAGCCCTGAGGGTGGGAACTATCCTTATTTTCAGATGAGGAATTTGGGGAATAACAATTTGAGCCCAGGTATTCTGCTTTCAAAGCCCTCCCTCTTCTCTCAAGGTTGGATTGGATCCTGGGTGGGTCCCTACAGAATGAGGGGGGCAGTCTGCATGGTAGGGAGGAAGAAAAGCTGGAAAAAAAGAAAAGAAAGAACCTTTTCTATCCACACCTGTGAAACAAATAATCTAGACATCAGTCATCATCTAGTCATGCTGAATAATCGACTAAAAGCTCATGCCCTTTGCCCTGGATCACTCCCGGTTTCCTTTTCCCTTCTCATCTGGCAGAAAATCCTTCTGGGCATTTGATTCTCCAGACCTCTCTTCACTCTCCTGAAAGGCCTTTGCCCAGGGCTCTGAGGAGTTTCCGTTCAGCCTCAGCCCCTGCCTTTGGGACTGGGATGAAAGGTTGCCTGTCTTCTGGAGGTTTTTCACCTCATTCCCCCCCAACCCTCGGGCCCCTTCTCAAACAGGCAGGGCTATGGGCACCTCCAGTCCCACTTCAGAAGGGAGAAGAATTTTATCGACTCAGTGCCAAGGACTGTCTTGCTTTGATGAAATCAGTGACATTGAAAAACTGATGTGGGTCTGACAGTAGAGGGACAGGTGGGCAGGTCATAGATGCCCAGGAGACCCCAAGAAATCTGTTGGACAAATCTTTACAGGTGCTGCTGGTTCCAGGACTGGATTCCCTGAGAGGGGTTTCTGACACCCACAGTTTAACCAAGTGACACGCAAGCTGGCTTCTTTTACCAAATGAGTCATGAGGATTGAGCAAGTGTGCAGCAAACCTGATTCAGAGCTCCTTCCATCTCTGAGGGAAGGTGGAGCAATGAGACTAAATGAGATTCTTCTTCAGTTTGAGAAGCTGGACTATATGAAGAAAAACGTGGTATCAGGATTGGAGGAAGAATCATTAACAACCTGAGATATGCAGATGATACAACTTTGCTTGCTGAAAGTGAGGATGACTTAAGGCACCTACTGATGAAGGTTGAAGAATACAGTCTGCAGTATGGATTACGTCTCAATATAAAGAAAACAAAAATCCTCACAACTGGACCAATGAGCAGCATCACAATAAATGGAGAGAAGATTGAGGTTGTCAAAGAATTCACGTTGCTTGGTTCTACAATCGATGCCAATGGAAGCAGCAGTCAGGACATTAGATGACGTGTAGCATTGGGGAAGTCAACTGCGAAGGAACTGTATCAAGTGCTGAGGAGCAAGGATATCTCCTTGAGGACTAAGGTGCGCCTGACACAAGCCATGATATTTCCAATCACCTCGTATGCATGTGAGAGCTGGACAATGAATAAGGAAGACCAAAGAAGAGTTGATACTTTTGAGTTGTGGTGCTGGTGAAGAATGCTGAAAGTACCGTGGACTGCTATAAAGAACTAACAGATCTGTCCTGGAGGAAGTGCAGCCAGAATGCTCCTTGGAAGCAAGAATGGCCAGACTTCGTCTCACCTATTTTGGTCATGTTGTCAGAAGGGACCATTCCCTGGAGAAGGATGTCATGCTTGGTAGGGTGGAGGGTCGACGAAAGAGGGGGAGGCCTTCAACGAGATGGATTGATACGGTGGCTGCAATGATGGGCTCAGGTATAGCAGGGATTGTGGGGCTGGCGCGGGATCGGGCAGTGTTTCATTCTGCTGTGCATGGGGTCACTATGAGTCGGAAACAACTCGACAGCACTTAACAACAACAACAGGAAAATTCACATTCCATAAATATCCCTGTATGCCAGGCCCTGAATATTTTTGCATACTGTATACATCATCTCATTTAACCATTGGAAAAAATCCTGTGAGGTAAGGAATATTTGCCTTGTTTCACATATTCACAAATTGAGGCTCAGAGAGGTTGACAGACCTGTCCAAGATCACAAAGCTAATTAGGAGAGTATCAATTGAGGGCATGATGTGACCTCCAGAAATTGCTGCACCCTTGAAACTTTGCCTAACCAAGGTCACCTCAGCATATGTTTCTGCTTTCAGGCTGAAGGGAGTCTTTCATAGCATATTGTTGTTGTTGTTATGTACCGTTGAGTCAGACCCGACTCATAGCGACCCCTCCTTGGGTTTCTGAGGAGGTATCACTATGGAAGTAGAGGACATATAATCTTCCCATTGGTTGGACTGGTATATTGAGTGACCAGATAACTCAGTTATGCATAGATGTGCCTGTATCCACAATTGGCCTTTGTCCCAGTTTCCTGTCTACTTCCTCCACCCCACAGGAAGGATAAGTCATGACTGTGTCATTCCCTGTGGCCTCATTTGTCTGTCTTCCACAGATGTCTGGGCAGCTGTGGGGTAACTGACCAAGATAAGACTAGAGAGAATGTGGGCTTTGGAGCTAGGCATGCTTGTTTTAACTTCTTGCTCTGCCATATTTTCAGGAAAAGCTCCTCAGATTCTAAGATGGAGTTGGGGACAAGGAAAGATAGAGAGGAGGTGATTATAAGAGTCACTGAGTCTCTGCCTCTTTCTGAGAAGTGGAGAGGGCAGGTGCCAGGGCCACTGCCCCAGTCTCCAGTCCTCTGCAGAACAGCCAGCCTTCCTGCCCAGAGATGGGGATCAGTGCCCACTGCTGGTGGCTGGCAACCCTCAGCTCATGGTACACAATTTCAGGGGTCTAAAAGACTCAAGAAGCCGATGGGACAATAGTTAAGTGCTCGGCTGGTAACTGAAAGGTTGGTAGTTCAAATCTACTAAGCAGCTCCATGGGAGAAAGAGCTGGTCAATAATTCCTGTAAAGATTACCAAAACCCAAACTAAACACACTGCCATCAAGTTGGATCCGACTCATAGTGACCCTTCCTTGGGTTTCTGAGGCAGTATCACTACAGAAGTAAATTGCCCAATGTTCCTTCCGAGGAGTGGCTGGTGGATTTGAACTGCTGGCCTTAGGCACTAGGCCACCAGAGCTCCTTACAGCCTAGAAAAATCCTATGGGGCAGTTGTAAGAGGTCTTCCTCTTAGGTATGAGGGCAGAATTAAATAAGATCATGCATTTAAAGCTTCTGCACAAAGTAAGGACTCAGTGCTCGTTACTTTCCCTGGCCTTTTAAAATGGTGAGGAGTCAGCTACAGTTAATCTCTCTCAGCAATGGCCTTGCACTATAAGCACTCAATCACCATCTGTGGAATGAAAGGGTATTTTGATAAGGTGGATGGCAGCAGTGAGGTGAGCACTAGAAATAAGACATGTGGTGTGTATGGAAGGTTGAAGTCAGAAGGCTAAAGCTGTAGCCAAGTGCAGTGGTTTTCCTTCCCTATGTGATAAGGTGCCACTACACACACACACACACACACACACAGAGTTCTGGTGGGGCAATGCCTAAGGCATTTGACAGCTAAGGTTGGCAGTTCAAACCCACCAGCAGCTCTGTGGAAGGAAGATGGGACAATCGATTTCCGTAAAGATTACCACCTCAGAGACCCAATGGGAGTCTCTGAGCGCAAATTGACTCGATGTGAGTTTAGAGTTAGACACACGCACACACATACACTCAGACACATATGTGGATTACTTAGACAATTAAGAAAAGACTGAAAAGCTGCCTAGGTATATGATGCCATGATATGGGATTCCACTCCTGCCTGCCCCTCATAACACGGTGTCAGCTTCAGAGCTTGCCCAAAGCCCTGGGACCCCTACTGAAGATAGTACTAAGCCATCAGAGCTGGCAGCACTGCGTGTCTATGTATGTATGTGTGTGACACCAGAAGCTGCCACAAGCCACCATGGCAGCAGAGAAGAGTGGGAGGCCACTAGTGGGGAGAGGGAGGCACTACCTCTGCTACTTCTAATGCTGAGGAAGAATTGCGGCTACTCATTGGTGGTAGTACGGGTGGAGGGTAGGATGCAGGGGGCTGGTGTGAGTTAGTAGGACTGTTCTGTTTCAAGCCTAAGATAGCAAGACCCGAACCCAAACAGTGGCTGCTCCACCCTTGCCCTGGCCTGAGTCCACCACTGGCAAAAAATGGAAAGCGTTTCTTAGAACCCAGAAAGAAGTCTTTATATTGGCTGACAGAGGCCAGGTCTTTGGCACAATTCAGCTATCACCTGTCTTCATTACTGCAAGTTGCATGGGTAATGGCTACTGAGGTGCAGTCATGACTGTTTATCAAGATTACATGGGCCAAGGCCAGGTCTACCTAGCCAAAACAAGCAGACCTTGACCGGGCAACATACCAGTGCATTGGTTTCATCATGTTCTCTCTGAATGTCCCCTCTGCTCATCATGATTGGGATGGTTTAAGATGACTAAATTGAACTGCCACTCCCTGCTTCAGTGTTAACTATTTCTGTCTTTAGGCACAGCCCTCATATGTAATACACTTTTTTTCCCCCACCAGTGGAGTCACTGAATCTCAATTGCTTAAATATTTGGGGAGTGGTTGTTTAAAAATCCTTCCACTGCTGCAGTTTGTTCTGCTCTTTGTAAGTGCAGTCCCAACCCCAGGCTCCAGGAGAGGTTAATTCCATGTCCTTTTTCTGTTCCATTCCATGAGACCAGCTGAACTGGGCTTTTCTTGTTCCAGATTTGCCAAGAATAGTCAAGATCCTGCTTCAATCACTGGCACTTCAAAAGGGTTCTTGAAATGACAAAACGGTTGCTTTGCACTGTAGACATTTTCATCACTCATGAATATTTATAAAGTGCCCACACTGAGGTTGCTGCATACTGAACCCAGATAAAAGGAAGGCTCTTTAAACTGCTGCCGAGGGGGGGTTAGTTGGCAAATTGTGTTTCTTTTAACTTCTGAAAGCCTTCCTTTTCCTGGAGAAAAAAAAATGTCATTTTATTTCTGCGAATGAAAGAGTAAAGCTTTTGCTAATGCACAATATTTCTTTAATTATCATTTGGGTTTCCAGGCAGCACTTGTTTTCTGAAACCCTCAAATTACCTTATTTCTGTGCACTAAAATATTCATCAGTCAGAACGAGTTGAACATTGGCTGAACTCATGACTTGTGGCAACTTGCGAATTCAACAGATGGTTTTCATTTTTGCTGTCGCATGCGGCTCCCCTTTCATCCGCTCCACCCAAGAGCAAACCATTCAGACATTGGATTCCTAAAGTGACTCAGAGGCGTACAACACAGACTGTATCCTCTGCCTTCCTGGTCTTGCACTGACCCCTTGTGGTAAGGAGCGCAGCAGGCTGTCTCCCATGCTCACAATCTCTCCCTCCTGAAGGAGAATAAGAGCTGCTGGGCTGTGGTCTGGTCTGAATGAGCAGGTGGTAGGAATAGATTGTGAGGTCACCAATAGCCCCAGGGGGCTTGGACACTAAATGTCTTGTTATATACTCTCCAAGGTGTAAAGACTTGAGCCATGGACTTGGATTTTGCTTCCTGTTTGAAACACCTCGACAACACCAAAAAAAGTCATTCCCTGGGAATTAGATGCTTGGAAAGCTGCATTAACTGTTTAGAGCTCTTGCAGCAACTTTAAACCACAATAGAATGTCCCTTAGTATAGGGCTGAATTTCAATCACCTTAATAGTCTCAGAGCCTGACCCATTCATTGCCTGACACATTAGTAAATTTCCCATAAATACTCCTAAATAAATTTAAATTAATCACCACCAACAATCATTAATTGGGCATTTATGGTTTTGGATCCTTGGTTAAGACCTCGAATACAAAGAAGTATATTCCTCTATGGGTAGATAATGAAGTATATTCATCTATGCGTAGATAAAGATAATACTTTCCAGGGAAGTATTATTATCTACCCACAGATGAAGAGGCTAACATTAAGCAATTCTACCCACAGCCACACAGCCACTGAGTAGGAGGATCGATTTCTAATTCAGGTTAGTCTAACCCAAGAACCTCCATGATCCTCAGTCAAAGAGGAAAGGTCTTGGACATTATCAGGTACCTTGGGGCTTAATTGGATGCTGCTTCCTCAGCAAGCTGCTACTGATTCTAGGAAGCAATGATACACTCCTGCTCTCTAAGACAACAAGGAACAGGGTGGCAGGTGGAGCCAGAATTACTGAAATTGATCTCAGGACCTGGCCAGATTTCGACCACAGAGGCAGGCTGGTCTAAAGTGTGGGCATCTGCCTGGCTGTGCTGAACAATTTCATAGTAGCACACAACTGGGTAAGCAGCACCCACTGCCAAGCTCCAAAAGGCCCCTGTTTTTCAAATCTCCTTTTAGGGATGCATTATAAACAGGCCAGTGTCCTTGTGTTTGGATATGGAAAGATTCAATTAAATTGAGACTCTAGTAAGCCATGCAGGAGCTCTGGTAGCATAGTGGCTAAGACACTTGCCTGCTAACCAGACGGCTGGAGGTTCAAACCCATTGGCCACTCCTCGGAAGGAAGGTTGGGCAATTCCACTTCCGTAGTGATAATGCCTGGGAAACCCAAGGAGGGGTCGCTATGAGTCAGGGCTGACTCAACGGCACATAACAACAACAACAACAACAAGTAAGCCATGCAGGTTTATGTATAGTATAGTTGTTAGGTAATGGACTCTGGAACAAACAGACTGAGTTTGAATCTTGGCTCAACTACTTACTAGTTGCGTGAAATCACAACCTTATGGAGTTTTTTTTCCCATATAGTTTTTTTTTTTTAATTTTTTATTTTAAGAGTTTGTTTTACATTCAACATTTAGTTTCACTTCCATTTACTATGTCCAACCCTAACCCAGTCTCCTCCTCTCCCTGCCCAGTAACCCCACCCTTTTAGCTCCCCCCGCCCAGCTCCCCTCATAATTATGCATTCCTGTGTGTCCTGCATTTCCTCCCTGCAAATGTTGCCCCTATGGTGCCCCATGGTTGGCTGCTCTAAGGGATGTACTTCCATAGAATATGTGAGTGCATCACCCTGGGTTGAGTGGGCCGTGTGTACATCTTATTTACTATTGGGCTGAAAGCCAGCCCCTGGGAGTGAGCTTTATTCCAGACCCAGAATGTATCCCAGGACCATAGTATTGGGGGTCTCACCAGATTCAATCTGACCACTAATTCTGGTCATTATTGAGTTTTTGGATTTTGTTCCACATTTTTCCTCCCACTCTATCCAGGATCTTCAGATTTGATCCTTTCCTGAGTGGTTGGCATTGGTAGCCAGGCACCATCTAGTTCTTCTGGTGTCAAGGGCCATAATGTCCTAAGGCTGATTCTTTCCAAATGCCCTTGGTTTTTTTTTTTTTTTTTGCACTCTTCTTTGCTTCCGATGATAGGAGACCATTAGGTGCATCTTAGATGGCTGCTTGAAAGCTTTTAAGACCCCAGTCGCTACTCACCAATGTAGGATGAGGAACAAGGCTTTTATGTATTTTATTGTGCCAATTGAGTCTGATGTCCCCTAGTAGTATGGTCCTGAGATGGTAGATCCATTGGATCTCTCTCCCACCATGTCTGGGTGTCTCTGAGGGATCACTCTATGTCTGTCTTCTGTTGTTTCTGTAAGGATTGCAGGTATTTTGTATCACTGGTATCTGTTCAACATTAGCTTCCATATAGTTTTTGAAAGATATTAAATGAGTTAATACGTATGGAACAGGACAGCACTTGCCACATAGCACTTATATAAATAGGGGTTGCTAGTAGAATTTAGCAAAGGCATAGGCCTTTAGAGTTGTTATTAAGGGTTCACTTCTGGATTAAGGGCCTAAATGAAGCTTAAGTGGACACGTCTAAAGACACTAATGTTCCTCTGGAGACAAGTCATTACTGTGCTCAAAATAAGGCTTGCCCCCTTAGCTGGAATGTGAAGAGACTTAAGCAATCATTTATCATACGTCAAGCCAAACAGTGATCTCTAGTGGCCTAAGTATTTACTAGTGGTTTATAATAAGAGGAGCTCTGGTGGTGTAGTGCCTAAGGCACTGGACTGCTAACCAGAAGGCTGGCAGTTCAAACCCCCAACCACTCCTCAGAAGGAAGGTTGGGCAATCTACTTCCATAGTGATACCACCTCAGAAACCCAAGGAGGGGTCGCTATGAGTTGGGTCCGACTTGATGGCACATAACAAAAACAACAACATAAGAAGATAGTGGCTGCAACAGTTGCTCAAACAGTACCTATTGAGAGAATGGCAAAAGACCTGGCACCTAACAACAATTGATTTCCATTACAAACCAATAGGGTCTGTGAAGAAAAAGCAGCTTGTAGCGGTAGGGGAACTGATCACATATGGGGAAGGCTGGCCTGTGCCAAAAGGACAGCTGTTCAGGAAACTGCAGCCACAAGAAGCCCTACACATTGGCACTGTAGCTATCTTGACCTTTAAAATCAGTTCATCCCCTCTAAAGCCAGAGCTGGGGACAAAGCCCGAGGCAAGGCCTTTTGTTACACACTTCTACAGAGAGTACAAATGGTGAGTTTTGGAAAGTAATACGTGTGAGGAAAAGTCTTTAAAATGATTTCCTCACAGGCCACAGGAACCAGTGTTCCCAGTGCTGAATTGGATAATTTGAGCAGCAAAATAAATAATGATAGTGGCAGATTATAACGCACAGAAGGCGTCCATATGACACACATAAATGAATACATGGAGGCGAAGGGGAAGGTCTTCCTGGTAGTGGGGTTCTAGGTAATAAATGTAGAAAGAATGCTGGAATTAGAAAATCACCATTTGCAGTCATTGTTTCAGGTAAAAATCATCAGTGGATGGTAAAATTAGTGGGCAGAAGTATGATAAAAACAGAATATATACATGGTCTTAAAGAACCTTCCACATAAGATGCTTATTAATTACACAGGGAAAACAATAATCTTTTAGTAGAGAACCGTGGGAGACAGCACCTTACCCAGTTATTAGTGTTACTAAGACCAGTAATGAGACAAATCAACATCATGATGCGTGATGCCGTGAAAAGGACCCCACCTCGCTTCTGTGTATTCCTGCCCAAAACACATATCTCGAATTTAGTCCTGAGGAAACATCAGACAAACCCAAATTAAGGGACGTTCTGTAACATAACTGGTTTACACTCTTCAAAAACATCAAGGCCGTGGAAGACAAAGACAGATGAAAAGAGACATTATGACTAAAGGCAATGGGCAATTCTAGATTGGATCCTGGACTAGAAAAAGAGTATCAGTAGGAAAACTGGCAATATTTGAATAAGGTCAATAGATTATAGTATTGAATCAAGATGTTAACTTCCTGACTTAGATGATTATATTGTGGATATATAAGATAAAGCCCTTGTTCTTAGGGAATATACACCATGACTGCAATTTACACACATGTAGAAAGAGAGAATGATAAAGCTAGAGTGGTCAAAGGTAAACATTTGTATACAAGAATTCTTTGTACTATTTTCGCAACTTTTCTGTAAGTCTGAAATTATTTCAAAATTAAAATATGTTCACTCCACTCGCTTTCAATGTTATTTTTCTTTTATCACTTACCTGCTTAAAACAATGGCTCCAGGGTCTACAAGATAAAAGTCCAAACACCTTAGTGTGGCATCCACAAGCCTCTGATGATGCTAATAATGACAATAACATTTATTAAACATTTACTACATGCTTAACATTGTGCTAAGTGCATTACATACATTATTTCCTTTAATCCTCATAACATCTGAATAGAGTAAGTTCAATTACTCTTTACAGATGGCGAACTGCAAGATTAGAGTGCTTAATATGTGCAAGATTACACAGCTAATAAGTAGAGGAATTAAGCACTGACGGAACCCAAGCTGCCTGACTCCAAAATCCATACATTGTCTGCTCCACTGCTTTGGCCAGACAGGCCTAGTGTCTCCCAGAGCATGAGCATGCCCTAAATCTCTCATGCTGCCTCTTTATCACATTGTCTCTTCCTTCCTGTCCTTTTAAAGCATTCCTATGCCAAGCCCAACTTGTGCAACCCATCCTCTATAAAAACTTCCCAGGGCCCTCCAGGGCACAGTGGTCCCTCTTCCTTCTTTAAAGTCACCATTTATTGTACTGATTCTTTGACTTTAAAATATACCCAGGGTAACTTTGGATATCATTTGGTGTTTTTAAAAATTATGTTTGCCTTTAACTGGAAAGCAACTATCCTGCAAGCAAATTGCATGGAGGTGCTTGCTTTTATCTAGACATTGACTTTTCCTATTCCTGTCTGTCTAGAATCAAATCTATCATTAAACTCTTGTGAAGTTATACACTATTGACATTTGCAGCTATTTTCTAGTAAGCTAAAAGTTCATTTGCTGACTCTTGATTTCAATTTTGTGTGTAAAATGCAATCAAGTAGGAGCTGAGAGTTTGGCTGACCAATTTCAATACAGCTTTTTTGCTCCTCTAACCTGGTATACATACCACCACTCATTTGCCAGTTTGTCATACTGTGGTGGCTTATGTGTTGCTGTGAGGCTGGAGGCTATGCCATCAATATTTCAAATGCCAGCAGGGTTACCCATGGTGGAGAGGTTTCAGCAGAGCTTCCAGACTAAGACAGACTCAGAAGAAGGAAGGGGCCATCCACTGCTCAAAGAATTGGCCAGTGAAAACCTTATGAATAGCAGTGGAACACTGTCTATTACTGGAAAACTTTATGAATAGCCCTGAAATATTGTCCAATGTAGTGCTGGAAGATGAGCTCCTCAGGTCAAAAGGCACTCAAAATACGACTAGGGAAGTGGTGCCTCCTTGGAGTAGAGTAGACCTTAATGAAGTGGACAGAGCAAAGCTTTCCGGACCTCCATTTGCTGATGTGGCACGACTCAAAAGAGAAGCAGCAGCTGCAAATATCCATTAATAATCGGAACATAGAATGTATAAAGCACAAATCTGGGAAAATTGGAAGTTGTCAGAAATGAAATTGAACGTAACAGTTGATATCCTAGGCATGAGTGAGCTGAAATGGACTAGTTTTGGCCATTTTGAATCAGACACACATATGATCTACTATGCTGGCAATGACAAATTAAAGAGAAATGGGGTAGCATTCTTCATCACAAAGAATGTTTCAAGATCTGTCCTGAAGTACAATGCTGTCAGTAATAGGATAATATCCATATGCCTACAAGGAAGAACAGTTAATACTACTATTATCTAAATTTGCACACCAACCACCAAAGCCAAAGATGAGGAAATTTAAGATTTTTACTAACTTCTTCAGTTTGAAATTGACCAAACATGCAATCAAGATGTGTTGATTATTGCTGGTGATTGGAATGCAAAAGTTGGAAACAAAGAAGAACTGCCAGTAGTTGGAAAATATGGCCTTGGTGATAAAAATAATGTTAGAGATCTCATGATAGAATTTTGCAAGACCAGTGACTTATTCCTTTTTTTCAACAACACTGAAAGTGAGCACTTACTGATGAAGATTAACAACTACAGTCTGCAGTATGGATTATATCTCACAATAAAGAAAATGAAAATCCTCACAACTGGGCCAATAAACAGCATCATGATAAATAGAGAAAAGATTGAAGTTGTCAAAGATTTCATATTACTTGGTTCCACAATTAACACCAATAGAAGCAGCAGTCAAGATATCAATGTATCGCATTGGGCAAATCTGTTGCAAAAGACCTGTGTGTAAAGTGCTGAAGAGCAAAGATGTCTCTTTGAAGACTAAAGTGCACCTAACCCAAGCTATGGTATTTTCAGTTACCTCTTATGCATGTGAGAGAGGGACAATGAATGAGGAAGACTGAACGAGAGTTGATACTTTTGAATTGTGGTATGGCTGAAGAATACTGAAAGTAGCATGGACTGCCAGAAGAACTAAAAAAATCTGTCCTGGAAGAAATGCAGTCAGAATACTCCTTGGAAGTGAGAATGGCTAGACTTTGTTTGACCTACTTAGGTCATGTTGTCAGAAGGGACCATTCCCTGAAGAAGGATATCATGTTTGGTAAAGTGGAGGGTCCATGAAACAAGTGAAGGCCTTCAACAAGATGGATTGACACAGTGGCTGCAATGATGGGCCTAAGTATAGCAAGGATTGTGAGACTGGCACAGGACTAGGCAGTGTTTCGTTCTATTTTACATGGGGTTGCTATGAGTTGGAGATGAGTCGATGGCACCTAACACCAAGAAGTCTGATATGTTGCAATAATTCCTGCTAAGTGAATAAAATTTGATTCATTGGGGGAAGTCCAAGAAAGTAATACAGTTTGGGCAGAAAACTAAGTTTTAAGTAATTTGAAGTAGAATATTGAACCTCATGATGGCTAGTTTTGTGATGTGCTTTACTCTTTTCTATGAAAAGTTATAATGTGTCATATGCTCTTTGTGGTTGAATACACTGAGCACAATGAATGTCACCAAATTGTACATGTGAACATTGTTGAAATGGCACATTTTCTGTTACATATATATTTACAATTTAAAAAGTCAACGCTCAATTTGGGTAATCGTTTCTACAAATGCTCCAGCAAGTGCAAGTGTGAGAAATTCTGGTTTGAAAAGTTACACTAGATAGTGGTTAACCGGTGGTGAAATACTGGGTAGGGGGAACAATCTAAACAGTCTATACTATAAATAATCCCATTCACAGACTTGGGGATTCATATAGGTCATAGATTATCCCTTAAGATGTTGAGGTCTACTGCAGAGGCCAGGCAGGTAACATCAATGAGCAAAAGAAGCTAGAGTCTAGAAAAAGATCATTGTCAGCACACTGATAAATGCAAAGTGACAACTTGCCTTGGTGTTAGGATCATTAGTGAGTGGAGGGAATTACTGTGCACCAAAGTGTGAACACCCTAACCAGAGGGCTACTTGGTACCAGTCAATTGTCTTGGGTTGTGTATATTATGCTAGCAAGAAACCTGTTTTTATGTGAATATTTCCAATTAAAAAACATTAGCAACTAGTTCATTTACAAGCAAACCAGCAAACCAAACAGAACCCATTTGCAAAGCTTGGATTCAGTCCATGAGTTTGCTACCTTTGGCCTGTTGTATTTACATCTTTCTGCTGCCTTTTGATTGTGAGCTCTAGAAACCTAGTCTTATCGTTGTAAAATGATGCTACTGTCTGAAGAAAGGATTGTGGCATAAAGTCCAGGTAGAAAGGCTCCTCCACATACCAGAGAGGTGACAGCTGACACTGGAGAAAGGCATTTGATGAAATAAAAACAGGTAGGGTAGGAATTTTCTCTGAACTTAGAGCTTGATTAGAAATACATTAAGCATTGGTGGTAAAGCGGAAGGGTCTACAGCACACCTAGAATGAAATTGCTCAGTGTTTTTATGCTTTAGTATGGAAATCTTGTAACATTTACAATAAGATCTAATTTCTGTGAAACATTCTGCAAGTTTTTTGAATTGTTGAGTAACTAAGAAATATATAATTCAAACTTAGTAGTCAGGGGCTTTCTAATATGAACTGTTTAGAATATAAGGGAAAAAAATAAAAACTCCTTTCATTTACCTAACACTAAATTTTATGTTACAAAGTGCAAGGTTGTGAGGCAAGGGGTACTTTGCAACCCAGGAAGAGATGAAATAGTTTGCTAATCTTGGTAGGGGAATGAGCATGGATGTTCATGTTTCCTCCATTCCATAGTTAAACACAAAGTTCAAAGAGCTACAACGAAGTCAAGCCGTGGCCTCTTCTAGGAGACAGGAGGAGTCTGAGGCCCCTATGATGACTGCTGCACCTTCCAATTCTCACATGGAAGAAGCTATCAAAGGTTTTCCTTATCAAGTCCAAATGATGTACATTCTTCATTTCTTCAGCAGAACTAAACCCCTCAGTGTGTCTCTGCTTTAAAACTGATTTTTTTAAATAAATTGATCTTTGTAATTACCTATGACAGCTTATGGTGTAATACTTGTTTCAAATATTACAAAGAGCAAAATGCTCTTATGACAATAAATATTTGATGTCATGAAATTATTTTAAAAAACATTTTCATGAGAGGTATCTTTAAGTTTCAAGATAAAAAGAGTATTGATGCAGACTGTTAATGGAGTTAATTACTAAACTGACAGTGACAATAAAGTTTTTAAAGCAAAATTTAAAACTTCGATTGAGGGAGAATCATTTTTATGACCAGTTTTGTATTAAAATGGAATGGTTAAGAATTTCACTGGTTATTCTTTTAGGGTTGTTGTTAAGACACCAATATTAAAGGACTATAACATGCCAGAACATGAAAGGGCTTGTATTAAGAATCGAGATTGTTAGAATACTAAACAGCAGCTTATTTGCATCAAGAATAATGGCTGTAGTGGAGGGATCATTAACAATACGGGAACAGACACAAGACAAGCATCACAGATAGCAGGCCGCCAAGGTACAAGCACCTGTGGATTAAGAACTGGGAACTAAATGAAGTATCAGGTGAAGGAGGCAGCAATCTAGAATGAGGTGTGAAACAACAGCCAGCCTGAGTCTCCAGGCTTCAGAATTTCAGGCGGGGTGGAATTAAAGTCATCAGATCTGAGTCTGATCAAGCCTCAGAGAGCTACCAATTTTCAGAAAATACAAAGTATGGAAATATGTGTTCAAATTTCCGTAAGGTTGTAAAGAACAAATCCAGAATATGGAAAATTCCTCAGAAAAAATGGCCTGATCATTTTAATTCTAAGGAAAAAAGGTAATTTGTGATTAAAAGACTTATCAACCAAATGCAACATACATTAAACCTTGTTTGAATAATTATAAAAACAAAAGATTAGATAGTAAGGGAAATCTAGACACTGGCTATTTAGGCATTACCGTTACTGTTTTAAGCATTACGGTTGCTTAAAAAGTCCTTACCTTTTGTATTGGAATTCTTGACGATACAGTCATTTATCTCGGATTTTCTTACAAATAATAAGAGTGGGGTGTAGAGTGGGGAATGGGTGAGATATAAATGAAACAAGGTTGGCTGATGACAAATGGGATTATTTTTGGAGCTGATGAGTGCTGTAATTCTGCTTGACATTGCTCCTAAAATTTTTTATAAAGAAAGGTTTTAAAATACATAAGGTTGTCAACTTACTTTGACAAGAGCATAGAAAGCTTCTATCAAGTATTTGTAAGGACATTAACACCAGAAAACAAGGGCAGTCTCATTATTAAAGCACTTAGGCATACAGAAAGCTCACCTTGTTATTTTTCTCATCTCACTGGGGATCTTTATAAAACTTGTTTCCTCTATGGGCCAGTACAAAGGAACCACTTAGTATTACAGGACAGAGGAAACATCCCAATTTAAATAGCCTTAGATGTTAATGTAAGGAGTCCCCGAGTGGCACAAGTGGTTAAGCACTTTACATAGCCCAAAGGTTGATAGCTCAAAACCTACCCAGAGGTGCCTCAGAAGACAGGCCTGGCATTCTGTTTCTGAAGTGAGTCTTGAAAACCCATGGAGCAGTTCTACTATGCACACAGGGGGTTACCATGACTCAGACTTAAAGCACTAACTAGCAAGGTAATTTTACTCTTAGTACACCTTCTAGCTCGAGTCAGTCAAGTTTTCCATGTTCCTTCAGAACTGAGATTGTTTGACAAGCTCTAAAAACAAAACTTTTAACAGGTCCATAACTGGAAAGACATGCCATTCATTGACCAGTTTCGTAAATATTATTGTCAAAATTTCAAATAACAAGAACAAATTTGAGTTAATCACACAGCTAACAAAAAGCTAGTTTTCTGATTGGAATATTTCCTTCATTGAGAATGCTATGCTATGAAAATGAACCAGCAGAAATGAGTCTACTGATCAAATATGATTCAGTATCAAGGCACATGAAGAAAAAAATTGAATACAGTAAATAGAAAATCCTTGCCTAGAATTGTAAAGCCGGTTCTAAACACCTCTTTAAATATACAAACCTCAAGACACGCAGGTGTCTCCTGCACCTTGTTTTCACAACCCTAACCTACAGTGCTCCTTCTACTTCCCACCATGGCTAAGGTACAGCAACAAATAATTTACATTAATTCAAAATCAGTATACAGGGCTTTTAATGACATTTACCTCTATCTTTCTTCAATGCTGTTTAATATTTAGAAGCAGTCTAAGTTCTTCAAAAATATTTATAGCACAGCAATATGTATTAAAGAAAGTATTAAAAACCATGTCAACAGATTATCTACCCTTTCAGAAATTTCTATTAGGCCATTTTAGTTCAAATTAAGTTTTAGTTTTTATGAAATTAGAAAAATAACTGAAGTAGCATACCCAAAATCTTTCTAAATTAATCTTATCTTCTTTGAAATACTCACACTGTGAGGCTACTTTTTCCAACACCACCACCCATCCATCATCAGTAAACATGTTTGGAACTTTCCTTTGGAATTCTCTTCAGAAGACTTTATCTTCAATGGTAATAAATCATCTCTCTGTGGGTATATTTGACTTTTTGAAACAGCAACAAATTATATGGAGAGTGAACAAGATTAAGTAATCAATGTAGGCAAAAAATTTCAAAAGGATAATAAATTTTATCTATAAAGTAATGACATTTTGTGTTTAAGATCTCTTAAGTTCATTACTACTAAAATGTTCATTAACATTGCCTCCCTATGTGAACAGTATGAAAATTCAACATTCAGATACAAGTCGGCTTTTTCACCAAGACTTCATTTCCCTGTGGTCATATTTATCACCCAGCCCAATCAGGGGCCTCATTTACCTATTACTTCTTTTAGCCTGAGGGGGGACCATAACTACCAAGCATCTAAATTCAAAAATAAAAATCACAACCACTTTTAATCTCAATAACTGGATTTCACTGACTGGCTTGTTACACTGATTTGTTCAACAGGGCAGCTCACTTCAGAGGCAGTACTTAAAATTGCTTTAAAAGTAACCTTGTGGTACCACTCATGTGTAAATCAGATTTCAACCTGAAGACTGGTTTAGTGTTACAACATAACATTTAATGTTACATTGCATAGATTACTACTCATTTGTTTTTTCCATAATGAAGACTGTTACAATAGCTCACAATACTATTTTAATAATCTCAGACTATATTTAATGAAGAATACATGTTGTCAGAAAATCAGTAGAGCCATTTTTACTATTAAAATTTTATCTTTTTAATAATTTATTTAAATAAGATATTTGAAGCAGTTTTAAAAAAACAAGATTTGTATTTTATTTCCTTGTAAAAATCTTTACACATGCAGACAAACCAGTGTTAAGAAAAGTATTCACCATCATTTAAACAAATAACCACTTAAATAGAACAGTGTCTGCAATTTTATCTGTATAAAAATAAGATACATTTTTACAGAATTTACGCTCCAGTTCTTATAGCAATAAACAATACACAACTATAAGTACAATTGAACCTGACCATGGTTTCCAATTAGATACTGCTAGGGCATTTTAATGTGCAAAAAATTTAACATAGTTCTTTTCAAATGAAAATGTCCTCAGTGTTTCTAGAGACCTAGAAGGTTTTAATAAATCAAAATCCTAATCAGTTTGTTTTTAATTTTGATTATGAGTCCATACACCACACTGTCGATAGGCAAAACCAAGAACTGATGCTGGAAAAACTCAGCGCCTGTGCCTGCCATGTCCTGAGCGACTGCCACCATGGTGCTTGCCTTTATGGGACCTCTCAAAGGAGCGAGATCTTTCACGCCTGTCCCTATGATGTCCCCTTTCGTGCCTGTGTTTCTTGGCAGCATCTGAGTGATCCCGAGACTTGCTCTGAGATCGAGAACGAGATTTTTTCCTTTTATGACCATGTCTATTTGAACTTTTTAAATCATCTCTGGTATGCTTGGCCTTAAGGTGAGGAGAACCATGATTATGATGTCTTCGAGGGCTTTCACTGTGACTGCGGGACCTGCTTCTTGATCTTGAGCTGTATGTTCCAGATCGACTCCGCCTATTATTATAACTTAGATAAACATTTGAGGTTTAGATTCAATTTTTAATGGCAACAGATTTTTTGATGGTTGCTCATAACAGGCTCAAAATAAAACGAAAGACCCTATCAGAACTGAAGACTTTCTAAATTTCCCACCCTTGATTACCCCACACCCAAGCCTCTAACATATTAGGACTCTTAAACAAATACACTGTAAATTTATGCAGGAGAATAACATGCTGGAGCTAGTAATCTAAATACAAAGCTAACTAGGGAGCATTCCATGGCTGAATTCACCATCAGTCATTAATAAGGCCTTAATAATCAAGGCATCTTGGTAGTGTAGTGGTTAAGCACTCAGCTGCTAACTGAAAGGTCAGCAGTTCAAACCCAGCAGCCACTCCTCGTAAGGAGTACGTGGCACTCTTACTTGTAAAGAGTACAGCTTCAGAAACCCTATGAGGCAGTTCTATTGTCTTATAGAGTTGCTACAAGCCAGAATTTATGTGATGGCAATGGGTGGGGTTTAAATAAGTCATTTTTTTCTGATACCACAGAGAAAATCAAGGTTTTCACAATTTAAATAGGTATTATACACCACCACAGTGTTTTGTGGTCAGCCTCTAAACTTTTACAAAAAAGTATGGGAGAAAACAAAATGCCACAAAGATAGATACACAACTCGAAAATAAATAAATAAATAAATAGAATGAAACACCAAAGCACCTTCCCAAACTCATTTCTCCTAACTTCCCTATGTTAAATCTAATTAATACTAGCCTACAATGAAAAGTCTGTTTAAGAAAAAAAAAAGTGCAAGTATACTTACTGTCTTCTTGGAGTATGTGATCTGGAGCGTGATCGTGTTCTTGACCTCGATCGACTTGCACTTCTGCTATTTCTACTTCTCTTGCTCTCTTTTCTTACACTTCACAAAAACACAAAATTGTAATCACATACCAACTGAGTGTTAAAAACTAAACACATAAATAAGAATCCTCAGGCCAGTTTTGTAACTCACCCATTATAAGGACTTTTAGAAGCCTGCTGTCTATCCTCAGGCTCTTTTTTGACAGTCTTCACATTAATGGACACTGGAGACTTCTCCTCAGCTTTTACTTCTCTTGGTGAAGCTTTAATTAAGGGGGAAAAAAAAAGGCACATTAATTATTGAATTTAACAGTAACAACAAAACTCTAAAGCCACTTTTGAGTTAATTTCAACTCATGGCCAATCCCATGTGTTATAGAGATGAACTACTCCATAAGGTTTTCTTGGCTGTACACATTAAGAAAGCAGTTTCAAACTGTTTGCATCACCAGACAGCCAAAAATGGTTTCTAAACATAACTCTTGCTTTCAAGTGTCAGTCTTCAGTTTCAGTTGACTGTCATGAAAGAAATAGTAACTTTCTTAACATCAATGCTTCCATGAAACCATTAAATGTTAACACTTTCTAACCTTATACCTCTAGTGCCACCTCCCACCCCAGCAAAAAAACATTTCATTCTGAATAAATCTTACATGGTTTAGAAGCTGGAGAAAATCCACCAAGAGTTGAAAGGGCTGGAGTTCCATCAGGATTCAACCCCTTTGCTTTTAATTTGGCTTCCTGTAAGGCTACTTTTCTTTTTTCTACTTCTTTTTCTAGCATTTCATAGTTTGGCTGTTGGAGGAAAATGAAGTTGGTATTTGCCCTTTACAGTAGTATAGACTCTTAGCACTAAAGTAGTAGCACAAACACAAGTAAACAGAAATTACCTTTTTTCTGGTATAAAGCCTAAGTGTTTCTATGCAGATTTCCTGGATCTCCTCTTCTGTGGTACCAAAAAGAAGAAACCAATGGGGACGAGTTGGCAATGGAATCTAAACCAAAAAGGGTGGTTTAGATGAAATTTTCATAGATTTCTGTCAGAAATGACAATTCTCATGATTTACTCCAAAGGACAAAACTGGCTCCATACACCTACCTGAAGAGCTCTAGCTGCAAGGTAGATACAAGCACACGCTATAGTCTCTGGTTGAAATCGAACAAAAACATTGGTTCGAAGACTGTCATTCATATAATTCCTGAAAAATATTTCAACTATAAGCTTTATACATAAACAAACCACCAGTTCTTCTGAAGCTTACTTATGTATATTGGAGACTCAATCTACTTTATTCTTTTTTCTTCTCATATTTATATTCACATCCTCATAGTCTAGCATAACAATTCTTAACTCAAAAATCATTTAACACTAGAACTATTCTTAAGCTTTCTTATATATGCAAAGCCCTTTGAAATCTATTGCTATTCCAAACAGAACTTACTTGTAAAGAATGAGGTTACGTCTTTTAAAAAAAAAAAAAATGCTTTGATAGCCAGTTCTGATATAACTAGTTTCAGAAATGATAAACCACTCCAACAATACTTCAAGCCATTAATTACTGACCATTCTCTCCTTTATCCACAATGAAAAGCAGTGTCACCAAGTTCTTTCAAAAACTCAAAAATAAGACAGGGGTAAAAGGCATTTTCAATTAAGTACCCACCAATTTACACGTACATTAAGAAAACTTGAGTTGATTCAGAAAATCTAGGTAGGGAAGCAAAGAGCAGTATACATAAAGGCTCTGTTTACATACCTGTTTTTTGCAACTAAGTATAAATAAAAGAGATAAACTATTTCCGTTATGAAGTTGCTGGACTTTTAGCAAATCCAGCAACATTTCAAAACTACTGAAAATATTTTACAAGTCATTTCAAAGTTAAAATGCTAAAATTAAATGGACTATTTCTTGAAAAATCCTTATCTACAAAAAATGCTAAAATGTTATATAGAACATATATTTAAAATGTCATGCATTTTATCAAAACAATGTAAAATTTTTCTAATAGTTCTAATATTTACTAAATTCAAAAGAAGCATGGCAGTTAAAAAAAAGGACATCTGCTTGAAAAGTCAAGAACATAAAAAATTACGTCAAGTCCTACACACCAATAGTGTTATGAAATACTAATTGCAGCTGGACCACAAACTCCTTGTTTTAGTTTTAAATAAGCCAGCACTACAGATCACATTATCAAAAAGTCCAAGTTCTAAAGTGTTTAAATAATATTAACATCTCTTAAAACTGAAGTGCTTCTTCTAATATTAGTGTCTGAAATAGCCTAGCAGCTATAAATTCATCCAGATGCCTATTTTAAGCTGTAAGTTGTAGTTTCCTTTGGCAGAATTCATGCTTTACATACTAAAAATAGAAATTTAACCAAACTCCTAATTAAAAAAAAAAATCATTTAATTCATAACGGCGGGATAACAAATCTATCAAAAATGAACTATTCATTTTGATAGTTACAGGAATACATTAAATACAAAGGCATGTTGAACAGTTACTTCTAGAAGCAAATATACAAATCCTTTTGACACCCCGACAGAACTAGAAGATGCTGCCAGATGGATATGGACCACTTCAGTGAATCTCGGATGAGAGCTTGCACTGGATTGGCTGGAGAGCAGGGCAGCCAATCAGGCCATCCTGAGGTCATGGGCTGAAGTGCAGAGGGCAGAGTTCTATGACTTACCATCATGGACTACCCTTTAATTAAAGAGTAGAAAAAAGAACAAAGTTAAATTGAGTTCTCCATTAAAAGTAATTAGTCAAGCCAAGAAAACAGGAAGCAGAAATAAGCATTATATACCTTTTGGTTAAAAACAAAAAAACAAAAAGCCCCAAAATAAACATCTCATTTTGGAAAGGGAAAACGAAACTTACTTTATTTCTGCTTCTGTTTTCCTGGCTAGGAAAGCAATGTAAAAAAGCCACTTACCAGGCAGTTTGAACCAGGGTTTGATTACGTTCACATTCTAAGACTTGTAAATACATAACAATGATCTAGAGGACAAGGGAAAAAAATTCAATTTAGCATATTGGTGGTTCATTCAGAGTACAGAGTTCAGTGAATGAAGTAACTGATAATGTCAGTTCCAAGTTTTATTTATTTTACAAACCACATAGATAATACAGGCCAACCTAAATGTACCAGAGAGTCAATGTACGTTAAGTTGGTTATTAGATATCCTTAAAGAAATTATGTTTAGAAGTATGTTTTAAAATAGTATGGAACAAAGTTAAGTGTTAATCAATTCAACTAAAACAACTTAATTTTCCATGAACACTGTACTATGTGACCAACACTGTGCTGGGCATTTTCATACATTATTTCATTTAATCTCCCCAGGTACATTCAAGTCCAGATACCCTAGAAGCTAGGCATTTTAAAGACAGTTACAAAACATATGATACAAATTGTATAACATCCAGAGTGGATGTTAAATAATTAGACACTAATATTTTTACATTGAAACATCAGGTTTAAGTGAGATAAATAAAAGCTACATATAAAAAAGTCTTACTCTCAGGTTATGTCAGGTCTTTCTGAACCTGAATTACCATTATTCCAATTTTGGCACTTTAAAGATCTGGAAATTGGGAAAGAGGTATCTGCCAAGGTCAGATATCAAGGAAGAGCCAAGTTTCTATCTCACATAGCCCTGACCTCACAGGACACCCATTCTTGTAACCACTGTGTATAATCTTATGAAAGCAAAGAGATTGCTAGAAAAACCTTTGAACTTTTCACTAACAGTGAGTAAGCAGCCACCATACTTTGAGTATTTACTGATTACTAAGTGCCAGGCAGTGTGCCAGGTGCTTTTACAGATTTATTTATTTATTTATTCCTTGGAACAAGGAATTTCAGCACCCCCATTTTCTAGGTGCAAAAACTGGAACTTAATCTCTGTCCTAATTTGTCTCTGTCACAAAAGTTATCTAGAGTGAAAGTTAAGACTTAATCCTACGTCTTGTCTTACTCCCTTTTTATCAAGAGCTCTCAATATCCAAAAGAATGTTTTCTAAAACCAATGTTAATTATCTTAATATAAATTCACTTTAAGAAAAATTAATACTTACGAATGTTATTTCTGTACTCTACAACTCACCTTATGGGGATGCTTGACATGAACACAAAATCCCAACTCCTTTAGCACCCTCCTCTCTGCCTTGATAACTTGATTTTTGGTGTTTATGTAGTTCTGATCAAGGATCAGAGGGCTTGGAGTCCTATAGTTTGTAAGAAATAAAATCAAAACTGTTTTGCACATCCAAAAAATTTTATTTGTGGCATCTCCATTTTCCCTTCCAACCAACTATTGGCAACAGAAACCAGCTTTTTAAACTCCTGCAAACAAGTTAAAGCATTAATCTTGTGCTGTCCAAGTTACGCTAATTAGATAGACACAGGTATGTATGTTTAAATTAAGTTCCTAAAAGAACTAATTCAACACTTAACAAAACAAAAAAAAACCACACACTCTTGGATTGGCTATGTAGATTTCTTCATTCCAATTAGGTTTGGAGTATACATATACTGATTAACCTAGGTGGCAACTTGATTTACTTACTATTAGCACAAACCTATTTAGTCTCAACAGCAACAAGACCTTTTTTCCATTGACAAAAGTAATGTGTTTTAAAAACATTTACTGTACTTCAAAAACCTCCTAAGAATATGATGTTTTATTCATTCTATAAGACATGAACTCTTGGCTAGTTTATGGCCTAAATATAAGTTAGGGAGAAAAAATGAGTTGCTGTTTCAGACTCCTCTAGGTGGGCAATTTGTTTAAACAAAATTTTTTCAAAAAGCCATATATATAAATTAAAGATTTAGAACTTAATTACAAAAGGAGAGGAAAAAAAAGTAAATATTAAGATTCAAAACTCAAAAGTGATCTGTGGAAAAAAACCAGTTCCCAATTTTGGCAAAGTTGTACTGGCATGTGGCTAGTTAAAACCAACCTGAGTTGTGGTTATTAGGCAATATACTTTAGTCTGCACTGCCAAAGGGAAGACCATAGAATAAGACAGAACAACACACTCAAGGTCTCTGTAACAGATTAAATTGATAGTTTCAACAACAGTATCTATTCTATGATACAGAAGGCTACATCTACATGAATGGTTCAATGCTTTGAAAACAGCATGTCCAACTGATGTCTTGCCTCTAAAACTGTTTTTGACAGACAAAAACATACTATTATAGGAAAAAAGTATTTTTAAGTCTTAAATTAAAACTGGTTTCCTTCTGAGAAGTTTCTATTTAGGCAAGAATTGTTAAGGAAGTGAACTTTCACTTTTTAAAAGTCCACGTAATTTATTTTACCCATATCTTTTAGAATCAAACATCAAAAACCAAAATAAGAAACCAACCCAAAGCTATTGCTATCAAGTTTGACTCCAACTCCTAACAACCCTGTAAGGCAGGAGAACCACCCACACAAAGTTTCCAAGGCTATAAATCTTTACTGATGCAGAGTGGGTGTGTCTGAACCACAGACTGGGTTAGCAGCCAAGTGTTTACCACTTTGCCACCAATGCTCCCCAAACGCCAAAAAACGAACTCTCATTAAAACACTGATTATATGGTAAGTATATGGGTAGAATATTCAAATATCTTCCTATATACTCAGTTTATTTTCAGCCAAAGATTCATAGAAGTTTTTGCTCTGGGGCAAAATCTTAAAATTCTATTTTTAAAAGACAGTTACAAATAAGTTTATATCTCATTTCAACCAAATCCAGAAATAAATAAAGACTGTATTTTAAAAAACATCCACTTGAATGTTAAAAAGCAATCTAAAATCAGCTATGTTAACCCTATGGAGTTTAAAAAGGAAAAAAAAAAAAAAAATCAGCTATCTTTATTTTTCCTACTTATGTTTAAAATTATAAAAAACTGAAATGCTTACTATTACTAGACTGCTTGAAAATATTCTAACTTGCATCAAATTAAGCAAGAGACAAGGTGACAGTTGTGAAAAGGAAAAATATGTTAAATTAACAAAGCTGACAAAATGGCCTTGCTCCAAGTTAAATTCATATTATAGCTACTAATTATACTATGAAAGGTGTTAGGAATTAGGCCTCCAATTTAGACGGATTACTTTCTAACAAAAAAAATAACAAATCCACTTTATCAGGACAGAAAGCTACAAATTATCTGCTCTTTGAAAAAAATCAAATTCAATGCAAATGGGAGTAATTTATGTTACACATATAGAAATACTTATTTAACATTTAAGATTTTTCAGGTTTTATGGTCATTTCAGGAAATCTGGGGAGAGAAAAAAATCAAATCCATCTCAAACTCTTCAAATGATTAGCCAAGTTACTGATGGCTGTCCATTCACTGGTATTAGGAAGAGTATCTCCTATGTCACAGTTGTGCCACTTAACTCTTAAGCCCTATACCCAGGGGTTACTACAGCATTAGAATCCCTGTAAAATAAAACAGCTGTCTTACTTTTTGCTCCTTACATGGATAAAAACCATCTATACCTCTTACTAGCAGGTTATTTTAAGAGAGTCACTTTCAAATATTAGTAAGATTCATTTGTTCTTGCAGTTAACCAAGTGAATGACTATGATTTGATCCCAAATCAGGCTTAATTTCAAGTAATTGTGCTTAAACTAATTCTTATTTATTTCATCTACTCTACTACAATCCTTACTTTTATTGTTTTGTGAAAAGCCCAGTAACATCAAAACCAGTTAGGCAAACCAAAGTCACTATTTACTGTAATTCAACTAATATACTCAAAATTCTTGTTTCAGCAGAAAAGTTAACTTTGTGGGTTTCGCTTTGTTTTACTTCCCAAATACAGGAAGGCTAAGTGAACATGTAATTTACAACTACCTTTTGTAATGATTTTGTAGTAGAAATTAAAAAAATGTATCCCCATTAAATCAGCTTTTAAGAAAAGGCTCTGAAAGATAAGCAACTTCTTTCTTTTCTGAAATTAGCAAATCATCAATTAATATTTTCTACAGCAATCCAAGTGCCATAAATGCAATTAAAGCATGCTAGAATTTCTTCCTACCCCATCACATCAGGTAAACTTTCTTATAAACTGGGAAAAACTATCTAGAGACTTCATTTAAACATCTCTTCTGCAAAACGAAACCATCTATTCCGAGAAACTTAGATACTTTCATTATCAACACACACACCTAATCCTACCTTCCCTGCTTATGTCAGATTGTTCAGTAAACTTGTGTCAGAAAAACAATTTTCAAATTTTAGTTTACATAGGAATTCTTGGTATTTTATCTTGTTTTTTTTGGAGTCGCTGTTTTTTCTTTCAGCAGGATTAATAAATACACAATTTAACAACAACAACAACAACAAAAAAGACAACGGGTGGGTACAGGATAAGGAGGCCCAAACATGATTAGTTATCACTCTTTGTGTTCCAAGTACTGAGAAATTTTGGAACACATTATCCAAGAAACTATACTACCAGTAGCCAAATCAATTCTAACTCAGGGAGACGAAGAGGTAGATTGCTGCTCAATTTAGAAAACAAAAAAAGTTTCTAAAAATCTGTAAGGTCCACTTTAAAGGAAGTAGGAATACTCTTTCTTTAAAAGATACCTGTTTAAACTAAAGATCAATTGTAGAGCCATAGATTAAACTACAGAGTAGGTTGGATAAAATCATGTAAAAACCCTTCCAAATCTTATCTCTAACCCAAAATCCATTCACACATTGAAAATAGCATACCGTATCAAAAAATATCAACAACTAGTTAGTTGAACCAGTCTTGGAAGATTTCACAGCATTATCATCCCAAGTATCAAAATATGTCTCCTTAAAACTACAGGAAACTTAATCTACTTGGATTATGATACTCTCAAAAGCAAATTATAATGGGAAACTACTGACAGGAAAAACCACTTTTCCAAGTTCAGTCACATATTCTGAGTCAAACTATAAAAAGCTGAAGAGGGAAAGACAAATAACCCAGGATAGGACCTGGGTGCTGGTTTTGTTTTGCTTTTTAAAACTACCCGAAGCCATTCTACCCAGGACTGAAAACCACTGATCTGATATTGTATAAATGAAGCTTCTTCATAAAACAAGGTCACATCACAATGTAAAGTAATACATAAACTAGATTAAACTGTAACTTTCAGACAAACTAATACACTTTACCTAAACATAACAATAATACTTTCTAAAAATATTTACATATGCAGATACTAAGTCACAATTCTAATAACTTGGACAGCAAAGACAAAAGCTTTTAACAAGAAACAGGAGTTTTTCTAAATGGTTCACCAGTGGCCAACCTGTTAGTCCCCGATTCCAGTGACCTATTCTCAGAGCACTGGCTTCTCCTTGGGGATTTTCGATACTTCACTCACTGTTGCCATGACGACAGCTTCATCTCTATGTACCACTCCACATCACCCAGGCTTTGGTAAATGTAGCTGGTCGCTGTATAGTCGGTTGCAAGGGAAAAAAGAGTTGAAGTTAATAACATATACAGGTTATATGTCTTAACTTGTAAAATGCATAGAAACACTTTTAAATCCTGCTTTTTTTTTTTTTTAAAAAAAGAAAAGCCTTCCATGCAATTAACAACTCCTTTTAAATTTCATGCTATGATCACACTTCTAAGACTGAAACAAAATAAATTTCTCTGTAATAATGCCAAAAAAAAAAAAAATGTACTGTGACATCAGATACAACACAGTTAGATATTTTAAATTCCAAAGATTTTATAGTTATAAAAACCTAATCTGACATCAGGGAAGAAAATTCTAAGTCTCACAGGAAAAGTTCAAAGAAAAAAATTATATGTAATTACGTAAGTTAGCTAACCGGCTCAAAGAATACCATCAGAAAACTATTTCCTTTAAGCAAACAGAATACTTTGACTAAAAACAGAGCCTTTCATATTAGACAGTGCCACTTTGCTTTATGCATCCTGAATAATCACCTAGGTATCTAAATACAAATATAAGCTCAGACCATACTAAATACCAATTTGACATCTTCCCAAATTCCCAGAATTCCTCAACAAGAAGCTAAAACGTATTTTAAAATGAAATTAAAAAATTACTCTGTCTCTTGGTAAGGTTAGGGTAAATGGAAGAAGATGGGGTGGAAGACAAATGTGAGAAAACCAAAAAACGCCATGAACTTTATCTGTCCAGCAACGTTTTCAAACTTTTTGACTAGGCTAAACGGTCTTTAGGATATTTTAACATTCAGTTGCCTCTAAATAATTCCATTACTGACAACTTAAAAAAATTCAGCCAAGAGTAAGTACCAATTGGCACTAACCAACACCCAACCCCCAACACAACTTATCATTTTACAACTAATTTCCTTCTAAACACAGTACAAGTTTGTCTAACATCACCACAATTCCTAAAAAAGGGAACACAACTAATCTAGACCAAATAGGTCCTTCTGCAGGATGTACCAAAAATCACCTGTAGATGAAGACCACCTGCAACTGAAACTTTGTAAGTGCTTTTCCCTCACATGAATACATAGGTCCACACAGTGTTATCTTGTCACAACACACCTATGTTTCCATCTCTGTATTTTCTTTGAAGATGGAACAAAGGGGCCTCATCTGAATGCAATCCATCAACCTTAAGAGTTGTTTCTCTAACCCACTCACTGAGACTATTATCTGACCAATACAAAATACCTGTTTAATCCCTTTGACTTCAAACTTCAAACTTTATCATCCTGCAGTTCTTTCAGATCCGTTATTATCGTAGTTCAATGTTGAGAAGTATTCTAACAAAAGCCAACCTCAATTGATAAAAAATTAACTGGGACTTCAAATAGAAAAACAATCTACACAGAGCTATACCACAATGTAACTTGAACTACGTTGTTTAAACTTCCAACTTTCGGTCTTCCACAAAGGAGAGGGGAAAAATAACTTACAGAATACACTCACACTTGAGCCCAATGTATTCTCATTCCCTTTCTTGTTTAATCTTAAGCCACAGGACTGGCTTCACAGCGCCTTTAGGTATGCCCATAAATGCAACTGCCTCTACAGACTTTAGATAACTGGTTAATCATCGATTTCCCAAATTATTAAGTATCATTATGTTCCTACAAGAATTTTAACACCTTAATTAAAGTCAGTTTTCCTCTGCATCCATACTGGCTTGAGAAGAAAGAATGTTTTGACTTGATGATTGGTGCACAGCACAGAAGTAGCAAGAGATGCTATGTTCAATAATGTCATTCTTACCTTTTTCCTCTTAACTGGCGTAGGTGGTGAAATACATTAATCACATCTCTTATTCTTCTAGGGGCTTCTTCAATTTTTGATGCAAGATTAATACACGCCATGGCAACAATCTGAAAACAGGAAAAAAAAAAAAAAAATAAAAAAAAAAAAAAAAAAAAAAAGAGTCAATAAAAATTGTTAAAATTGCTCAACTATCAAAGTTGGGAAAGATAAAAGTGCCTCCCTATAATTGAAACAACTTATTTTGATGAAGACACTGTGTCAACTTTTGGCGAAATAATATGTCCAGGGATACTTAAAGCTCATGAATTTAAAACAGCTATACTACTCCTATGCTTTTTCTTCAACTCCAAATTCTGGATCTAATTTCACAGTTTTGTTGCATTTGGTTGAAAATCGTAATTCCTGATAGGAGGCATCTGGGTTCAGAAGCCACCTCTTAATTTTTAAAACACATTCCAAAGGCCCCCATTTCCCGAACGGTGTAGGTACAAAGGCCTGAACTAACCACTCCCTTTCTGGAAAAGCAGGCTGCTGACACTACCCTTCCCCTTTCCATTTCCGGATGAAGAAATCCTCTTTTAACCCTGTGCTTACCTCGAAACTGTGTTTGACGAAAGACTTGGAGTAGAAAAAACGATGAAACAACACCTGCCCCGTTGCCATCGCCACCTGCAGACAAGAGAAGAGAACGGAAGCGCAGGGGTCAGGCAGGCCGGCACCAGGCGCCGCCGCCATTTTGTGCCGACGCCACTCACCTCCCCCTCCCGCGAAGAACTCGCTCCCCCGGTCCTGCCTCCCCACCGTCTCTCCACCTCCGCGGCATCCCGGCCTAGACACGCTCGGACTCCGGCAGGAGTTACGACTATATAACCTCGGGGGTAACGGGATAAAGGGGAGTACGGCGAGCAGACAGACCACGGAGAAGAAAAGCGAGCCCGGCCAACGAGGGCCGGAGCACTGACCTGCGGCAGCCGGAGGAGAATGCCGGCGGCCTGGATAAGCTCACAACCCAGAATGCGCAAATCCGTCTCACTAGGCAGGTCAAGCCCGTCCTGCATAGATGGGGTGGGCGAGAGCCGCTCCTCCGGAATAAGCGAGTGGTCGATAGTGAGCGAAACTTCCGAGTACAGGCGGTCACCGATCAGGATCCCTCCTGTTGTGGTCGTCGTCGTAGTCGTCGTTCCGCAGCTGGAGCCGCCCGCACTCGGAGCGGCCGATGAGGCGGCACCGGCGGCCGCGGTCGGGTGAGGCCCGGACGCCATAATCTCAGCGAGCTGCACGCACGCCCAACGCAGCCGGAACCCAAAACGAGACTAACCAGAGTCCTCGGCGCGACGGCTATTCCGGTGACCGCCGTGGTCTGACGCTTCACGCAGCGTGCGTTTCCGCCCTGACGTCACCAGGCGGGGCTAACGCCCGCCACCTAGTCCTTACCGGCGACACTTCCTCCTGAGGCGCGACGTAGTAGGACCTGGGTCTGGGTATGATCTGGGAGTGGCAGGTGCTTCTTGCGGGGATTTTAGGGATGATGTGGCGGAGCTTTCGGCCCGGGGCCACAGGATCATCAAGGAGATTATCTCTTAAACTGGACCCCACCCGTCTCATTTGTAATATTTACAACCACAAGAATAATTAGCTTTTCAAAGTACCGTATCTTCTAGAGTTAACAAAATTTCCTAAAATCTCTCAACGACCGACTTTACTAATCGTGAAGAACACTCGTCCTTTTGCCTCATTTCTCAGCCTCCCCTGCTTTTCGCTTTTGCGCTGCGGATGTTCTACGTGTAAAAAACGAACGTTGGCTGACCTTTGCCGGCAGTTGCCTGACTTCCGAGCAACCACTCCCACAAACTAGTTTGGTTAGAAATGGTAACTGATGTAATGTATGCACGAACTTGTAATTTAAAGTGCTCCGCAAGAAGAAAACTGAAAGGGTCTGATTTGTTGTACGTATTTTTAGAAAACAGGAATGTGAACTGCCTTGGTTCCCATAAAAAGCTTTCCGAGGAGCATGTGGTTCCCAGTGCATCTAAGAGAAGTATGATGACTCCAGGAGGGCGTCTGCTCTCTGCTCCAGCTGTTTTCGAAACTCATGGGCGGCCAGTGACAACACCACAGCTTTCAGTAATCTGGAAAATCCGTTGTTGTTGTTATGTGCCTTCGAGTGGGACCCGACTCATAGCGACCCCTCTTTGGGTTTCCGAGACAGTACCACTACGGAAGTAGGTTGCTCCATCGTCCTTTTGAGGAGTGGCTGGTGGGTTTGAACCGTCAGCCTTCTGGTTAGCAGTCAAGTGCCTTAGATCCCTAGTTGTCAAAAATAGTGTTTGCTTGAGAACCTCAGAGGTAATTTGATTATACCCAGCAGTCATTGTGCTTATGCAGATTGTCGCGGCTAAGTTGATTGAGTAAAATCTAGTTCCTTTTTACTCAGTGATATTAGCTAGAAATGCCCAAATTTTCCTCAGATATGAAGTAAAAACAATGTATTGGCTCAAACAACTGCAGTCTAGAGTTAGAAGGGCTTGAAAGTACATCACTTTTCACTCCAACCAGTTTTTTATCCCAGATTGAACCTGAGACTAGTCCGGTTGAGAAGTCTCATTATGTTTCTTATTACACAGCCAGGTGGTAAGGCTTAATTTGTTGAGAAACACTTCTCCAAGTGTAACTCTGGTACTGGCTAAAGCACTTAACGTCTTTGAATGTCACTTCCATCACCTTTACAACATGGGTGCTTTCAGGGAAACTTCCCTCCCCAGTGTTAAGAAGAAGTAATTTAAATGCTTATAAAGGGTGGCATTTGCCCAGGAATAAAACTCAGAAGGCAGGAAGAGATAGGAAAGAAGTTTAGATGGAAACCATAAACAGAAAATATGAAGAGTGCTAGTACATTGGGGGGGATTGCAATTAGTGTTATAAAGCACAATGGGTGTGAATTGTGAAATAGAAAATAATTTGCTTTATAAACTTTGACCCAAATTACATTGCGGTGTAGTAAATTACTTAGTGTGGCTTTTCTACCCATCAGTCTTTGTAAACTCCAAGGTGGGATTTTGTATGAGCAACTGAGCAGCCCCTGATTGCTGAAGCTATCCACCTGGGTTATTTCTGTTGGGAGTGGCACAATACAATGTTCTGGGAGGTGCCCACTCTCTTTCACGTGCTTAGAGTTCTGATGCTGTGATTGGCTAGTTTGACCACCCTTCCGGGCTCAAAGGAGGTGTCCTGGAGGCAGAACTCTCTCTGACTGCTGGTTGAGGAAGACGTGCTGCTGAAAGAGACACGCGCACCGGAAAGAGACACGTGCTGCTGGGAAAAAGGCACAAGAGACACGCATTGCTGAGTGAGACACCAAGGGACCAGCACTGCTGGGCAAGAGACTGTGAGAGACTGTTGGCTGAGGGATGGTGGGCTAGGAGAGAGACTGAGCATTTTTCTTGAACTCGAATTGTAGCCTGGTGCTTCCCTAATAAACCTCATAATCTGTGAGTTCTGTGTGGCCACTGCAGTGAATTATCGAACCCAGGAGAGAGGTGGTGGGTGCTCTGGGAGGAACGGTTGGTGAAAGGGCTGGAGGGAGGCAGCATGTCTGGCCTTGCAGTAATAGGCCTTGGTTTACTGCTGTTAATCCTGTCTTCCTCTTGTGGGATTAGAGGAGGTTGGAACTTGTGGCCTCCTTGCCGTTTTTGCATACATTAAAAAGTTTTTTTTCTATAAAAAAAACTTTAAAGTATTCTCTGTTTAATGTCTTGTGTGCTACTTTCCTGGTTTTTGATAATCTGGGGTTATATAAGATACCATTAGGGAAAGTTGAGTAAATGATGCAAGGGAACTCTGCTACTTTTGGAACTACGTGTGAGTCTTAAATTACTTCAAAATAAAAGAAAAAGCTAGGTTAATATGTGCAGAAACGACAAGGAGGCCACATGTTCCGACCTCCTCTAATTCCACAAAGGGAAGACAGGGTTACCAGCAGTAACCCAAGGCCTATTACTGCCAGGCCAGACATGTTGCCTCCCTCCAGTCCTTTCTCCAACCGTTCCTCCCAGAGCACCCACCACCTCTCTCCTGGGTTCGATAATTCACTGCAGTGGCCACACAGAACTCACGGATTACGGGGTTTATTAGGGAAGCACCAGGCTACAACTCAAGTTCAGGAAGAACACTCAGTCTCTCTCTCAGCCCACCGTCCCTCAGCCAACAGTCTCTCAGTCTCTTTCCCAGCAGTGCTGGTCCCTCGGTGTCTCACTCAGCGATGCATGTCTCTTGCGTCTCTTTCCCAGCAGTGCGTGTCTCTTTCAGGGGCGCGTGTCTCTTTCAGCAGCACGTCTTCTTCCACCAGCAATCAGAGAGGGTTCTTCTTCCAAGAGGCCTCCTTTTGAGCCCGGAAGGGTGGTCAAACTAGCCAATCACAGCATCAGAACTCTAAGCACATGAGAGAGAGTGAGAACCTCCCAGAACATTGTATTGTGCCACGCCCAACAGAAATACTCCAGGTGGGCGACTTTAAAATCAGGATCTCCTCAGTTGCTAATAGCAATTCCCACCTTGGAGTTTACAAAGTCTTATGGGTAGAAAAGCCACACTAAGTAATTTACTACACCGCAATATGTTTCATCGAAGCATTTGGCTTCAGTGAAATCACCACTTATATTTGTAATAACCTGAGATTAATATAGTTTAAGACTATTTCTTAATAGAAAGTTTTCTTCTTTTAAAGGGTCTTTTACTAGGCCTTTCCAATAGACTGAAATGGTGAGGTATTGGTATCTTTTATAATATATTTTTACTCTCTAGGCCCCTGATTAGGAGCGCCAGTGATACTGTGCTTAAGACATTGGGCTGCTAACCAACTGGTGAGTGGTTCAAACCCATCAGCTACTCTTCGGGAGAAAGACTAGTTAGTCTGCTCTAGTAAAGATTTCCTGCTTTGCAAACTATGGAGGTCACTATGAGTCAAAATTGACTCCATGGCAGTGAGTTTTGGTTAGGTCCCTGATTATGGAATCCTGGGGTGGGCAGATTAAAACTCAAAAAAAAAGGTGGTTTGAACATACCCAGAGGGGCCTCAGAAGACAGACCTGGGCATCTGCTTCCAAAAGGTCACACAGCCTTGAAAACCCAAGGCAGCAGTTCTGTTCTTCACACATAGGGTCACCATGAGTCAGAATCCACCAGAGAGCAATAACAACCAGTTGTTTCTTTTTTTAACTTTGTATTGTGATTTGAGTGAAATTTTACAAAACAGATTGGTTTTGCATGGAACGGTTCATACACATTTTGTTATGTGACACTGGTTACATTCCCCGAAGTGTAACAGCTCACTTTCCAATTCCTTCCTGTGGTTACCCTTTCCCTGTGCAAATGCCCTTCCGATCTCCTGGGGTTGATCTAAGAGTTTATCTCCCTGGAGTAGGTGTTCAACCTATAGGCCTGTCTGTTGTTTGGCTCAGAGTAAAGTTTTGGGAGTGAGTTCACTTCCAACCACTGAGGGTGACTCAGGTCCACAGCAACAGCCTTGATAAGGGCTAAAAAGTTCTCAAGCGTGGAAGGGAAGAGTGGGGTGGGGGTGGTAGTGTTACTTGTTCTCCACCAGTGTGCCTCTCTACTCCTAATAAGTTTTTTCCAGTGCCCTGTGCCCCCACCTCCAGCATCTGGCAATTTACAGAAGAGAACTACCAGGGCAGTTCCATAACTTTGTGCCCAGTTCCCACTGACTGTACACCCTAATTTTATCCAATAGTTATGAATGTTTTCACTATTCCTGTCTACAACAAAGGTGGAGTAACCAAGCCAACACTTTATAGAAGTATTTGCTTAGTAATAATTCATCAAACTGATGTTATTTTTAATTTCATTTTTTAAAAAATAACTATCCAGAGTTGCTGAGCAGTGGGGTTAGTGGATCTGGTACACAAAGTTGTCTAAGGACATGGATTTAAAATACAGTCATATGTTTCTTTTTCAGAGGCAAGTTCCAGAAAAATCACATTTTGGAAAATTGTTACATTATTTCTAGGTTATTTTCTGAGAAAAGTTATTTTCCCATGTACCTACTTCCAAAATGTCAAGGCTAAATGTGGGGAGACTAAGATCTATTCAGAGTTATGAAGGATCCAAAGTTGGAAAAAGTAAAGCACACATATTAATTGCATAAAAGCATTGGTAGAAGTGAGTCCAGGCAAGTTCCATTAGAAAAGTTCCATTAGAAAAGTAAATGATTAAGTTATTGGTCAGTATATTAAAAAATATATATATATGGAATAGGAAGTCCCAATTGTTGAGTGCCACTGAGTTGATTCTGACTTACAGCAACCCCATGTGACAGAGGAGGAGCTCTGGTGGCGTAGTGCCTAAGGCGTTTGACAACTAACCAGAAGTCTGGTGGCAATCTACTTCCATAGTGATACCGCGTCAGAAACCAATGAGGGGTTGCTATGAGTTGGATCTGACTCCACAGCAGTGGGTTTTAGCTTTTTTTTTTTTTTTTTGGTGACAGCATAGAACTGCCCCATAGGATTCTATTGGCTGTATAGGTAGTCCCTGAGTTACCATGACATGTTTAATTTGCAATGAACCACCCTTACTTTTCTGGGGGTTACATTTTACTGTTAGGAACATGCACTATATACAATGTTGCAGCACATCGTTTGTTCATGTTACCCTTCTGAAATGTTCACTTGCAGATGGTAATATGTGTATTTCCAGTCCCCAAAGACAAAGATTGGATTTGTAAAGACACTGATAACAAAACCTAAAACCAAACCCACTGCCATCGAGTTGATTCTGACTCTTAGTGACCTCCATTGGGTTTCCAAGGTAGGAAATCTTTACAGAAGTAGATTGCCCAGTCTTCCTTCTGAGGAGTGGCTGGTGGGTTTGAACTGCCACCCTTCTTGTTAGCAATCAAATGCCTTACACACTGTGCCACCAGAGCTCCTTAATGTATACATAGTAGACGCTAAATGGGAAATTGTGGCGTGAACTGTATGCTTTTCTCCTAGTGCTTTGCAGAGGTAGCCTGGTCTTGCCCTTTCCTTTCCACCCAGTAGCCAATTTCATCCTCAAGTGTCTTTTCTACCACCACAGCCTTTTCTTCTTAATAGAGACTTAGAGGGCCCCCTGTTCTCTCTACAACGCTTGAAGCAGATTAGCCATGTTTCCACTTCTGTTCTATTCTGTGTCATTCTTACAGGGGGCTAGCCCATACAGGCATGGGCTTCAGAACAGGAGACCTGTTAGAATTTCTGTAATTGGAGAGTTGTGGTCTGAGGAAGATGACCCACAGAAAGCAGTATAATGTGAAGTGTTTTGTTGTCTGGGCATGAGCAAAGGCTGTGGGACAGTGCTAAAAGGCCAGGGAGGTGGCATCTTCTGACCTCCTCTAACTTCACAAGAGGAAAACATAATCACTATCAGTTCCCAAGGGTTATTTCTATGAGGAAAGACATGCTGCCACTTTCCAGCCTTTTTACCAACTCTGACACAAACCATCCCTCCCACAGCCCTCACTACTTCTCTGCTGGGTTCAATATTTCGTTGCAATGGCCACACACAGCTCACAGACGATACTCACCATTATGGGGTTTATTAGGGAAGTTACAGGCTACAATTCAGGTTAAGGAACTCAGGATACATTCTTCCATCAGTACAGTCTCCCCTCTGCTGTGCCCTCACACACATCTCTTTGGCCCTTGGCCTGTTGGCCTGGCTTCTGCCTCTGTGGACCAGGTAAGTCTGCTCCTTTGACTGGTGCCTCTTAGTTCCACTGCCACCATCTCTCCGATGGGGTGTCGTTCCACCAGGGTGTCTCTCAGCTAAGGAGGTCCAGTGCAGGGATCTCGGGTCCAAGGACATGCTCCACTTCACCTCCAGCTCTTCTCTCCTGATGGCAGCGAGATCCCCTCTCTGCCTCTAGGAGGGCTCATTTTAAGCCTGGTAGAGTGACAAAACTAACCAATCCCAACATCACAGTTCTACGTACCTTATTTGCATGGTCCCACCCAGTAACTCAGTGGGAGTTACAAAAACTATGGCTACAAAAGCCATACCAAGTAATTCACTGCACCTCAGTTTCTGGTGGTCTGTCCAGAAATTAGGCATGTGCAGCTGAGAATTAAGGCCAAAAAACCAAAAACAAACAAACAAACCTCACTGCTGTTGAGTCGGATCCGACTCATAATGAATCCCGCCTTTGATTTCCGAGGCATATCACTACAGAGTAGATTGCCCAATCTTCCTTCCAAGGAGTGGTTGGTGGGTTTGAACCACCAGCCTTCTGGTTAGCAGTCAAATGCCTTAGGCACTATGGCACCAGAGCTCCTAGAGTTAAGGCTAGTGCTAATTTAATAAACTATAAGTCATTGTTTTTAGAACTAGGTTAAAGATGATATTATATAGTCCAATTTCTTCTTTTTACACACACAGAACCATGTCCAAAGAAGAGACTGCAAATAAGTAGTAAATACTCAATATTTACTTATTGCGTATAGTTCAGTCAAGCCATCTTTGGATGAATTCATTCTTCACGGTATTTAATGTCAACCATTGGCCAACTAGTCTTGGTTTTAGTCAGCAATTCAAGAGTAAGGTCCACAAAACAGGTCACATCAAGGGTGACTTTGGTAGGCTAAATAACAGCTCCTAAAGATATCCAGCTGCTAATCTCTGGAACTTGTTAGTATTCTAGTGTCCTTGCAAGAAGGGAACAGGAGATTTGGCACAGAAGAAGAGACAGTGTGATGATGAAAGCAAGATGTTACTCTGCTGGCTTTGAAGATGGAGTTTGACAAGCTATAGTGACTGAATTGACTACATTATTGCCACTCTGGCTGGCTGTGACAAAGCAATTAAAATATCAGGTGCTTTACCTTACATTTCATGTAAAATATCTAGTGCTGGTGAAATATCCCATTTACCTCAGTATGTTACTGGGATGGGTCTGTGGTGCACAGTGACATTTTCTGAACATACTGTTATTTGCCATCAAGTTGGCTCTGAGTGATGGTGTCCACAAGTAAAACTGAATAAAATGTTGCCTGGTCCTGCACCGTCTTCATGATCATTGATATGCATAAGGCCATTGTAGGTATTGTGTATTTTGAATGCCTTCCATTCTAGGGGGCTCATCTTCTAGCACTATATCAGACAATATTCATTGTGATCCGTAGAGTTTTTCATTGGCTAATTTTTGGAAATAGATTGCCAGGCATTTCTTCCTAGTTTGTCTTAGTCTGGAAGCTCCACTGAATCCATTTGAAATGGTATTTGAAATATCACTGGCATAACTTCCAGCAAATCAGCAACCTGCAAGCCACCATCATACAAAAACTGATAGGTAGTAGTAACAACATACAGATGTGCATATCTGGAAGGATAGGTATCATGCTGGTAACTTTGGGGACAATGAGATAGTTTTGGTGGAGGACTGGGGAATACAAGAAGGTAGGAAGGGGCTTTCACTCTTGACTTTGTATAGTTTGTACTGCAATGCTTCTACTACAGTGAAGCAGAAGTTATTCCAGTCTAGTATAAAATGATACTTTTGTGAACCAAAAAAAATGAATTACTATTAAAATGAAATTTTAAAATACATTGAAAACTGATTATTACTAGATTCAACAGACTGTCAAATTGCTGTAAAAGTTTCTAAACATTTATTTTCAATTTCTGTACTTTCTGAGATCCTTTTTGAGTTCAGGGATCAGTACCAGTCCATGGCCCACACTGAGTTGAGTGGCATTACTATTTGTTTTTGTTTTTTTAATACAGTGAACATATGTTACTTGTGTAATTGCAGTTGATTATTTTGAAAACATTCCAATTCAGTCTGATAATAATAAAAATAGGTGCAAGGTACAAAAACAGTTCAGAACATGTTGTTGTTGTTGTTGTTATTTGCTGTCGAGTCGCCCCCGACTCATAGCAACCCCTCCTTGGGTTTCCGAGGCAGTATCACTACGGAAGTAGGATTGCCCAACCTTCCTTCCGAGGAGTGGCTGGTGGGTTTGAACCGCCAGCCTTCTGGTGAGCAGTCAAGTGCCTTAGGCACTATGCTACCAGAGCTCCTACAGAACATAGAGTAGTTAATTTTATGGATAAGCAAATAAAGAAGGTGACATAAAGGAGGTGATATGTGATCTGAGTTTTCAAGGCTACATAGACATTTGTTAGGAGGATAAGTGAGAAGAGCATTTTAGGTAGAAGAAAAACAGAAGCCAAGCAGGGAGATAGGAGATTGCTTGATGTGTTGAGAATCATCAGTGGACATCTATTGTTTTATCCTGCCCAGCAGTCCCTCTTCAGTTTTCCCTTAGGGACCCCCCACAACTCCTCCATTCTCAAAGTCTGTGGTTTGGGTAGGCTGGCCTTTCCCCCAGTTTGTGAGCTAATCAGCATCTCCCATCCCCCTTGACCTCTCAGAAGACATCTTGCTGGAGCCTTGGTGAGGGGAGAGGAAAGAAATGCTTATTCCTTCTGGGATTGCTGATAAAAGTATGTAAGCCTAGAACTACTGACTGCCATTTTATTCCAGAAAAGAAACTGGCTTGAGAATGGACCAGCACAGAAAAGAGCACAGAGACAGAAACTGAATCCAGTGATATGTCCCTGAATGCAGTGATATTCCCTGGAATTTTCAGTTAATGTAAACCCATAACTTCTGCTTTACTTATTTAATCTTAAAGTCCATTTATTTTTTCTATTCAACAGCTTATTTGAAATTTCTCATATTTACACTGACTTCCCCTCCCCCCCGACTTATGGCAACCCCATGTGTGTCAGAGTAGAACTGTGCTCCATAGGGTTAAAACTCTTTCTTTTTTTTTTTTTTTTCATAATTTTTATTGTGATTTGGGTGAAAGTTTACAGAGCAAATTCATTTTCTATACAGCAATTCATACACATTTTGTTTCATGACATCGACTGCAATTCCCCACAATGTAATAGCTCTCTTCCCACTTCCTCCCTGTAGTTATCTCTTCCCTGTGTCCTTTCCTGCACATTCCTGTCCCCTGAGTTGTCTCCTTGTGAAAATACTGCTTTTCTGTTTTCCCACGATTGATGCTCTAAGCAGCATATCTACCTAGTGTAAATATTCACCATATAAACTATTGTTTGGCTGGAAACCACAGGAATGAGTTCAATTCCAGACCTAGAGGGTAACTAGGGGCCAATGTCTTGGGGATCTCACCAAGCTCTATCAGACCAGTAAAGTTGGTGTTTTTTTTTTGCCCCCATGATTTTGAGTTTTGTTCCACATTGTTCTCCCACTCCCTTCAGGATCTCCCAGCACTGATCCCTTTCTGAGCATAAAACACATTTTAACTGAAAGAATTTTATGGTGTGCTAGAATGGTGTGTGTGTGTGTGTGTGTGTATGTGTGTAGTAGTAGAAGCAGTTGTTTTGGTTGTTATGTGCTGTCAAGTTGTCTCTGACTCATAGCGACCCTCCTTAGGTCTCCAAGGTAGTATCTCTTTGGAAGTAGATTGCCCAATCTTCCTTCTGAGGAGTGGCTGGCAGGTTTGAACTGCCAACCTTTTAGTTAGCAGTCAAGTGCCTTAGGCACTACAGAGGTGAGAACAGGCTCTTATGTGAGCAGGACCCTATGAACTATAAACCAAAAACTCTAATATTAAGAACTTCCAGTTCCTCAAGCTTTTCTAGTTGTTTATTTTTGTTATTCCTTGTTTGTTTCCCTCTAATGATTACAAAACTTGGAAAAGAGGGCCAGGGAATTGATTAGGCCTGGCACATTGATTTCAGGACATGTAAATGGCCCTGGGCATTATAGAAAGGACCTAACAAGTCTCTGATAATGAGATCTTTTCAAAAACATGATTCCATTTTTTCTGTTAAGAATTGAAAATTACTTTATTTTCAGCAATGAAGTGACTAACTCCTTTTAGAAGTATTTTTTTTTTTTCCAATAAACATTCTAAATAGAATTTCACTTAGGAAACTTTTAGAAATAACAAGAACCATCTTTTCTAAAGCTCCCTATACATTTTAATTCATTTTCTTTTCAGAGTAAATAGAGGAAGTAACTCTTGGAATTTGAGGAACACATTTATTAGCCATTCCAAACAATATAAAGTAAAAATAAATGAGCCCCACATCATGTTTCCTGATAAGGAAAACTTGTTTTATACGTTATAGCACAATACTATAAGTAGAAAATAGAGTTCTATATTTTAAACCATATTTTTTTTAATCACAATCATTACCTTTTGCTTTAAAAAATTTCAAACCTATTAAAAAAAGTTTTGAGAATAATAAAATACTCATCACCCAAACTCACCAATTATTAGTATTTTGTCACATTTGGTTTATTTATCTCTATATACTAATGTACATTTTCTTTCTTTTTTCCTGAACCGTTTGTGAGCTAATTGCTGATATCATGACACTCCACAACACTTAAGCATGTGAATTTTAAGAACAGGAACATTGTCCACAATCCAATGATTATACTCAGTAAATTTCAGATTGCTACATTTTAATTTTGATTTTAATTAAAGATTTTACCATCCCCAACCCTAAGCCAGTATCCTCCCCTCCCTGCCCAGTTCCCCCCCCCATAATTATGCACTCCTGTTTGTCCTGCATTTCCTCTGTGCGAATCTTGCCCATCTAGTGCCCTATGGTCCATTGCTCTAAGAGATGCAGCTCCATAGAGTATGTGGGTGTGTCACCATGTATCCCAGGACCATAGTATTGCGGGTCTCACCAGATTCCATCTGACCAGTAATTCCGGTCATTATTGAGTTTTTGGATTTTGTTCCACGTTTTTCCTCACACTATCCAGGATCTCCAGATGTGATCCTTTCCTCAGTGATTGACATTGGTAGCCAGGCACCATCTAGTTTTTCTGGTCTTGAGGCCCATCGATGGCCCTAGATTGCTACATTTTTAAGGAACCCTGGTGGTGCAGTGGTTAAGTGCTCAGCTGCAACCAAAAAGTTGGCAATCAGAACTCACCCAGAGACTGTGCAGGAGAAAGACATGGCAGTCTGCTTCTGTAAAGATTACAGCCTAAGAAAAAAAAAAAAGAAAGAAACCCTGTGGGGCAGTTCTACTCTTGTCTATAGAGTCATTATGAGTCGGATTCAACTCAACAGCACACAGCAACAACACAACATTATTATCTAATAAAGAATCCATTTTCAGTTGGTGGTTGTCACAACCAGGTCCTTCATAGCTTGCTCCCTCTTCCCTTCAGGATCCAGCTAAGGATCACATATTGCATATAGTTGCCACTTTTCTGTAATTCAGAACAATTTCCTGTTTTATTCTTTGTAATTTTCATAAATCCAGGCCAATTGTCTTGCAGCATGTTTCTTATGACTAAATTTATATTAAACATTTTTGGCAAGAATATGCTATAGGTGATGTTGTGTCCTCCATGCTTTATATCAAGGGCACATTTATTATTGTCCAAATTTTGTCCAATTATTTGTTAATTTGATCATTTGGTTATGGTAGTGCCCATTAAATTTCTCCATTGTATAGATTCTTTTATTCCTTCATAATTAATACTTAATCTTCAGGATGATTCTATGAGACTAAATAGCATTCTTCTTCTTGTTACGTGCCGTTGAGTCAGACCTGACTCATAGCAACCCCTCCTTGGGTTTCTGAGACAGTATCACTATGTAAGTAGATTACACAACCTTCCTTCCAAGGACTGGCTGGTGGATTTGAAGCTCCAGCTTTCTGGTTAGCTTCTTAATAATAGATATTACATATATTGTTTCAAAGAAGGAAATTATGCAATAATGAAATTTTGTAAAGCTGAAAGATTTCTTTCAACAGACCTTTAGTGAATAGCCACTGAGCTGTGTTAAACTAGGTAAGAGTAGAGTGGTGAAGACTAACCACAAACAAATAGTTACAGTGCAACAAGTGCTAACAGAAAGGGCAATATACCACAGAAGCATATAAGAGATTAACAAACTATCATAAAAGACTCATTAAATGTTAGGAAATGGAGCACCAGAGATACGAAATTACTTGACCAAGATTTTAGATTTAGTGGCAGAGGTGAGATTAGAACTCTTTTTTTTTCTGGTCTACAGTTCAGTGTTCATCCAAAGGCTCCCTCATAATCCTGGTTCTCCAAGACAAATGTAACATTTCTTACAGTGAAAACAAATCATGATACTTTATTATGTAACTAAAAGGACGAGGTTTGTCCAAATCCACCATCACAAGGTGCAGTTAGAGCAAATTTTATTTGGTTCGATTTAAATTATATCCATTGGATGCTGAACTCAGTAGGACCTAGTCTAGTTTTGCCTCAGGGAAGCATCTCCTTACACTACACAACAGGATGTTACTCATCTGCCACACCATAAAATTACCACAGAACAAGATTCTCTTTTCACAAATCAGGAAACAATTCAGCGGTATCTAACTCCTACTTCCTAAGAATAACTAGTTGATACAGAATTGCCCTATAGAGTGTTTTTGTATATATCATTAGATTCTCAAAAGCAATCCAGTTACCCCTTAAAGTGGGAAGCAGAGATCAGAATAGATGGTAGTTGGATTACTAACACTTTTGCCTTTAGATATAAGAAATTTTACTCTCAGGGAGTTGCCATGAGTACTAGTTGACTGGACAGCAACTGGTTTAATGCCTACCTATTTTGGGGATGGGGGGATCTTACATTCATTTGATTACTGCTATGGCTAAGGCTGGCAGTTCAAACCCACCAGCCACTCCTCGGAAGGAAAATGGGGCAATCTGTTTAGGTAGTGATACTGCCTCGGAAACCCAAGGAGGGGTCGCTATGAGTCAGGTCCGACTCCACGGCACATAACAACTACAACATGGCTGAGACTATGTTGTTGTTGTTGTTGTTATTTGCCGTCGACTCAGCCCCGACTCATAGTGACCCCCTCCTTGGGTTTCAGCAGTGTCACTACGGAAGTAGGATTGCCCAACCTTCCTTCCGATTCCGAGGAGTGGCTGGTGGGTTTGAACCGCCAGCCTTCTGGTTAGCAGTCAAGTGCCTGAGCCACTATGCTACCAGAGCTCCTCCAGAGCTCCTATGTTGTTAGTTGTTGTTGTTATGTGCCGTCGAGTCGGCCCGGACTCATAGGGACCCCTCCTTGGGTTTCCGAGGCAGTATCACTACGGAAGTAGGATTGCCCAACCTTCCTTCCGAGGAGTGGCTGGTGAAGGAGTGGCTGGTGGGTTTGAACCTCCAGCCTTCTGGTTAGCAGTCAAGTGCTTTAGCCACTATGCTACCAGAGCTCAAACTTCAAGTTAGGCCTGGATCCTGTGAAGCCCCTAAAGAATCACCAAAGATCAAAGAGAGACGGGTTTCCTTAGAAGGCTTTTCTGTGGGGAAAATAACTGGAGGTAGCTGGTCCCTTTGGAAGTCGTTTCCCTTTCAACACACTGGAGATTGTCTAAGGCCCACAATTCTCCAGACAAGTCATGACTGGCCCCGGAGAGCTTAGCTACCACCGCCAACCCTTCAGGCGCGCAGCAGGAGACGTCGCGCTCAAACCGCCCCCTCCCCCAAGACTGGACGCTAAGGCAAGGATTCCTTGTTGTTGTTATGTGCCATCGAGTCAGCCCTGACTCATAGCGAGCCCTCCTTGGGTTTCCGAGGCAGTATCACTACGGAAGTAGGATTGCCCAACCTTCCTTCCGAGGAGTGGCTGGTGGGTTTGAATCGCCAGCCTTCTGGTTAGCAGTCAAGTGCCTTAGCCACTATGCTACCAGAGCTCCCAAGGATTCCTTAGTACGAAACAATTTCACAATGGTCGCGGGGGAGGAGCACCTGCAACGTCACTTTTAAGAACTCTGACCCTACCCGGCCGCAAATTCTGTCGGAAAAGACCGCCCACGATCCGGAAGGACAGCCTGTCTTGGGTCGCTCCGCGCACGCGCGGCGCGCTCTTCCGTCTTGTAGCTGGGGTCTTGCAGCTGCCTCCGCCTGCCAAACGGTAGCCGTGTCTAACGTTCCGATTTATTTGTCCTTCGGCCTTTCACCCTTCTCTGCCATGACTTAATCCTCCCGCTCCGCGACCCCCGACGCTGACCTCTTGTGACGTAAGCAGCAGAGTCCTACACACGCCGGGCAAACGGCTGGGCAAGTTTCCCTGCTTTTCGCTGCTCTTCAGGCCGGAAAAACGTAACCCTTTGTAATTTGCCGAAGTTTTAAATTAGCTGTTTAAAATGTGCCGTTTCCTAATAAGGAGGACAACACAGCAAAGTCGGCCCCAAGTTTATCACCTTCTCAGCTGGGAATTCTGTTAAAACTAAAAGTATGTTTTTCGGGTTTATTAATTTGGAACCTTATGAGTTTTATTTTTATGCTTTCTTAGTGTGAAACTGGGAGAAAGTGATCCATACAACAGCAACATTATACAGTAAAACCTGGGAAAGCTGGAACCTATATAAGGCGAAAACCTGTCAGAAGGAAAATCCGACTATTTCCCACTAAAACGATTACTTTTACTTCAGCTTAATAAGTATTTTCTGAATCTGCAAGAGGAATGGAATCAGGAAACGTTGGTATTGCAACCCAAATATGACGAAGTGCAGATGTGAAAGCCGGCTCCAAGAACTACTAGAGTCAGTCAAAGGCTGTCTTCAATTCCTTTTGCATTGTTACTGTGAGTGCGTACCTTGCATGGCTGTTGTTCTTTGCCTATATCTGTTTACATTTTTGGGAGCTCTGCTTAGCATAGTGCCTAAAGCACTTGACTGCTGGCAGTTCAAACCCACTAGCCACTCCTCGGAAGGCAGATGGGGCAATCTACTTTCGTAGTGATACTGCCTCGGAAATCGAAGGAGGCGTCGTTGTGAGTCGGGTCCGACTGGAGGGCACATAACAACATTTACATTTTTGCCTTACTTGTTCTGGCATTTTTTTGGCCTGTAAAGTTTTTCCAGCGAAGAACAACATCTGTAAATTTGGAAGAAGGTAAGATATACTAATAAATCCCTTTATTTTCATTAAAATCTAGCAAATCTTTAATCTTTCACTTGCGAGGTTTCACACTTAACTTTAATTTTTAGTTTTTACTTTTCTCTCTGCTGTGGAGTTGGATCCGATTCATAGCGACCCCTCCTTGGGTTTCTGAGGCGGTATCTTTATAGAAGTAGATTGCCCAGCCTTCCTTCCAAGGAGTGGCTGGTGGATTTGAATCACCAGCCTTCTGGTTAGCGGTTAAATGCCTTAGGCACTAAGCCCCTAGAGCTCCCAGTTTCCACTTTAGCTATTTATAATTTTGGTACATGCCGACTCCATGGCACATAACAACAACAACAACATTGCTGTTTTCAAAATCCTCTCCTTCATTTCTTTGAAATTCTTTCCTTCAAAATTTCTTGTTTTGCCCCAGAATTCGAGAAACATTTCCTCACTACCACAAACAAAACATTCTTCTCAAGTGGTTGTTTTTCTTAAATAGTTTACTGAAGTGTATCAACTTAGGAACTCTGGTGGTGTAGTGCGTAAAGCATTTGACTGCTAATCAGAAGGGTGGCAGTTCAAACTCACCTACCTCTCCTTGGAAGGAAGATTGGACAATCTACTGCCTCAGAAACCCAAGGAGGGGTCACTATGGTGGCAACCGACTCAACAGCAGTGAGTTTGGTTTTTTTTTTTTTTTGGTACCAACTTAACCCTGTAATGATGTTGATAATTTTCATTTTGTTTGAGCTATTCACATTTTTGAAAAGAAAAGATTATAAATGCCTTAAGTTTTACGGACATGTTTCCTTTTTTGTTTCCTTTTTTAAAAAAGGTTTATTCCTTCACAGCCATGGACAAGAGAGTGAGAAATTTGTCTCTGAAAGAAAAACTTGATGTTGTCAAAATGATAACTGAAGAGAAAAAGACTGTCAAGGAAGCTGTAATTAAATTCAAGTGTGGCAAATCACAAATTTACTCAATTATGAAAGAAAAGGATAAAATAATTGAAAAATACATGAGCAGCACTAATGTAGATGTCAAGAAAGGAAGGGATGGAAATTATGCAGAAATCAACAAATCTGTTTTTGAGTGGTTTCTTCAAGCCTCTGCCAAAAATATTCCAATTTCAGGACCTATCCTGCAAGCAAAGGCGAAGGAAATGGCAAAACTTTTAAAAGTTGATGGGTTCTCAGCATCTAATGGATGGCTACAGAGCTTCAAAAAAAAACATGGAATCACTTGCAATGTAAGAAAATGTTTTAAGAACTGCAATTACTTATTTAGCAGTGGTGATAGTATACAAAATGAAACAGTTATCGAGCCAGATAACATCATGCAGATTCAGGATACAATAAATGACATTTATAGTGGGATTTCAGAAAATAGGGTCAGTACCACATCTTTCACTGATAGCAACAAAGAAATTACCACAGAGATGGATGATATAAACCAAGAAATTGTGGACTCCCAATCTAAAGGTGACAATAATGGAGATAATGAAGATCTAACATTAGAAGAGCCAGAGCCTTTAACTCAAACACAAGTTTTCAACTATATAAAAGCGTTGAAGGAATTTGGAAAAGTTAAAGGAGACCAAGAGTTTTTTGATAAAGCTACAGACTTAGAAATTTGTTTCAATAATTTCATCAAAAAACCAAAACTAAACAGTTGACATTAGATACTTTTATTAAAAAGTAAATTATACCCATATCTTTTTGGATAGTATATGTACATAATTTGGAAAAACAGGCAAATCGTAAAAGGTGTTTTCCATTCCTCTGAAATGGAAAAGAAACATTTTCTGGGTGTTTATGAGGTAGAAATCTTAATAGAGAGCAATAGGTAAGTTGTAAGACTGCAGCCTGTTAAAGGCAGAAAACTTCTGAGACCCAGCAAAACCTTGCAGTTGTGTTGAGTTCTGACTCTCACAGGTTTCACGATATATGGCAATTATAGGCACCTAGCTAGGCTTGATGAAATTAATATAGTATAACTTTAATTTTCCTTTGGACAATCCAGGAGTAGCATCTTCAAAGGCTAAATAAAAAGTCACTAAAGGTATGAGGAGTGCTTAAATAATTTTGTAAGCTAAATAAAGCCCAAATGAAAATTGAGGTATATCTGAAGTAAAATCAGAATTTAAACTTGTAAAGACTAGCTGTTTAGTCTACATTTTACAGATAAAGAAGTAGAACCAATATTTCTGTGACTTGCATGAGAGGTGGCATTCTGGCCATTGCTTTCACCATGTGTGTAAGGATGGCCAGCTTGCCTATGATTACCTATAGAACTGCTGTGCCTGAGTGTCTCTTATCCTTCCCCACTTTTCTTGTCTTCCTCCTTCACTAGTGTTTTTCCCCCTTTCCATGTTTTGCTTTCCTTCTTAGTCTCCTTGCCCCATTCTAACTTCACCCCAACTCCTGTTTTCTTTAACTTCCTTAGTTGAGCCAGCCCTTTCCCTTTCTCTCTTAAATGATCATAAAAAGAAATTGATGGATTTTTTTAAAAAGTTCATTTTCATAAGTTATTTGTTTGTTCTAATGTTTCTCTGGGAAAAATCACTATCCCTAATATATATGTATGGGAAACGGACTTTGGTAAAAGGTACACTCTTTATTTTCTGCCACAGCTGTTCACTGAAGTGTAGGAAGGAAAACAGGAGTGTGTGTCTGAATGGTGAGAGGAGAGAGGAAGGGAGGAAAAGTTTAGAATCAGAAGCAAGAAAAAAAAAAAAAAGTCTATATAAATAGGAAGATGCCCAAAATGTTGCAAAACTGAGTTCCAGAAAGCAGCTGTGAGTTCCACAAAACTCAAGAAACACAACATTTCTAATTAATCTCTGCATGTGTCTATGAAGCATTTCTTCAGATGATTTGTGTCTTTTTTACAGAATAAACTAGCTGCCCCAGAAAAAAGTAACTACAGGGGTTTTACCTATGAAATAAAATAATCAGTGTTTTCAGACTTACAGTCTACTCTATAGATGCTTCAACATGGTGGCAACTTTTTCCATTCTTGCCAGTGATTGTTGTTATCCTTGTTCTACACTTGGGGAACCTAAAGCACAAAGGGTCACTTGCCTAAGATTTTACACCTCCAGGCAGCAGGACTTCAGCTCAACCAAATAGGCTTACTCTCCAATTCCCCAGTCTTTGCATGAACGTGTCTAGTAATAGGGAATTAATATCTAATTTAAAATAATAGAATGCTCTATACTAATACCAGCTGGCAAATACGCTCTTTTATTCATGTTTTGGTTCTCTAGTGCTGCTATATAACAAATACCACAAGTGGACGACTTAACAAGCAGGAATTTATTCTCTCACAGTTGAGGAGGCTAGAAGTCCAAATTCAAAGTGCCAGCTGTAGGGACGGGGTGAAGGCCCCTCAACCTTGGGCTTCAGTTCTGCCTCTTATTCCAGGCCCAGTGGAGCTAGAAGCTTCTTGTAAATCAGGCGGCTGCTGGCTGCTGAAGCTGATGAACCCAAGGTCAGCAAGTAGAAATGGTATAATCCCAAGGTCAACAGGCACATGACAGGCCACTGGTTCAAATCCAGGAACAATTCCAAAATCAGTAGGCTACTGGATGAAGATTTGGCCAAATGCAGGATCCACACATGCCAGAAACTAGGGATCTTCCTCAATGCTTCTCCTTATATACAGGAAGCAGGATACACCCCAAAGTCAACTTCTTAGCTTCTCACAGCAGAGTCCACTGTAGAGGTGATTACAATTATATCATGGGGAATAACTGCATCCAGCTGCGAACTACTCAAAACTGCGGCCCAGCCAATTTGACACACAACTTCACACAATTACCAAGTTACCTGTTTGATTTTTGATGTTTATCTTATTCTTCTTGGTCAACAGTAACTTTTGTAGAAATTGATTGGAAACATATTTCATAGTTTGCTAAAGTGAAGTTACTCCTGAAGTTTATGTTTCAGTTTCCTGTATTGAAACAAAATAATTGTTCACTCAATTACATTTGGTAGCTGGATAGTGGTAACAAAAAAGAAAAATGGTACGCTCTTTGATCTAAATCCAAATATTTATGTTAGAATAAAATGTTCCCATAATACCTGTATAATGCTATATGTCTAGCCTGAACTCTACAATTCAGGGGAGCACTGTCACTCTATCTTGTTTGTTCTCTTGTTCAAAATTCTACCTTCCAGGGTGATGGTTCTTTAAATATTTTATTTTGTACCTTAACAAAAGTTGGGAACTTGGATCCCAGAATGATAGAAACAAAGCTTACTTATTCTAAGGAGAATTCCATAAACTTACAGGATTTAAGGAAGGAGCTCTGGTGGTGTAGTGGTTAAGGCATTTGCTAACCAAAAGGTTAGTGGTTTGAACCCACTGGCTGCTTCACGCAAGAAAGATGATGCAATCTGCTTCTGTAAAGATTATAGCTTTGGAAACCCTACAAGGCCTCACTGTCCTGTAGGGTAGCTATGAGTTGGGATCGACTTGATGGCAGTGGGTTAGTGGGTATATGACTTTATTCTTATCCTTGTTGTTGTTGTTGTTGTTATGTGCCGTCGAGTCGGACTCGACTCCTAGTGACCCCTCCTTGGATTTCCTAGGCATTATCACTACGGAAGTAGATTGCCCCATCTTCCTTCCGAACATAATGTAAGTACAAGAAACCCAGATTCACCAACTAACCAAACAAAAACCCAGGAACATTGTTCTGGGTTGATTTTATTTCTGTGGCTTCAAACTACGAACAAAAATAGTTATCTTATTAGTTTTCAAAATGTCAGCAGCAATGCTAACATTTTTACTACTGGAATTGCAAAATATATGTGCATGAGATAACATCCTCACCAGAAAGGATATACTAATAAACTATTATTGGGAGTCTTGAGGATGTATTTTACTAACATCTGCATTCATGGGATAAAATTTGAAAATGGAGTCTCAGAGCAAGGTTTCATAATTACCCTATCTTACAACAAAGAAGACAGTTTGTAAGAAAAGCATTGGCAAGGAAGTATGCTTTATATGCTTCATTGCCCTGAAGCTGTAATAGAAAACAATAAGTGGGGCAATAAACCAAACCAAAACCAAATAGCGACCCCTCCTTGGGTTTCCAAGGCGGTATCACTAGGGAAGTAGATTGCTCAACCTTCCTTATGTGCAAAGATCACTTCAGATTATTTGGAGAAACTTATTCTACAACACTGAACTTCCATTCTGCAGATGATTAGGATATTCTCAGATAATTGATTCATTCATATTAGTAAATAAATGTATTTGACTCTCATACTCTGTTCTAGTTGCTATTGCTTCATAACAAATTGGCCCAAATTTAGGAGCTTGAAACAATTAACTATGTTCATGGATTTTGTGGGTCAGAAATTTAGACAATGCATAGCAGGGATGGTTTATCTCTGCTCCTTGAGGTCTTGGTCCTCATCCCTTGGACTAGAATGTCTCAAAGGCAAGAGTGCTTACACATGGCTTTTTATTTTATTTGTTTGGATTTTTATTGTGGTTAATATGTATATAACAAAACATTTTCAACATTTTTTCCATGTATAATTCAGGGACAAAATTACTGAAAGCAATGGATCACTTATATATGGCCTTTCTAGCCATGGATTTGTACTGCCCACCAAATGATTGGGTGAGACTATGCGGATAAAGTGCTTGTAGCTTACCAAGGGGATTGGACATTTGCTAGTAATGCAAATGAGGTATGTGACACACTTATAGGGGTGAGACCATGCAAATAAGGTATATGGAATCCTAACAGGGATTGGTCAGTTTGCCATACCACTAGGCTTACAATAAGCCATCCCAGAAGCAGAAAGGGAGACCATTACCACCAAGAAGAAGAGAAGGAAGTGGAATACATCCTTTGGACTTGGGGTCTGTGCACTGGGAACTCTCTGCACTTAGGAGAAAGAGCTGTAACACCAGAGACAGCAAGAGATGGCCAGAAGAAACGGTAGCAGCAGAGGCAGCAGAACCAGGAGATGGTGTGGTGGGTTTCAGAGCCCATGGAGTGAGGGAGCCGACCTCCTTTGGGTAGGATGTTTCCTGGTGGAGTGCGGTGCCTCTGGACACTTACTGGCAGAGCAAAAGAACTTTGAACATTTGCCTGAGCAGGACAGAGGCTGGGACAGCCCAACAGTGTGAGGGCCAGAGAGAGGCCTCCTTGTGCACATGGCTGAAAACAAGCTGTCCTGACTAAAGAACTGTATCTTGAATCTTGATCCTGAATTGTAACCTGCTACTTCCCTAATAAATCCCATAATCATGAGTTTTGTCTGTGAGTTCTATCCGTGTGGCCATTGCAACAGATTATGGAACCCAGCAGAGGAGTAGAGAGTGCCGTGGGAGGGATGGCTAGTGTCAGAAAAATCGTTGGAGAGAGGAGTATGTCTGACCTTTGCTTCATAGGAATCAGATTTGAGCTGATGCTAATGGTGATTCTCTCTCCCTCTGATGAAATTAGAAGAGGTCAGATGCCTCCGCCATGCCATTTTAACACTGAACCATATGTTGTTCACCCATTATCACTATTCATTTAAAAGATTTTCCATCACCTTTAACAGCATTCACTATCCCTGAAGCAAAGAGTCTTCCTTCCCATCTGCCCCTGGGAACCACTAATAAATTTTGGTCTCTATCCATTTGCCTATTGTAGATATTTCATATAAGTGGATTATACAACTGATTTGTTTATACCTGGCTTCTTCATGTGACTTGACTTCCTGGCAGCTGGTGTTCTCAGGAAGTCAGACTTACATAGCAACCCAACTCCATGTGTGATTACTCTAGTCAACAAGAGAGATGCTGCATCATCTTATACAACCCAGGTTCAGTATCATGTCCACTGTACTCTCCTGGCCAAAGCAGTCACAAGCCTGCTCATATTGAAGTACTGTGGACATACACCCCCATCTTCCATGGTAGGAGTGTCAAAAAACTTTGGGGCCATGCTTTAAAATTGCCACTCTATGTCCAACCCTCTCAAATTCAACTCTTAAGAGAATTTTCCTTTATTTTTTCAAAGTGAATGTAACATTCATAAAATCCTTTATATGTGGTCTAAGGCTACTGAAATTGCAGTGTAATGATTTTTCATTCTCAGTGGAATTAAGAGACTGTAGCTAGGGTTTTTAACAAGGTTCTCCAGTATCTGTGTATCCCCAGAAATGGGCTGCAAAGAGGGAGGAATAAATTCTAAATAAAGTCTTTAGCATTATTGTTCACAGCCTCCTGCCCCAGGGTCTAGAGGCAGAGTGAATGTCCCCATTCTCCTCCTGGGCACTTCCAGACCATTTTGTCCATCCTTTTATGTTATCAGATTATATCAGATTCTGTTGTTATTGTTGTTAGGTGCTGTTGAGTGAGTTCCAACTCATTGTGACCCTGTGTACAACAGAAAAAAAACACTGCCTGATCTTTGCATTATCATCACAATTGTTGCTGTGTTTGAGCCCATCGTTGCAGCCACTGAGTCAGTCCATTTCATTGAGAGTCTTCTTTTTTGCTGATCTTCTACTTTACCAAGCATGATATCCTTCTCCAGGGACTGGTCCCACCTGATAACATGTCCAAAAAACATGAGATGAACTCTTGTAATCGTGACTTCTAAAACAGTACCCCTTCTTAATGCAGTGACCCAGGGACCCCGGGTCCTTCTTCCTAATATTTTGAAGATTTTATTTCCAGGCTAACTACCACTCTCTCTGAAGTGGCTCCTGATTTCAATGTCTAAGTAGTGATCTTCCAATACCCAGGCCTCCTCTTTCCTTGACTTCCTCTTCTCCAAGAATCATGTCCTTTCCCCGTAACAGCCGTTTGCTCCCATGACATCCTCTAGACTACCATTTCCAATTTTTGCAGCTTATTCCTTCTAGCATTTCTTCAGTTTTCTCCTTACCAGTTTAAATTCCTATGTAGCCCTGGTGGTGTAGTGTTTAAGGTATTTAGCTGCTAGCCTAAAGGTCAGTGGTTTGAACCCACAAGAAAGATGAGACAGTCAGCTTCCGTAAAGATTTACAGCTTTGGAAATACAGTGGGGGTCACTATGAGTCAGAATTGATTCGATGGCACTGAGTTTGAGTTTAAATTTCATGGTAAGTCATTATAGTCACTTCACTCACTCAGTTCCCAGCTGAATGCACTCTGGGTGACAGCTGCAGTAAAAACATGCAACCACACTGGCTGGGCTAATTCTAAATCCATCACCCCAACCACTAGTGGACCCTTCATTCTGTCTGGCATCCCCCCTACATTTCCTTAGAATATTCACTCTTTCCCAAATAACTAAATAACCCTTCTAGATAACATTCTGACCCTCCTTGTGATGGTTGGAGCTGTGTGTCAACTTGGCTGGACCACAATTCTGTGTGGTTTAAGCAATTGTGATGTAGGTTGTTACAATGATGGGATCAGATGTATATGTTTTGAGCAGCCAATCCATTGCAAGGGAGTCTCCCTAGGGGTGTGACCTACTTCCAGTATATTTATGGACATCTTGGGAAAAGAGACATTCTTCTGTGGATCGGGATTCTGTTGTGTTGCCTACAACTGTCCGTGAGCGAACAATCCACCATTTGGCCTGGGGATTTTGTATTTGTCATTTGTTGGAGTCAATGGAGTCAACAGCCAGTATTGTTGTGGTTGTCGTTATGTGCCATCGAGTCAGACCCGACTCATAGTGACCCCTCCTTGTGTTTCTGAGGTGGTATCTCTATGGAAGTAGACTGCCCAATCTTCCTTCTGAGGAGTGGCTGATGGGTTTGAACCGCCAGCATTCTGGTTAGCAGTCAAGCATCTTAGGCACTATGCTACTAGAGCTCCCAACAGCCAGTATGCTGCCTGCTAACCTTGAGCTCTTCAGCCCCTGCAGCTGCGTGAGTTGGGAAAAGCCTCCAGCTTGATGTTTGATCCAAGAACTTGGGACTTGCCAGCTTCTAAAAGTGTGCAAGCCTTTTTCCTAAGATAAATTCCCTTTCTCTCTCTCTATATATAATCTTTACTGGTTTTGTATCTCTAGAGAACCCAGTTTAACACACTCCTAGATAACTAGTTTTCACACCTTCCCTTCTTTTATTAAACTTCTGACACCTCCCATTGTTATACTCTACTTGCTTTCTGTTTAAGGAAACAGAAGCAATCTGAATAGAACTTCCACAGCTCTTTTCACCATGTCTTCCCTCTCAACTGTATCTGTGTCCACAGGCTTTGTTTTCCCTCCGATGTTTGTGGTTGGACTGTCCATGCCCCTAGCTGAGGGCAACCTCTTCAGTTGTGCACAAAGTTCCTTCCTTTCTCATTTACTCAAGGTCATTACTGCAGCAGTTGTTTCCCCTCTGTCCTCCATTATCCATTTCCCCTACTCTACTGCATTATTTTCATCAGCATACAACTTGTACTTTCTCTAAATAAAGGTCCTGGAGTTGATTACGACTCATAACAACCAAAAGAGGATTAATGGCTGATTTTTTTCTGAAGCACCTCTGGGTAGACTCAAACCTCCAGCTTCTCAGTTAGCAGCCAAGTATGTTAATCGTTTGCCCCACCCCAAAATTCACAGCTGTTGAGCAGATTTCACCTCAATGACCCTACAGGACAGAGTAGAAACTGCTCTATAGGGTCTCCAAGGCTATAAACTTTATGGAAGCAGACTGCCACATCTTTCTTCTGCAGAGTGGCTGGTGGGTTCCAACTGCCAACCTTTTGGTTAGCAGCCTGGCACTTAACCATTGCACCACCAGGGCTCCTGTACTTTGAATGCAGATATACACCAGTTAACATCCACAAAGCATTCTGGGAACTAGGACTTGGATATTGTGGGGACATCATATACAGGAGAGAGGCCCACAGGATGGGCATGGGGCCTGTGCTGCTGCACCAAGGGAAGGTGCAAAAACTTCGGTTCTGCTGCCACTAATACTTCATGGTTGTGGCTCAATCTCTGAGAGCCTTGCCAAGCCCTTACTGCAGCTTGCGCTTGCCATCCAGCCAGAGTCAGCTTCCTTCCCTCCTTCCTCTCTGCCTGCCTTCCCAGCTACCCATAATAGGTTTTAAACTCCTCCAGCCCTGCCCAACTCTCCTCAACCTGTCTGCTCCCACCACCACTGCTCAGTGGCTGCCACTGAGGAAGGAGCCACAGCCTCAGGCATGATGGTTAGGGTGTCCTCGCTGAGTGGCACAGTGACCTCAGGGGTCATACCCTTCTGTGGCTCCAGCAGCATCTTGCGGGGGGGGGGCCCTGCCTGAGGTGACTATAGTAGGACAAGCAGGCAGGGATGGCCACGAGGACTCCGCCCACTGCCAGCCCAGGGTGGAGGCACACAGTGGGATCAGAGAGCTAGTGAGAGACATAGCGCTTAGACAGGATTTCTGAACCTTATAAACTTTGTACTAGGGGGAAAAGGACTTCAGAGTCAAACATATTCTATGTTCTTATTGTTGTTATGTGCCGTCGAGTTGGACCCGACTCATAGTGACCCCTCTTTGGGTTGCTGAGGCAGTATCACTATGGAAGTAGATTGCCCAACCTTCCTTCCGAGGAGTGGCTGGTGGGTTTGAGCCGCCAGCCTTCTGGTTAGCAGTCAAGTGCCTTAGGCACTATGCTACCAGAGCTCCTAAACATATTCTATAGAGACCTTTTTATTAAGCCTTAAACAGGATGAAGACAAAACAGACATAATCATCCAGATGAGGGAAACTGTCAGCACGAGGCTGATGGAGTCTGCTCACTCACAGCCCTGGTTTTCATATATACTATAGAGAACAACAACAAAAGTTGTCCCAAGATTGTAATTGGTGGCAGGTCAATCCATCACTACTGTAGGCTGAACTACCAAAACAAAACAAAACAAACCCACTGCCATCGAGTGGATCCTGACTCACAGTGGGACACCAATTGGTTTCCAAGGCAGTTTCAGAAGTAGATTGCCCCATCTTCCTTCAGCATAATGACTGGTGGTTTTGAACCACCAACCTTCTGGTTAGCAGTCAGATGCCTTGGGCACTGCACCACCAGAGCTCCTTTAGGTGGAACCACAGAAGTGGGGAAAGGACCATGATTGAATATGTACACAATTGCAGGTTAAAAAGCCTACAGGATTGGTTCTGGGACTGGGACCACTTGGCTACAAGGTGGTGGGGGTATGACTCATGACCACGCAGCCCTGAATCTTGGTCACCAAGACCCCTACTTTTAATTTAATTAGGTAATGTAGAAAACAAGGTCCTTACCCTGGTTGCGAAGAGCCAATGATCACAACAGGTTAAAGAGGGAAAGCAAAAGGTTTATTCAGTATCGATACCCAAGGAGAAAGTGAGAATCACTTCTCTAAAATGTCTGTCTCCCTAAGCAAGGGGGTAAACATGATTATATAGGGAAATCAGAAGGGAGTTGAAGATCTCTTGGGCGACCAGGAATGCCTTTGTTCTTTTCTTCCCTGGTTACTCCAGACTCAGTGTCCCTCTTTTCCTACAGTTGTCTTGCTCCATAGGTTTTGGTTCTCAGCCAAAACTGATAGTGGGAGAGTGTTACGTTTAGAAGAATACATAATTGAAAATAGCAAATATAAAGAACTCAATGTCTGTAAAAAGAATGGCTATTCTATTTACTTAGGAGCTCTGGAGGCTTAGTGCCTAAACCAAAAGTCTGGCGGTTCAAATCCACCAGCCACTCCTCAGAAGGAAGACTGGACAATCTACTTCTGTATGCCTTGGAAACCCAAGGAGGGGTCGCTATAAGTCGAATTGACTTGATGACAGTGAGTTTGGTTTTATTCTACTTACTTAAAAGAGAGCAAAAGGGAGGGAAAAATAGCAAGTTAGTCACTATGATTAATGTCTACTTTAATCATGCCTGCTAGCCTGTGAAAGTTTTACAGTTTTCAGTGAGGGGTCCATTTGGCCTTCCACTTCATCCTTCCACAATAACATGGGTAGGGAGCTCTGGTGGTGTAGTGCCTAAGGCATTTGACTGCTAAACAAAAGGCTTGCAGTTCAGACTCACCAGCCACTCCTCGGAAAGAACATTGGGCAATCTACTTCCATAGTGATCCTGCCTCGGTAACCCAAAGAAGGGTCTCTATGAGTCGGATCTGACTCTATAGCAGTGAGTTGAGATTTTGAAAGGTCATTAAGGACACTTGCCCAGGCAAGTTCCCTAGTTGTTAGTGTGTGCATATCACACTAGTTAATCTACTTTCAACCACACTCTTTCTGAGGGCAAACAGCCCCTCCCTGGGCTTGCCTTGGCCTTGTCTAAGCATAGCACCATTGCTGGTTTAATGGTAAGAAAGGACTCAAATGGTGTCTGAATTTATGTCAAGATCCAAAATGGAGTTAGGGCTCCTGCTGTAGGCTGCAGCCTTCCACAAACCAAATGCTTTAGAATTTAAGCTGTAATGCACCTTATAGGACCATGGATGTATATGTGCTCTGACGTTGTTCAAACGGATGCCATGTGGAGTTTCTTAGTTCTCTAGTGCTGCTATAACAGAAATACCACAAGTGGATGGTTTTAACAAACAGAAATGTATTATCTTACAGTTTAGGAGGCTAGAAGTCCGAGCTCAGAGTGCTGGCTGTATGGGAAGACTTTATCTCTGTGTCTCTTGTTCCTAGGAAGATCCCTGCACAGGGACCCTGGGTCCAAAGGACACTCTGCTTCTGGCTCCTTTTTCTTGGTGGTAGTAGGTCTCCCTTCTCTTTTCTCTTATCTCTTGTAAGATAAAAAGTGTTGCCGGCCACACCCCAGAGAAGCTCCCCTTATGTGGAATCAGAGCTGTGATGGGACTATACTTAATCTGAATCGTTTAACATCTTCAGATCACATCATGGGGTATCATTACATATCTGTCACATTACATCTTTACATAACTTCTAAACCAATGAGAATCATGGCCTTACCAAATTGACACAAATTTGGGGAGGGGTGGCTCAATTCAGTCCATGACATGGAGCATACCTGTATATTTAACTATGATATTGTCATCACACTGAAGTGAGGAATGAAATTTCTCACTTTTGTAGAATCCAACTTTCTGGATTCCATAGAGGTTATGGTGACCCTCCCAAGCTATCACCCTGAAACGATCTTTGAACTTTAAGCCTTGAGAAAACTAGTTTATTAAAAGTCACCTTTAAGTGAAATAATAGTCTAGTCTTGGGCATAATGCTCCTTTATAGAATTATCTATGTGCAGTTCTGACAACAGAAACTTCAAGGATCAGACTGTTGTTGTTGGCAACCCTATGTACAATAGAATGAAACACTGCCTGGTCCTGTGCCAGCCTCACAATCCTTGCTATACCTGAACCTATCGTTCAGCCATTGTGTATTTTGAGTGCTTTCCAACCTGAGGGGGTCATCTTCCAGCACTATATCAGACAAATGTTTCAGGGCTGTTCATAAAGTTTTCCAGTAATATATCAGTGATAGATCAGACTAGGGCTATGTTTCATGGTAAATCAGTTATTACTTTAATTGTTCTTCAAGACAATGCTGTATGTAATTCTGCATGACCACTTATTGTTTTATCAGTTCCATTTCAGTCTCTTTTCTGTGCCAATGTGTAATTGTTAGTGACAAGCTGGGCTATAAGAATGTATAAAAGATTTTTCTTTTTTGTAACATTTTTGAGCTCTGGGGGCATAGTGCCTAAGGAATTTGACTGCTAACCAGTAGACTGGTGGTTCAAACCCACCAGCCACTCTTTGGAAGGAAGACTGGGCAATCTACTTCTGTAGAAATAACTGCCTCAGAAGCCCAAGGAGGGGTTGCTATGAGTCAAATCAACTTGACAACAGTGAGTTTTTTTTTTTTGGGGGGGGGGGGGGGTGGAGGGAACATTTTAGACTCTAGTTGGAGTTTTAGTTGGAACTGGGAAGGAGCTCTGATGGTATCATGGTTAAATCATTGGGCTGTATCCAAAAGGTTGGTGGTTCAAACCCATGAGCCACTCCATGGGAGAATGATGAGGCAGTCTGCTTCTGTACGTATTTACAGCTTTGGACTCCCTGTGTTCTAACCTAGAGTTCTACTCTGTCCTGAAGTGTCACTATGAGTTGGAATGGACTCAATGGCAGTGGATTTGGTTGTTGCTCTAGTTGGAAATGTTACCCCAATTTACAAATTGTATAATAAATAAGCTTCAATCAATTTATATTATTGGCTTAATATGATTTTAATATTGACAATAATATCTAATACATGGACTTATTCAAATTTCCTCAACTATCTCAGTAATTTTAAATCCAAGATTTAATCAAATATCACACCTTACTTTGTTTTAATTTTTTTAAATGTGTCTATCACTAACTCTAGGAGTTCTTCTGGTGCAGTGGTTAAGTACTTGGCTGTGAACTAAAAGTTGGTGGTTTGAACTCATCAGCTGCTTCTTAGGAGAATGATGTGGCAATCTGTTTCCATAAAGCTTTACAGCTTTGGAAACCCTTTGGGGCAGTTCTATTCTGTCCTACAAGGTTGCTGTGAGTCAGAATCAACTCCACAGCAGTGTTTTTTTTGTTTTGTTTTGTTTTGTTTTTTGTTTTTTAAATCCCTAATTAAGGAGTCTATGGTGATTAAGTGCACAGGGCTAATAATCAAAAGATTGGTTGCTGGAACCCACTCAGAGGCACCTTGGAAGAAATGCCTGGTGTTCTGCTTCTGAAAGGTCATAGCTAGGAAAACCCTATGGAGTAGTTTTATTCTGTACACATGGGGTCACCATGAGTCAGAATCAATTTGATGGCAACTGGTTTTTTATTGATCTTATCACTAATTCATGCCCATAATTACCAATAGAAGAATAAAATCGCCCCTCAGCAAGGTCAAATAAATGCAAAAATCTATCAGTTCTCCCCTCCCTCCCCTTTGGAGATATTGTGGTTTTCTTTCACACAGAGTTCTGTGTATTATAGCCCTGTTGCTAGCTGCCTCCTGGCACTTTCCTTAACTATCACCTGTTGTTGTTGTTGTTGTTGTTATGTGCCGTCGAGTCGGCCCCGACTCATAGCGACCCCTCCTTGGGTTTCTGAGGCAGTATCACTACGGAAGTAGGATTGCCCAACCTTCCTTCCGAGGAGTGGCTGGTGGGTTTGAACCGCCAGCCTTCTGGTTAGCACCTAGGAATTCCCTTTTCCTCTCTCTTGGGTTGGATTCCTTGTGTCCTGGATCCCAGATCTTCCTCTGTCTTGATTTACTCCCTTGTTTTGGTGAAAAACATCCCCTCGTAGCTTCTTGTGGAAGGGTGCATTGAAGGTAAAATTTTTTGAGAACTTACATGTCTAAACCTCACTGCCATGAAGTTGGATCAGACTCATAGTGACCCCTCCTTGGGTTTCTGAAGTGGTATCACTACGGAAGTAAATTGCCCAGCCTTCCTTCTGAGGAGTGGCTGGTGGGTTTGAACCACCAGCCTTCTGGTTAGCAGTCAAATGCCTTAGGCATAGTTCTATTCTACCCTCATTAAGGGTTTGGTTGGGCATAGAATTCTACGTGTAAAATTATTTTACCCTTAAAATTTTGAAGATGTTATTCTATTGACTTCTAGTTTCTAGTGTAGTTTAGATGTCCAATGTGTTCTGATTATTTGTTCTAGGTACATAAGCTATTTTATTATTTTTTTTCCTCTGAAGAATTTTAGGATAATTTCTTTGTGTCTTATGATCTGATATTGTACAGTGATTTGCTCTAGATCTTTTTATAAGCTGTATGCTAGGTAGATACTTTCAACCTGGATTTTTTTTATTTTGCAGAAATATTCTTGTATTATTTCTCCAATTATTTTCTTCCTTTGATTTGTTCTGTTTTCTCTTTCTAGTCTGATGCTGAGGAGCCTGGATTTATCTTCTAATGTTCCTATGTTTTTTTCTTATTTTCCTTTTTGTTCTATTTTATGAGTCTTTAAAAAAGTATTTTCAACATTTATATTGAAATTTTCATTCCAGCTATTATCCTTTTAATTTCCAAAAGCTCTTTCTTACTGTTTCTTTCTTTCCGATTTTTTTTTTTTTTTTAATAATACCTTATTCTTGTTTTATGGGTCCAATAGCTTCTCTTCTTTCTCAGAGGATATTAATTAAACTGAAAAAAAAATATTTTCTATTGTTTGCATTGTTTTTGTTTCCTCTAAGTTTATTTATTTTCCTTTTTTTGCTTTGGTCTATATCTTTTATGTTGAAAGCTTTCCAAAATGTCTGGTGTACTTAGCTGTTCTTATAGTTAAGAGTGAGGATCTGAAAAGATGAATGTAGTGGGGAAGGGGAAGCCTAATGAGCAGTAAACTTCAATGGAGGATTAAGACATAAAGAGTAAGTCAATTTTTAGCTGGCTTTCCAATTTCCAGTGTCCTAAAAGGATCTATTAATCTCCAGCATTGGGCAGGGGAGAGGGTGGGAGCAAATTGGACTGTTATCATAATTTCTGGGAAATGAGTTAAGAAAGTGGCTGGAAGGACTTTCAGGCCAGTGTGTAGATTTCCTTCTGTCTTTATTCTGGTCTCTGGCCTCTGCATTCCCAGGCCAAGGTGGTATGGTGGCATGTCTTCTAATTCATTAGTCCCCAGGGTTTTGGGGTGGGCTAGGCTTTCTTCTCTTTGGTCTCTCCTCTAGTGGTCCTTGGGTTTCAGCTTTTTCCTAGGCCAGTTACACTCTTAGCCATTGTTTGCCAACTTCTTAAAAATGGATTTTGGTCTGATATTTATTTCCTTCCCATTTTCATTTTCCTTGTAGATTTATAACTTTTACTTTCCCTTTCTGTATTTTGAGGGGAGCTCAAAAGAGGGGCTGGAGAGTGGAGATAAAAGCATGTGTTCAATTCTCTATTTTATTAGGTAATTAATTTTTAGGTGATGACTGCATGGTTTTCTCTTTTAAAAGACTTCTTCAATCATACTTATAGTGCCTGAGGCACTTGACTGCTAACCAGGAAGCTGGTGGTTCAAACCCACCAGCCACTCTTCGGAAGGAAGATGGGGCAATCTACTTCCTTAGTGATACTGCCTCGGAAACCCAAGGAGGGGTCTCTATGAGTTGGGTTCAACTTGATGGCCCATAACAACAACATACTTGATTTCATCCTGTGAATAAATGTTTGACCAATTGAAGGTATTTTGATTATATTAGGACCATCTAGTGGGCAACTTCAATGAATAAGGAAGATTGAAGAACTGATGCCTTTGAATTATGGTGTTGGTGAAGAATATTGAAAATGCCATGGACTTCCAGAAGAACAAATAAATCTGCCTTGGAAGAAGTATAGCAAAACGCTCCTTAGAGGCAAGGATGGTGAGATTTTGTCTCGTGTACATTTTTTTTTCCTCCTTTTTTTTTTTATATTGTGATTTGGGTAAAGGTTTATTGAGCAAGTAAGTTTTCCATTCAACAATTCATACACATTTTATTTCATGTCATTGATTGTGATCCCAACAATGTAACATTGTTCACCTTGTCCTCCCTGTGTTTCCCATTTCCATTTCTCCTTCTTTCCTATCTCTTTCTACCTTCTGAACTTTGTCGTTGGGCAAATGCTGCCCTTTTGCATCGCATATCTTTGAATGGTTGATTATTATAATTTTTCTAAGCTGTGTGAACCTCCCTAGTGCTTTGTTCCACTTTATAGAGCTGTTTATTGTTTATCATAGCTGTTGTCAGATGGATCTTGGCACAAAGCAAAGAATACCAGAAAGATGTTTAGTTGTGCTTTATTGACTATGCAAAGGCATTTGATTGTGTGGATCGTGACAAATTATGGATAACAATGAGAAGAATGGAAATTCCCGAACACTTGATTGTACTCATGAGGAACCTGTACCTTGACCAGGAGGCTGTCATTCAAACAGAACAAGGGGACACCACATGGTTTAAAATCAAGAAGGGAGTGCATCAGGGTTGTATCCTTTCTCCACACTTATTCAATCTATATGCTGAGCAAATAATCCGAGAAGCTGGACTATATGAAGAAAAAACGTGGTATCATGATTGGAGGAAGAATCATTAACAACCTGAGATATGCAGATGATACAACTTTGCTTGCTGAAAGTGAGGATGACTTAAGGCACCTACTGATGAAGGTTGAAGAATACAGTCTGCAGTATGGATTGTTGTTGTTGTTATGTGCCGTCGAGTCATACCTGACTCATAGTGACCCCTCCTTGAGTTTCCGAGGCAGTATCACTACGGAAGTAGGATTGCCCAACCTTCCTTCCAAGGAGTGGCTGGTGAGTTTGAACCGCCAGCCATCTGGTTAGCAGGCAAGTGTCTTAGCCACTATGCTACCAGAGCTCCCGCAGTATGGATTACATCTCAATATAAAGAAAACAAAAATCCTCACAACTGGACCAATGAGCAACATCACAATAAATGGAGAGAAGATTGAGGTTGTCAAAGAATTCACGTTGCTTGGTTCTACAATTGATGCCAATGGAAACAGCAGTCAGAACATTAGACTATGTGTAGCATTGGGAAAGTCAACTGCCAAGGAACTGTTTCAAGTGCTGAGGAGCAAGGATGTCTCCTTGAGGACTAAGGTGCACCTGACACAAACCATGATATTTCCAATCACCTGGTATGTATGTGAGAGCTGGACAATGAATAAGGAAGACCGAAGAAGAGTTGATGCTTTTGAGTTGTGGTGCTGGCGAAGAATGCTGAAAGTACCATGGACTGCTAAAAGAACAGATCAGTCCTGGAAGAAGTGCACCCTAAATGCTCCTTGGAAGCAAGACTAGCGAGACTTCGTCTCACCTACTTTGGTCATGTTGTCAGAAGGGACCATTCCCTGGAGAAGGATGTCATGCTTGGTAGGGTGGAGGGTCGATGAAAGAGGGGAAGGCCTTTGCGAGATTGATTGACATGGTGGCTGTGATGATGGGCTCAAGTATAGCAGGGATTGTGGAGTTGGTGCTGGGTTGGACAGTGTTTCGTTCTGCTGTGCATGGTGTCGCTATGAGTTGGAGACAACTTGACAGCACCTAACAACAACAATTGTTTGTTTGGAAATTGAGCCACAGGGATGAGTCCAGTTCAAGGCTGGAAGGGTGACTAAGAGCCATAGTCTCTATCCAACCAGTAAGTAGCCCTGGTCTTTTATTTTTATGATTTTGAGTTTTGCTCACATTTTTCTCGCATTCTATCTAGGACCTTCTAATGTGATCCCTTTCAGATCAGTCAGCAGTGGTAGCCAGGCACCATCTAGTTCTAGTTCTTCTGTTCTCCAAGTCATGGAGGCTGGGTTCAGGTGATCCTATTAGTTGTTTCCCTGTGTCTTTGATTTCTCCACTCTTCTTTGCTTTGGACAGGGAGAGATCAATAGTTGCACCTTAGAAGGCCATTCACAAGCTTTTAACACCCTAGATGCTACTCACCAAAGTAGGATGTAGGACATTTTCTTTGTGAACTGAAGTTAGGTGTTGTTAAATTGGCTCCGGCTCACAGTGACACTATGTACAATGGAACCAAACACTGCCTGGTCCTGCACCATCCTCACAATCCTTGCTATGCTTAAGCTCATCATTTAAGCCACTGTGTCACTCAATCTTGTTGAGGTTCTTCCCCCTTTTCACTGACCCTCTGCTTTACCAAGCATGATATCCTTCTTTGTGGATGATGTTGTACTAATTGACCTTGATGCCCCTCAAGACTATGTCCTGCACCAGCACGGCCAGTAACTCATTCCATCAAGGTATTTTGTTGTTATGTTACCTAAAGTAGATTCTACCCAGTGCAAATTCCAGCCAAAAAAAGCACACTGAGATGAGGAGAGAGGAAGAGCATTTATTACAAACATGCATGAGCAAGGATCAGAGAGAACAGTCTTCAAATTCTGCTCCCTGATTGGTGGGAGGTTTTGAATTTTTACAATTGTGAACAAAGAATCACATGCAAAGAACATAAGTTACATGAATTACATAGGCTAACACTACACAGCAGGTGCAGTGCAGCTGATGACATTGATATGTTCACAAAATGGTGTCTAAGCTGCACCCTGGGTATAATTCTTACTACTCTAATGAGACCTTTTGGTGAACTTTAGGTGCCAGGCGTTCTGATGGGGCCAGCCCTAGTCTAGCTGGTTTAAACTACTTTTGAACCAATTAGTTTTATGTTCAGGAAATGTCCTGAGAAAAACAGGACATTCCCTTGTGATTTTGTCATCTGCCAGGCCTTTGTATTTATCAGTCCTCCCTTTTCTAGATAATATGGTCATTTTGGTTAGACCATATTTGTGTTTGTGGGGAGTCTTCTGAACTGTGTTGCTGCCTTCTTATGGCTAGTAATATACCGAGTGTAGGTCCCTGTGCTTGGCCTGCTGGGTTTACACCAGGACAAACAAAAAGGGAGGCATTGTACAAGGCAATAAACAAAAAACCTTACTATTATAAGGAGAATAAAGCCAAGAAATAAGTGTTTGAGCCACCTAATGTAGGGTAGCCTAGAGGTTAGCCAATCTATGCTAAAGTCAAGAGTTTAAGTTTTCTTTTATGTTAAACTCCAAACTAAACTCACTGCTGTCGAGTCGGATCCAACTTATAGCGACCCCTCCTTGGGTTTCCAAGGTGGTATCACTATGGAAGTAGATTGCCCAACCTTCCTTCTGAGGAGTGGCTGGTGAATTTGAACTGCAAGCCTTCTGATTAGCAGTCAAATGCCTTAGGCAAACGACTTATGAATTTGTCTTACTTTTGAATTAGTCCTACTGGCATAGTGACCCCCACTAAGCATGAGGTGAAAGTCTCTCCTACATGTACTCACTTGGGCCAACAGAATTCTGAAGTGCTTAGGACTTGCTGTGCTAGATAACCCAACTATTTTCATTTTTGTTGAATTCATGATGAATTAACCCTAAACTAGCCAGGAACAATAATAAATATGTTAAAGGCTTCATAGCTTTTTAAACAAAAGTTATAGGTCTTGGAATGGCTACCAGTTCCATTTTTTTTTTTTTCTTTCGGATATAGTTGGAGGGCTGGGATCAGGTGTGGACTTCAGTTGGGTGTGCTGGATCCAAGACTACTCCTTTGAGCTTAATGGCAGTGCAGGTGGTGAGGAGCACTTCAAATGACCTTTTCTACTCTGGTTGGAGAGAAGCTCATCTTTCCATGTTTCCAGCAGGACCCAGTGTCCTGGTAGAAAAGGATGAATCATCACTTTGGGTGGGTGATCTTGTCTGGCAAGGTCATATCTGTGGAGAGAATGAAGAACAGCAAAGACTGCAAATAATCTTGAACTTTCTTTTCTCCCAGTGCAGGTTGATCACAGTCATCAAATCTGGATTTTTCAGGAGGAGCTTTCCATAGACCAGCTCAAAAGGGCTTAATTTGAGCTTACTTCTGGGAGTGGCCCTGCTTCTAAGCAGTGCTATCAGAAGTGCTTGTTATCTGTGTTAGTTTGGCTTCTTGACACATTTTGGTGATGTGTCTTTTCAGTGTTTGGTTCATTCTTTCAACTTTTCCACTGGACTGTGGTCTTCAGGCCAAGTGATGTGCTATTCTACAGTACCTTTTGAGCCACTTCAGCTATGAAGTGGGGTCTGTTATCATTGCCCAAGGAAGCGAGTAATCTGGAACGGGGAATGATTTAATGAATGAGGTATTTGACTACCTCCTTGGCTTTCTCAGTTTGGCATGGGAAGGCCTCTACTCATAATTAGTAAAAGTGTCACAAAAACCAGGAGCTATTTGTAATTACCCACAGTGCAGGGCATTTCAGTGAAGTCTAATTGTCGATTTTCTTCTGGTGCAGGTTTCTGATACTGCATTCTGGTGGTTGGAGATGGAGGATGAGTCTTTGGATTGTTTTTAGCAAATTGAATAGGCCTGAATAACATTGTTAATAATGAGTGGACATTCTTGCTCAACAGGTCAACAAAAGGAGACATCTTTGAGATCCAGGATTATGAACCAGGTATAGTTTCCTGGTAAAGTAGCCAGAAGAGTGTAAGGGACAACAGGATGCAATATGACAACCACCTGATTAATGGCCCTGAAATCTTGCACAAACTGGTATTCACCAAATAGGGCTTTTTGACTAGCAGGATGGGGGTGTTGCATGACAATTGGCATGAATATGTTAGTCCAAACTTTACATGCTGACATATACTTATTGCCCAAGTTGGAAACCCAATTTGGCTCCCGACCAGAGTGGATACTGTTTGATTCTGGTTGGGCTGGTTCCTGACAGTTTTAGTATTTTCTGGGATAGCTCTTCCCAGCTGCCCTTGGGCTCATACTCGGGGCACAACCACGTTCTCTATGTTTTTGGGGATTGTTTTGATGGACAGCAGCAAGGCCAACAAATGAACCTGTAGTCTCTGTCTATAGTCTTTAAGGACAGTCAGATTCAACTTTCCATTTTGAAAGTGGATTTGTGCTTGTAGTTTAAAAAGCATGCCTGTCCTGACAAAAGGATTAGGTACTCAGGCATGTAGACAAAAGCATGAATCAAGCCTGAATTGCCAATTGAACATTCCACTGGTTGAATAAAATTTCCGGTGACTTTCTCTCTGGTAACCACCACTGCTGGCACTGATTTCTTTGGCAGTGATCATTTAAAATAATTAATTACTGAATGGGTAACTCCCATATCTGATAAAACATCATTCCCCCCCTGTGGGGGAAGACACTGGGGTCTTATTTAACAACTTGGCTGGGCCTGGTTTTGAGTGACTGGGCAGCTGGATATAGTTATTTCCCATGGTGAAACTGGTAATCAACTCCCTGGTGGAATCTACTGTGAGCAGCTGAGTAGCTGCTTTAGGGATGTGGTCTGCTTCCAGTGTATAAGAAGACATATTGAGAAAGGTCTTGAGCTGTTTGGCACATCTGGATCCTGCATTTGGCTGAGTCTTCATCTCAGTGGCCTGCCATGTTGCTTGCTGATCATGGGACTGTTTCTGGACTTAAACTAGTGGCCTGCCATGTTGCTTGATAATCTTTGGACTGTGTCATTTTATTTGTTGACCTTGGGTTTGCCAGCCTCAGCAGCCAGCAACTGCTTAAGTTAAGAGAAGTCTCCAGCTCTAGTGGGCTGGGAACAAGAGGCAGAGCTGAAGTCCAAGGTTGAGGGGCCTTCATCCAGCCCCTAGAGCTGGCACTTTGAACTTGGACTTCAAGCCTCCTAACCTGTAAAAGAATAAATCCCTGTTTTTTTTTAAAGCTATCCACTTGTGGTATGTCTGTTATAGCAACACTAGATAACCAAAACTCCCCAACTTTAACCATAGGCTGTTTACGGGATACGGAACACAGTCAACCCTTCAGTCTGACTCTTCTATTCCCTGCTGTATCTTTACTCTCTCTGGCTCCTTTTGAGTCTTTTGTCTGGACACTCTCTCTCTTCCAATGTCGTTCTTGTGTACACCAGGCACATTTGTTCATTTCCAGCTTAATTTGGGCTCAGGACCCTGGAAAAAATTTCACAGGTAATTATGGATGTGGGCCTCCCCTTGGTTGAAAAGATGGCTGCAAGAATAGCAGTTTGTTGTTTTGGCCTCTGGGTCTCTTTTTGTTCCTGTGACTGTTCTTGGTTGGAACAAACCTTGAATGTGATCATGAATTGTGAAATTCCCATTCCTATATTTACTTCAACTTTATGGAGTTTCTTTCTACTATCAGGGGCACTCTGGCCTGTAAAAATCATATTAATGATGGGGAGGAGTGCAAGAGTTAAAGGTAACAATAGTGAATACTATTGTATGCACAACCCTGCAAGAACAGCAATAACAATAATCTGTGGGTGGATACATAGATAGACACTCAATCTGAACAAGGGTGAGAAGGCAAATGGGACTACACTCATGAATATATGTAGGTTTGACAGAGTATATGCTTACCTATATACTTATATGTGCTGCAACTATATTCATGAATGTAGCAGAGCATACAAGAGGCAAAGTTATGAAAACTTATTGGGCATAACCAAAAATTTTGGAGGAAATGAGTCACTGGGCATGGAGACTCAGGACCATAGTCTCAGAAGACACTAAGGTCAATTGGCATACCATAGTCCACAAAGACAGTGTTCTATATCCTACATTGATGAGTGACAATTGGGATCTTAAAAGCTTGTGAGCATCCATCTAAGGTGTAGCTATTGGTCTTTCCCCACTGGAGCAAAGAATAGTGAAGAAAATCAAAGACATAAATAAACAATTATTTTAAAGAACTAATGGACCACGTGGTCCCCAACTCCCATGATCCTGGCACCAGAAGAACTAGATGGTGCCTGGCTATCATTCCTAACTGCTCTGAATGACATCAGAATAGGAGCTCCCAGATAAGGTGTGGGAAAAAAAAATTTTAAATCATGAAAAAAAGACCAGGCTCACTGTTCTGATAGAGATTTGTGGAACCCCCAAGACTATGGCCCTTAGACAAGCCAGGAACTGAACTCAACCCCATGGCTTAACTATCAGCCAAACAATAGATAAGCTTATAAGGTGAATAATAATACTAGGAAGGAGTTCCGTAAGATGGTGGAATAGGCAGAAAGACTGCACAGACCACAGACCCTCTTCAACAAAGAAAAGGGGAACCAATTAACACAGATACAGAAGATAATCCTGGACCCCTGATCTTTGAAAGGAAGGTTATAGAAGGGGACTAAACTCCAACTAGTAGAAGAATTTGCATGAAAACAAAAAAGGAGACATACAGAGCTGTGGTCTGGCAGCGATCCTGATGGCACAGACAGCTTGGATATTGCTGAGTGGTGTTAGGACCTAAGATTTAACCTAAAAATCAGCGCTGCTAGCCAGGGGCTGCACAAAGGACTGCACTGGTGGCTGGTGAATAAACGGGGAAGCAGCAAAGAGGAAGACAGGTTGAGCTGTGGACTTTTGCCTGTCCAGGGAGCACAGTCATTTTGAATGTTTACAAGCAGTTTGACCATTTTGGATATTTAAAGCAACAGCATTCTCCCAGATTCCAAGGACTTAAGAATAGGCTCCACTTGCTGGGAACTGCAAGGACATTCAGGACACCAATGACCTTCTTATTCTTATACTCCACACCCTCTTGGTGAACAGAGGTGTGGCCATCCCTCACTCCCCACCTTCTAGGCTGTCAGAAATTCCATCCCAGTCTGTGTGCACAGACAGAGCCTGGGTGCCCTGACCCTCCCTGCCCCAATTTTTTTTTTCTTTCTTTCTTTTTTTTAGTTTGTTTTTGTCTGTTTTAAAGCTACTATTACTGTTATTACTTTTGTCCTTTTTATTAATATTCTTTATTCTTCCCTTCCCAGGTTCTAGTTTTCAACTTTTTCTCTTCTCCCTGTTCCTGGTTCCAATTTTTTCTTTTCTTTCTCATAGTTAATGCTGTTCCTTGTTTTTCTCTTTGCATTTTTTTTCCCATTTTTTTCCTTCATTATTCTCCTACTGTACTTTTTTCTCTTATTGCCCTCTCCCCAGATATTGCAGGTTCTTTTTTTTTCCTCCTTTTTTTCTTCTTTTTTTGGTTATGGCTCCTGTGTGATTACATGCTGTGTTTTTTGCTTTTACTTTTTGATGGTTGTTCAACTGTTATTTTTGTCTAACTGAGTGGAAGACAGCAACAGTCCCCACATGACACAACTATATCCACACCTCCTGCAGCTTCACTTACTGAGTGAGAGCCACCACTTCCTTCTCCACCAATGGGCCAATGATAAACAACTACCAAGAAAAGCCTGACTCACCCTTGGTTGCTCTTCACAAACAGTTAACAGAGATCTAAATACAACAATGCCACAATGTCTCAGAGACAACAGACCATCACAGTCCACACAAAGAAGCAAGATAAAGTGGTGGAGACAAGGAAGCAAGATACAGACCCAGAACACATCCCTCAGGAAGAAGCAGCATTGTAACTTTCTGATGAGGAATTCAAATGAATTATATTTAGGTATCATCAAAGGATTGAGAGACAGACCAATGAAAACACAGACAAAACCCTAGAAGAATTCTGGAAGAAAATATAAGAACAAAATGACAAAATAAATGAAAAATTAGAAATGATTCTAAATCTACAGATAGAAATCCAGGAGATTAATACTGAATTGTCAGAAATAGATAACACATTGGAGGGGCAAAGGAGTAGAATTGATGCAATGGAAGACAGAATTAATGAGATTGAAGACAAATACCTGAATGCTTCTTTGGAAAGGGATCAATCAGAATAAAGATCAAAACAAAATGAAGAAAGTTTAAGGTTCATGTGGGATACCATCAAAAGGAATAACCTATGTGTCATCGGAATTCCAAAACAGGAAGAGAAAAATGAAACCACTGAGAAAACTGTCCAAGATTTGTTGGAGGAGAACTTCCCTGATATGATGAAAGATGAGAATATATCCATTCAGGAAGTCCACTGAATCCCAAACAAGATAGACCACAAAAGAAAATCATCAAGACATATCATCATCAAACTCATCACAACCAAAGACAAAGACAGAATCCTGAAAGCAGCATGGGAAAAACAAAAAGTTACTTACAAAGGACAACCAGTAAAAATAAGCTCTGATTTCTCAGCAGAAACCAGGTAAGCGAGAAGGCAATGCAATGCTATATATAAAACCCTGAAAGATAAAAATTTTCAACAAGAATTATATACCTGGCAAAATTGTCCCTCAAATATGATGGTGAAATTAGGAGATTTCCAGATAAGCAGAAATTAACAGAATTTTTTAAAACCAGACCAACCTTATAAGAGATATTAAAGGGAGTCCTTTGAACAGAGAACCAAAAGTAGCAAATAACAACTGACCATTAATACATAGATGACATAACCCAGAAACCACAACTATGGTCATATCCAAAATAAAATAAGCTTACATGATTGTAAACAGGGAACCAGAGACATCAGTTGGCAAATGAGGACAACTATAAATCAAAAAGAGGGAAAATACTGTGTAGTTACAGAATTTCTAAATGATGAGAAAGTCAAGAGAGTTGCAAGATAGAATGGACTGTTCTAAATTTAGGGAGAAAATTATAAGTCACAGGGTAACCTCAAAGAAAAATGATAATCCTTTACATCACAATAAAAAGAGGACAAGCACAAGTATTCAGCAAATACTGAAAGAACAGCAACAAAGGAAATGATAACACAATTCATGAACATAATGAGCTCAGCACAGAAAATAATATGGAGCAAAGAAACCAGGGACACCATAGACACCATGAAAAAACACATGACAAAATAACAGCAACCAATTCATACTTGTTGATAATTACACTCAATGTTAATGGATTAAATGCATCACTCAAGAGACAGAGTTGAAGACTGGATAAGAAAACAAAACCCATCAATATGCTGTCTACAAGAGACACATCTTAGAGACAAAGACAAAAATAGACTAAAAATCAAAGGTTGGAAAAAGATATATCAAGCAAATGCCAACTGTAAAAGAGGAGGAGTGGCAATATTAATTTCTGATCAAATTGACTTTAAGACAAAAACCATCATATGAGACAAGGAAGGACATTATATAATGAGTAAAGGATCAATTGAACAAGAAGATATAACCATAATAAATATCTATGGACCTAACGAGAAAGCCCCAAAATACATAAATCAGATGTTAACAGAATTGAAAAGGCAAATAGATGACTCCACAATCATACTGGGGGACTTTAATACACCACTTTCAATGAAAGATAGAACAAGGGGAAATAAACTCAACAAAGACACAGAAGAACTAAACAATACAATCCACTAAGTTGACCTTACAGACATCTACAGAGCACTTCACCCAACAGCAGCACAATATACATTCTTTTCCAGTGCACATAGAACATTTTCCATGATAGACCATATGTTAGGCCA
>NW_006921696.1:3212733-3238709 GCF_000298275.1 Orycteropus afer afer | reverse complement strand
TCCATTAAGTGGGGAAGACAATGTTTGTTTAATAAATGGTGCTGGCAAAATTGGAGATCCATTTGCAGAAAAATGAAACAAGATCTGTACCTCACACCATACACAAAAACTAACTTCAGGTGGATCAAACACTTAAATGTGAAACCTAAAACCATAAAGTTCCTCAAGGACAAACTAGGGGCAAATTTAGGGGCCCTAATATATGGCGTAAATAGACTATCAAGCATAACCCAAAATGCACAAACAGCAGAAGAGAAACTAGATGAATGGGGCCTTCTGAAAATTAAATTTTTATGTGCTTCCAAAGACTTCTCCAAAAGGGTCAAAAGAGAACCTACAGATTGGGAAAAAATATTCAGTAATGACATATCTGACAAGGGACTTATCTCTAGAATTTACAGAAAACTCTAACACCTCAATAACAAAGTGACAAATAATCTAATTAAAAAATGGGCAGAAGACATGAGTAGACACTTTACCAAAAGAGGATATTCAGGTGGCCAACAAACATATGAAGAAATGCTCACAATCATTAGCCATCAGAGAGATGCAAATCAAAACAACAATGAGATATCATCTTGTCCCAGCACTAGTAGCAAAGTTCAACAAGACAGAATATAACAAATGCTGGCAAGGATGTGGAGAGCTTGGGAATCTCCTACACTGCTGGTGGGACTGGCAAATGGTACAACCACTTTGGAAAGCAGGATGGCAATTCCTTAAAAAGTTAGAATTAGAAATATCATTTGACCAGCAATTCCATTACTGGGTATATATCCTAAAGATGTGAGAGCCATGACAAGAACAGACATATGCACACCCATGTTCATGGCAGCACTGTTGACAACAGCAAAAAGATGGAAACAACCTAAGTGTCTATTAACTGAGGAATGCATAACCAAACTATGATACATACACACAATGGAATACTATGCAATCCTAAAGAATAACATATAATCTGCAAAACACTGCATGTTATGGATGAACTTGGAGGACATTATGCTGAGTGAAATAAGTCAATCACAGGACAAATATTGTATTAGTTTGTTATTATGAAAGTCAAGGAAAGGTTTATCTATGGAAAGAAATTTTCTTTATTGGTTACCGGGGTGGAAGGGGAGGGTAGGGAACACTGTTAGATAGATAGAGATTAGTATTGATTTGGGTGAAGAGAATGGCTATGTACCAAACATGGATGATCAACATGGTGGCATTGAGGAAGAGAAAGACATAAAGAGGTACATGGGATGTACAGACAACAAAGATGAACCCTTTTGCACATACAGTAAGTACCGTGTTGTCAGTGAAGGCAAACATGAGTTTATGGGTGGCTAGATGGTGGACAGACTGAACAATTAGGTATGTCTATGTAGTGGGGAGTGTACCCAAGACCATGTATAGGGAAGACAATGGTTCTACAAGTGTATTTGTATGTTGTGTAAGAATTCCCAGGTGCACAGTAGAGCTGACAAGGGACAAGTTTGTAGTCACTTCTTGGCTACAGCCTGATACCCAGAGGGAGCAAGTAGTTGAACCTGTGGGCTTGGGACTGTAGTCACAGGGGACATGAAACTCAACTGGCATAATATACTACACAAAACATTGTTCCACCTCCTACTTTGGTGAATAGTGACTGGGATCTTAAAAGCTTGCAAGCAGCCATATAGATGCAATGATGGGTGTCTCCTCATCCAGAGCAAAGAAGAATGAAGAGAACCAAAGATTCATGGAAACAATTAGTGCAAGTGACTAGTACACCGTGAGATCCTCAGCCTATATGAGTATGAGACCAGAAGAACTAGATAGTGCCCAGATACAACTGTAAACCCCTCGGAGGGGGATCTATGTAGGAGATTCTGGATGGAGAGGGAGAACAATATGGAACAAAACTCAAAATCATTTGGAAAAGAGTAAAATGGGGGACCAGGTTTGCTGGTCTGATAGAGCCTGGTGGAACCATTGAGACTATGGCCCCTAGCTGCCCGTCAGGTCTGGAAATGAACCCACACCTGTGGCTTCCAGCCAAACAAAAGACAAACATATGAGTTGAACATTTACCCAAGATAGACACACTCCTTGGAGAGAACAATCATGAGAAAGAAGGGCTGTTTATGCACAGGGAGACAGGTCAGGGGGCAGGAGTGCATGGAGGTATGGACACAGGGAAGAGGTAATTATTGGGAGGAAGTGGGAGGGGAGCTGTTGCATTGGGGTAAATTGTAGTCAATGTCATGAGACAAAGTGTATGTGAACTGCTGTATGGAAAGTGAATTTGCTCTGTAAACTTTCACCCAAATCACAGTAAAAAAAAAAAGTTAATTAATTAATTTTTAAAAATCTGAAGGGGGGAAAAAAACAACCATATTAACCATGTAAGCATTCTTTGAGGCCTCAAGGCCCAAATCAGTAAGTTGTCAAAATACAGTGAAAATTCTCTCCACAAAAGATGAGGGCTCTTCCTCTGGTCTTTGTTTAACTTCATAAACCTTATTCAAGTTTTTCTATTTTGGGGCTCCATTTTTCAGTCCTACAGAAGTGATTTAACCTAGTCTGCCCAGCCAGAGTGTTAGGGTTCCAGCCAGGCTTTGTCACAGGCACTGCCTGTTCTGCTGTTGTTCTTATTAGGTGCTGTTGAGTCTGCTCTGACTCGTATCACCCCGTGTACAACAGAACAAAACACTGCCTGGTCGTGCACCATCCCCAATCCTTGCTGTATCTGAGCCAATTATTGCAGCCACTGTGTCAATCCATCTGCTTGAGGTCCTCCACTTTTGCTGATCCTCCACTTTACCAAGCATGGTGGTTATTATTAGCATTCTGCTGGTGGAGCCTATCTCCTTCTTCCTTACCTTTTTAAAAGACAATTCCCTTATCCTCAGGGGAGAGTAAAATATTGCACAGAGCTTGGCACCCAGGTCGGGCAATGTTTATTTATTTAAATTGTAATTTGGGTGGAAGTTCACAGAGCAAATCCATTTTCTATTGATTACAATCCCCATAATGTGCAGCTCTCTTTCCACTTCCTCCCTGTGGTTACCTTTCCCCCAAGTCCTTCTTTCCTCTGCATTCCTGCCTTCTGAGCTATCTTCCTGTGCAAAAATGCTAGCTTTCTGATCTCCCATAGTTGATTGTTCTAAGGATTATGCCTACCTGGTGTAATTGTTCATCTAATAGGTCTATTGTTTGGCTGGAAGTTAAGCCATAGGAGTGAGGCTTGAAGGGTGATTAGGGGCAACGTCTTGGGGGCTTCACCAATCTTTATCAGACCAGTAAGCCTGGTCTTTTTCATGATTTTAAGTTTTATTCCACACTTTTCTCCTACTCTATCCAGGATCTCCAATTTTGATCCCTTTCTGAGCTGTTTTCAGTGGTAGCTGGGCACCTTCTAGTTCTTCTGGTCTCAGGGTCATGTAGGCTGGGGTTCTCATGTCTACTGATCCCCTGGACTGTTTCCATGCATCTTTGATTTTCTTCATTCTTCTTTGCTCTGGATGAGGAGAGACCCATCGTTGCATCTAGATGGCACCTTGCTAGCTTTTGAGATCCCAGTCACTACTTGCCAAAGTAGGAGATGGAACAATGTTTTGTATAGTATGTTATGCCAATTGAGTTTGATGTCCCCTGTGACTATGGTCCCAAGCCCACAGGTTCAACTACTCGGTCCCTGCTCACAAGCTTTTAAGACCCAGTCGCTACTCACCAAAGTAGGATGTAGTACAATGTTTTTGTATAGTATGTTATGCAACTTGAGCTTGATGTCCCCACAACCATGGTCTTGAGCTTACAGGCCCAGCAACTCATTCCCTTAAGGTGTTTGGTTGTGGCTAAGAAATTATCCCCTATTAGGTCTATTACACATATGGACATTTCTATAGCACATACAAATATGTATGTAGAAATAACATCTGCCAAACTTATATATGGTCATGAGAATATTCCCTTTTGTCTACCCATACCTGATCTTCTTGCCTGTATCCACCCATTGATTGTTTATTACTGATACTGCAGTATTGTTGTTGTTATGTGCCGTTGAGTCAGACCCGACTCATAGCGACCCCTCCTTGGGTTTCTGAGTCAGTATCACTACAGAAGTAGATTGCCCCATTTTCCTTCTGAGGAGTGGCTGGTGGGTTTGAGCCGCCAGCCTTTTGGTTAGCTGTCAGTTGCCTTAGGCACTATGCTACCAGAGTATTTACCTTTGTTGTCTGTACTCTTGTGTACCTCTATGTGCCTTCCTTTTTTGGGGTGATGTGTTTTAAAAATAGAAGCAAGAAAATCGTGCATTTGTTTGGGGTCTTCTCTGTTGATCTCCAGATTATTTTTTTCAGTTGAAGAGGTGTGAAGTGGTGTACGGGCTATGCACCCATACCTAAGCTAGGGTTTCCGCTGCCCTGTCCTAGCCCCCTTCTTGGGCAGTAAGTTGTCTTAAAGGATGGAGACCTGCTGAGGATCAGGGTGCTTCCCTCTCTGAGTGCATGGTTGGGAAAGCATCTCTGCACCTGAGGTCTTAGGGGCTGACGGAGGGCTTAAGTTAAGGGGGAGGTCGAGGATTCCTCAAGGGTAAGGCATCCTCCTTCTGAAGACTTGACAGCAAAAGGGGTTTTGACTCAAACTGTACCATAATTCTAAAGATTTCAATATACAACTTTTCATCCCACTTCCCTCCTCTACTATAAAATAGATCAAGCAGTAAGATAGTATTATGTTATGTGCTGTTGAGTCGGACCCAACTCATAGTGACCCCTCCTTGGGTTTCCGAGGCAGTATCACTATGGAAGTAGATTGCCTCATCTTCCTGTGAGGATTTGTTTTTAGGCAATCATTCACTATCTCCTAGTTGATATTGGAGCCAGGGGGTATTACATAAAAATTTCATTTTTGACTTTTTCATTGGGTCATATCTGAAATAAGACCAATTCTTTAAAATATATCCTGGGGGATGTATTGCAGAACTCAAATTGTTTCCTTTGGTATCAAAAACCTGGAGACACAGATGCTTATTCAAAATGAGTGTTTGACTAGGCCTTCACCAGCTAAGTGCTACTGGATCTACAGTTTATCCACTTTTCTTAACAATAGGACTTATTTTTTGTACTCACCAAAAGGAACCTTCTCCCTTTTCCCAGGGTTCCTAGTGCTGTTTGCTCCTCTCCTCATATTTGCTCCTCTCCTCATGCCATCAACCTCAAGGACTGAAATAGATCTCCCCAGAGGAAGATTTCCTGGTGCATGCTAGGGGAAGCAGTCAGTTCCTGTTGGTCACAGGCAATCTCAGGAGTTGGATGACATGCGGTCACATATGGCTTTCCAGAACTTTTAAAATCTAAAGTAGGTCCCACCCTTGCAGCTTCTAGCCAATGAAAGCACAGTGAGGTGATGCAAGAGGAAGAGGGTTTATTGTAAGTGTGCATGGACAAAGAGCAGAGAGGACAGTCCCCAAATTCTGCCTCCCGATTGGCAAGAGGTTTTGGATTTTATACAACTGTGAATAGGAAAGTACATGACAAGAGCACAGGTTACATAGATTACATAGCTGATGACATTGATAAGTCCACAACATGGTGTCTAAGCTCCACCGTGGGCGTGATTCCTACAATACTAAAGAGACCATTTGGTGCCACAGCATTTGGTTTAAACTGCACAGGTTTAAACTAGTTTTGAGCCAGGAACTTAGGTTTGGGAAATATCCAGAGAAAAATAGGACATTCCTTGTGATTTAGTTATCTGCCAGGAATAATAGTGGAGCTGGACTATCCCTGAGTTTCTATCAGTTATGGCTAAGAAGATTTCATAAATTTGCTGCTTGTATGCTGTACTATATTCATTGATATAATGGCAGCATATGTAAAGGCATACATGTAAATATCCAATGTCAAGCCTATATTTATAGGCTTCCCATACCTGTTCTGTGTATCCACCGGTAGATCATTGTTATTACAATTATTGAAGGATTATGTGTGTAACAGTATTTGCCTCTGTTGCCTTTAACTCTTGTGTTCTTCCCAGTGTCTTTCTTTGCCTTGATAATTTTGTGCTGACCTCCCCCTCATTGCCTCCCCTTTCACCCAAGTTAATATGTGTTTACCCTCTAGTCAGTGTGTCTCATGTATTTTGGACATATTATTCGGAGGTGACCAGTCACTGGAGAAGGACATCATGCTTGGTAAAGTAGAGGGTCAAAGAAAAAGAAGAAGACCCTCAATGAGATGGATTGACACAGTGGCTGAAACAATGGGCTCAGAACAGCAATGATTGTGAGGATGGCACACTGGACCAGAAAGTGTTTCCTTCTGTTGTACATAGGGTCGATATGAGTTGGAACTGACTCAGTGGCACCTAACAACAAAAACAAGTGGACAACTGAATATAGCACCATAGACTAAGAAAAGAGCTAGACTGCATCATTTACTACATCTTTGCTGTCTCAAAATGCCATCGGCAAAAAATGCAGAGAGGCAGCATCCTCCTCTGACCTGCTCTAACTTCACAAGAGGGAGACAGAATCACCATCAGCAGCCTAAAGCTTATTCCTATGAGGTCAGACATGTTGCCACCCTCCAGCCTTCTTACTAATTCTGACACCAACCATCCCTCCCATGACACTCACTACTTCTCTGCTGGCTTTGCTAATTCATTGCAATGGCCACACAGTACTCACAGACAATACTCATGATTATGGGTTTATTAGGGAAGTAACAGGTTACAAGTCAGGTTCAGGAACCCTCAGTATAAATTACTTGATCAGGACAGCCCCCCCTCAGCCCTGCCCAAAGGCATGCCTCTCTTTGGCCCTCAGCCTCTCAGCCTGGCCTCTGCTCTGCTTGAGTAAGTGTTACAAAGCTCTTTTTGCTCTGCTCATAGGTGCACCCCACTCTGCCAGCAAGCCCGGCACTCTGTTTTGTGCTGGTTTCTTTGTTCTGCTGCCTCTATTGCCATCATCACCCTGTCAGGTATCTCTTCAGTCTCTGTGCCAAGGAGGTTCAGCCCAGGCATCTTGGGTCCAAAGATATGATTCACTCCACCTTCAGCTCTTCTCTCTCTCTCTCTCTCTCTTTTTTTTTTTTTAAGAATAATTCTAGGAAGATATATTTCTAAGGGGTTATTTACAAAGGTGCAAGCATAGGGGAACCACAAAGATTATTAGTACAGTATGCTGGAGCGGGTAGCAGCTGCGATGTTGCCATCTTCAGACACACAATGGCTAGGGGAATAGTTACGGTGGTTACTAGAACCTAGAAGAGGAGAGAGCATGTAGAATCAATTGCCTTGGAAGAACGCTGACAACCTTCACTGGTGAGACACAGCTAGTCAAAGATGCTCCTTCAGGGAGAGAGACAAAAGAATAAGTACCCTAGTCCCACTTTCCTTCCCCATTCTGATCTCCTACCTGGATCCACAGTGGCCACACTCATCTAAGGCATGAGAACCTCTTTGGTGTGGTCCATAAGGTCAGGCTCTTCTCTCTTGATGGCAGTGAGATCCCCTTGCTTCTGCCTCTACGAAGCTTCCTTTTAAGCCTAGCAGAATGACAAAACTGACCAATCCCCACATTAGAGTTTCATACACCATATTTGCATGGTCTCATTCACACAAGGGTGCGGTATACCTTATTTACATTACTAGCAAGCTGGGACATTGGACCACAAGCACCTCCCACTTACATGGTCCCACGCAATTATCTGGTAAGTGCCACAAAGACCATAACTAGAAGAGCCATACCGAGTATTCACTGTACCACAGCATCTCTCCAAATAGATGAGTGTCTCCTCTATTTCATGGAAAGAAAGGATGCATTTATTTTGTAGTTTATATCAGTATCTATTTCATTTTTATCTTTGTGGCTATATTGAAGTCTTACTGTTGAAATTTAAAATCAATTTATTTCTTAATATTCTTGTGGGACATGAAAAATAACTGATCTAATTCTTGTTCTAACAGCCTTTTTTGTATAATGAGAATTAATTTCTATTTATTTGTCCTTTGGGATGTTATACTATCCATGGCTGGGCTTTTCCTAGGAATTAGTGGAAAAGGAAATGGCTGATATGATGAGGCTGCTGGACCTGGTGAAAAGATAGAGGCCAGGCTTGGAGCTTCCCGTGGCCAACTGAGACCAGCTGCCAGTGAATTATGCTGCTCTGTGGTTATTAAGATTTCATGTCACACCAAAGGGAATTGAAAAGACGTAGTTATCCAGTATCTCAATCTTAGCCTCAACAATTTACTTTAAACAAAACAAAACAAAGCAAAAAAACAAAAAATAAACCCCAAAACGACAAATCTAGTCTGGAAATTTCAGGCCAAAATTTAAAATTACTTCTCTCTTTTTCTAATTCTAAAAGGATTTTATGTCTCTGCCTGTGGAGCCTGCTGTGGGTATTTCTAAGTCTTAATTCAACCAACTGTTGAGAGTTCCTACGGTATCAAATACATGAATGGTAGTGCTTGGCTAAGTGCAAACCAATTAAGGTTTTAAATAGATCAAGTGGGAGTTGAAACCTACTACATAATTTAAACCCACTCCTCAGAAGGAAGGTTGGGCAATCCTACTTCCGTAGTGATACTGCCTCGGAAACCCAAGGAGGGGTCGCTATGAGTCGGGGCCGACTCAATGGCATATAACAACAACAACAACAACAACATAATTTAAATGCCATCTAGTGGCCAAATGTAACTTTTAGCCTTCAATCAAAACAGTTTTGGTGCCTTCTAGTATTTTTCTTTGGATGATTTACCAAATAGTTCTAAGTCAGTGATATTATAGCTGTTTCTGCTCTTGGAGAGAAAAGGAATTGGAATATTTCCTCATCTTAGAAAGTGTTTAACAGCTTGAAATGTGCAAGAGTCTCAGCTCTTATTCTAGGGGCACCTGTTTATATGGCTGCAAGACAAAAAATTATTGCTTGGTTTGGCTAATATGACATCAGTTAGCACAAATGTTATAATTTATTACTTTGTAATTAAAAATTTTAAAAGTATATGTAGTACCAGGTAACTAATATAGGAACGAATTATAAATATTAATGGTCATAGGATTTAAAGGATTAACCTTCAGTCTCAGAAAAATGAAGAACTATGCAGGATACTTCATTGTCCCATAAGTGAATACTATTACCAAACAAATTAATGTGATGATGACAATACTAATGGCAGGAGTAGCAGAGCTAACATGTATGGAACATTTATATGCCAGACACTGTTTTGAGCAGTCCACTCACATGAACTCATTTTGTTTTCACAGCAACCTAGGAGCTTTGGTAGCATAGTGCCTAAGGCACTTGACTGCTAACTAGAAGTCTGGCAGTTCAAACCCACCAGCCACTCCTCAGAAGGAAGGTTGGGCAATCTACTTCTGTAGTGATATTGCCTCGGAAACCCAAGGAGGGGTCATTATGAGTTGGTTCTGACTCGACGGCACATAACAATAACATTGGTATATCTATTTTAGAGATAAAATTGAGAAGCAGAGTGGTTAAATTGAATATACACTAATGAGAAGCAGAGCAGGGACTGAAATATTTGGAGTGTCCTTTGGTCTCTTAAAGGAGCTCTGGCAGGGCAGTGTCTCCATTTGACTGCTAACCAGAAGGATGGCAGTTCAAACCCACCACCTGCTCTGGAAGATGGGTTAATTTACTTTTGTAAAGATTTACCATCTTGGAAACCCAGTGGGGATTGCTATGAGTCAGAAATGACTTGAAGGCAGTAGGTTTTTTTATTTTGATTTTTTTGGTCTCTTAGCTGGTTTGGATTTTGGTCAGTACTGCTTTTGTTGAAGAATGCTCAGGGAATCAAGAAAGTACCTTGAATGCAACCAAGACACAGTCAGCTGGTTATCATTCTATCAGGGCTCTAGGCAGCAGCTGGGGACTTGGCTCAAGGATGGGGCTGAGCAAACAGGGCTCTCTCTGGGTCCCTAAACCAGATCAGTTTTGGTTAGACACACCTGGTCTTTTGGCTTTGTGAGGGTAATCGGTCCCTGGAGTATTGAGAGCAGACTTTACTGTCTAATTGTGGTCTGGGGTTATTTGTAACCTCCTTCCTATTTATCTGCTTCAGATAGTAGACAGTTGATCGATTTGACTGTAACCAAACTAGCTGTGGTCAAACAATAAACAGAACATCATTAAGCACTTTCCTTCTTATTGGTCACAAATCTGGTTCTATTCTTTCACTGTGGCAATGTGACCATTTAAGGCATTAATGATAAGAAATAAGTTGAATGCATTACATAGTTTTTTTGTTAAATCCAATAAGCCTCACAAAGGGCTTTTGAGGTCTGTAACAAGGGGCTTATTATCCTCAATTTGCAGATAAGAATACTTATCTATAAAAATACAAGCGATTGAGTGGTTTGCCCAAATTCACATAAACACTAAGCAGTAGAATTAAGACTAAACTGAACCAAAACAAACTCACTGCCAATGAGTTGATTCTGACTCATAGTAACCCCTATTGGATTTCCAAGGCTGTAAATCTTCATGGAAGCAGACTGCAGTGGATTTAAACCACCAACCTTTTGGTCAGTAGCCAAATTCCTCAACCACTACACCACCAGAGGTCCTTAGAATTAAGACTAGAATCTAGATACTTCATTACATTTATCAAAACACAGACATACATTTTCCCAAGCATGTAGTATCAATATGTGCACATATATATAAATGCCAGTGCCAATTGAATATTTCAAACTTTTAAGGTAACTTGATATAAAAATAAAATTGAGCTAATTCTCATTTTATCATCTATATTCTATTTCCTCAGTTACTATTAAGAGATCTTTAAAAGAAGAACAATCAAATTGCCTATACAGGATATATATAGTTTAGGTGTTTTAATGTCCCCAAGACAAAATCTGGGTAATCTCTCAAGTTTACTCTCTAATTTTATTTTTTAAACTTAATTATAATTCTATTTTTGTATCCTTTTTACCCAGAGAATCTCTACAGTCATTTTACAAGCTTACACAATTTATCCAGAAGGAGGCAGCATTTTACTATTAAATTGATGTTTCCACAAAGGTTGTAACAAGTATTTTAAAATATGTAAAAAAAAAAATGTAGACTACTTAAAAACACACATTAAAAAACCTTTTAGGGTAAAGATTCTTGGATATCTCTAGGGCTTTGCATATGTAATCAATTATATAATCTAAATCCTTAATGCATTTAAAATGTCAAATAGCAAACATAGTGGCCAAAATCATTGGCAGGAATTGTTTTTTGCAATAAAGACACTGATCAAAATATAGAGTTGAACAGAAGGTGGAGTAGAAGCAAAGTAAAATGAATGACTCAATTATTGCTGATAGAAATAAGTATTTTATGTTAAGAAGAGGTCAACTTTTGGGGAAAAAAAACTTCATTCAGAAATAAGGATAACAAATTAGTTGTAATAATCTATTTTTAGTAATTTCATGAAGCCTTTGACATCCATAATTCTACCAACAATCTCTTCAAAGCAGTCTAGGTTTTTACTATTAAAAAAAAAAAAAAAAAAAAAAGCTCACTGCCGTCAAGTGGATTTTGACTCCTAGTGGCCCCCACTAAGTTTCCGAGGTAGTAAATCTTATGGCTAGTGAGTTTGAACCACCAACCTTCTCATTGGCAGTCAAATGCCATAGGCACTGAGCCACCAGAGCTCCTTTGTGACTGGAAGGGATCTGGAGAGTTTATTTTGCCGTCTTGGTGACTGCAGGTCAGAACTTACTGCATCTGTCTATTTTTAAAAACTTAGAAAGAAGGAAGAAGTGTGAATTTATCTGCTTTCAAAGCATTAAGAAGAAGGGAATTCTAGCACGATACCAAAAAACAAAACCAAACTCAGGTAAATTATAATGACAGGATGGCAAGTAGGATTAGCATAGTGCCTAGGGCACTTGACTGCTAACCAGAAGGCTGGCGGTTCAAACCCACCAGCCACTCCTTGGAAGGAAGGTTGGGCAATCTCCTACTTCTAGTAGTGATACTGCCTCGGAAACCAAAGGAGGGGTCGCTATGAGTCGGGGCCGACTCAATGGCACATAACAACAACAACAACAACAACATAATTGACCCAAGGGCCAAGGCTAAAAACAGTAATTGGAGTCTGACACTTTCCTCAAAGTCTTCCTAAAAGGCTGAAGAACTGGACAAGCAGTCCCAGCCACACCTTTGCCCCTTAACATCCTAATCCTGGCCTATAAAAAGAACCTGAGGAGGGCTGGGCTGGGGCATTTCTTCTTCCACTGGGGAGGGACTGCTCCCAGTTCATACTAACAAATGAAGAAATGTTTCTAGGCACTTCTCCTGGTTTGACCTCTGCTTAGAGAGAAGACTTGCTGGGCTTCCCTGACCCTACTATATGAAAACTAGAGAGAGATGGCTAGTCAGAGAGAAGAGGCTATAGTGGAATAGTCTGTTTGCCAGTTCATCATGTGGCATGGTCAGGGTGTGAGACCTTAGGACAAGAGGACACCATGGAAGTCACTGATCCTTGCTGTAACTCCCTCTCCTCCCAGGACTGTTCATTATGACTTGGGGTCGATTTCCAAGGGGTGGGAGAGGCCCAGCTGGAGCTGAATTTCCCATATGTGGTGACCTGCAGCAGGGGACTTCCCCAGGGTCCTCTGACTAACTTACATGTGCTCACTGAGAAGCAGAGTATAGATGTTGGCACCACATTCAGGGTTCATGGAGAAGAAGAACCAGCTAACAAGGAGAGGGCTCCACTGGGCCTGTTGGGTAAAAGATTCTGTCTCTTTCCTTCTTCTTCATCCCAACTGGACTATTTGGGAGGAGGCAGGCCTGGGAGAGGGAGGAGGGGGTATCTCAGAGACAGTACTCCCCCAACTGCACCTTACTCTAAAGGTCCCCATGCAAGCTTTCTCTGGAGTTGTGGGGGTGGGGAGTAGGAGGTAAACTTTAAATAGAGTTTGAAATAGAAGTTTTAGATATATATATTTTTTTCATTAAAAAAAAATGAAGAGAAAGTGATGGGATGTTCCCAGGATGTCACTGAGTGATGGGGGAAGAGAAATGTGGAGTATGAATGAAGGCCGGTGTCTTAGTTCTCTAGTACTCCTATAACAGAAATACCACAAGTGGTAGCTTTAATGAAGAGAAATTCATTTTCTCACAACTTAGGAGGTTAGAAGTTCAACTTCAGGGTGCTGGCTCTAGGCAAGTCTCTGTTTCTATCTTCATCTCTTTTCAATTCCTATTCCTGGGTTTCTTGGAGATCTTTTGGCAAGTATCTTTCCTTCACTTTATGCTAGCTTGCTTGCTTAATCTGCTCTCTTATATCTCAAAAGAGATTGATTAAACACCCTATATTAATACAGCCTCATTAATATAACGATGAAAACCCCTTCCTAAATGAGATAATAGCAACAGGTACAGGTATTAGGATTTACAACACATATTTTTTGGGGACACAATTCAATTCATAACATTCCACCCTTTGCCCCCCCAATTCATGTCCTTCCTACATGTAAAACATTTTCACCTCATCACATCATCCCAAATATCATCCCATGATTTTTGAATCAGTTTTTTTAAAAAGCACCCAAACCTGTTACCATCAAGTTGATTTCAACTCATAGTGACCCTAGAGGACAGAGAGCTGTCCCATAGTGTTTCCAAGGTTTTAAGTCTTTATGGAAGCAGACTGCCACATCTTTCTTCCATAGAGTGACTGGTGGGTTCAAACTGCCAACCTTTTGGTTGACACCTGAGTGCTTAACTACTGTACTACGAGGAATTCATTAAATCTGTTACAACTCCAAAATCTCATCTTTAGAATCATCTAAATAAAATATTGGTGAGACTTTAGGCATAGTCTATCCTGGGCAAAATTCTCCTTCATCTGTGAACCTGTGAAATCTAGAATACAAGTTATCTGCTTTCAAAGTACAATGGTGAAACAGGCACAAGATAAACATCCTCCAACTGGGAGAAATCTAAAGCAAAGAAAGAATACGGGCATCAAACAAATCCAAAGCTGAGTAGAACAAATTACATTAGCTCTTAAGATTTGAAAATAATTCCCTGTTCTTTGAGACCATCTGAGCAGAGGCCCCAATCTCCAGACTCTCCCTGTTGGCAATCTTCTCCTTATTCTGATAGAGATGCCTTGGCCTTGGGCTCCGGTCTGGTCTTGCAAGCCCAATGGGATGGCAACTCAGAACCCTCAGGTTCGGATGGCCTCATTCTGGTCCCTGTGAGTGGTGACCCTACCCCCACAGCCCTGGCAAGCTCCATTCTCCTGCCCTGTGGGCATGGCAGCCCCACCCCTCAGTTTTGGGCTATGGTCCCTTCTTCTTGGCCCACTTGAACAGCAGCCCCACATTCCAGAACCGAGGTGGAGATTTGACTCTTTGAAACCTAGAAGGTTGTGGCTCCACCCTTTGAAAAGAAGACAGTCCTGCTTCCAGTGCTCCTTCCAACAGTTCTGCAGATCTCTGAACTGTTCCAGAGTTGGACCTTTTCTTTTCTTGCAGGTCAGCAGATATTTGAAACCAAGTTGTTCCATTGGACCATTTCCTGTAAAACTCCAGGAGGCAGACAGTTCTCCTTCATCTTGTACTGTCTCTTTCCTTTTCAGTGTAAGCTGATGGGATCTTCTTACCTTTGGTGCTTGAATAGATCCATCACTCACAGGCTTAATCTCTTTATCAAAAGATTGAGTCACCAAGTCCTTGGTGAGGCTTTGAGGGCATATGTCCTTAGTTTGTACAACAGAATTTTCCAAATCTTTAAGTTCTGTTTTCATTTTGTACAGTTAGTTTTTAAGTCCTTCCCTTTCCTCCCACATTGTACTGTAATTGGCAAGGAGAAACCATGCTGCCTCTTTAAGATCTTGCTTGAAAACTTCCTCAGCCAAATATCCAAGTTTATCACATACAAATTCTACTTTCCACCAAACTCTTGAACATAATTTAGACAAGTTCTTTGCATAAAAAGAACTTGTCCAATTACATGTTCATCATTTCTTTTTAAAATCTCACCAGAAGTACATTTAATGTCCACATTTCTAACAACATGCTGCTGATGGTACGATATGTATTTTCTAGGATGTTAGAGACTTTTTCTATAGCTCATCTTTCCTTTTTCTGAGCCCTCACCAGAATTGCCTTTGATGTCCATAAGTCTACTGACAGTCTCTTAAAGGCAATCTAGGACCTTATTATGAAGCATATAAAAATTCCTTCATATTTTACTGACTACCCAATTGCAAAAGCACTTTCAGACTTTAAGTATTTGTTGGAGCAGCACCTTACTCTCTGGTACTAAATGTCCTACTCTGGGTTCCCTAGAGGAGAAAAACAAGTGAAGTATATACATACATACATACATACATACATAGAGATTTCCTTCAAGGAAAAGGCTCACACAATTGTGAGGAAATGTCTCACACAGTTGTGGGAGTTGGTAAGTCCCATATCTGTGGGTCAGGCAGCAGGCTGAAGGCCCTGGTTCATGTAGTTTCAGTCACTGATGAACCCCAAATCTACAAGTCATTGCCAGGCTGGAGTCCTCTTTTAGATCACAGGGTTACAGGGGTTGGTGAATCCAAAATGCAGTCAGATGGCAATCTGAAGACTTCTGCATACTTACATCCTAAGAACCTGATGAGAACCAGATGAGAAAAGTGCAGAATCAAAAACCTATTCCCAAACAGGAATATAACCGTAGGTATGTGGTTATTATATTGTTGTTGTTATGTTCTGTCAAGTTGCCTTTGACTCATAGTGACCCTATGTACAGCAGAATGAAACACTGTCCTGTCCTGCGCCAGGTCTGAGATCCCTGCTATACTTGACCCCATAGCCACAGCCACTGTATCAATCCATCTCGTTGAGGACCTTCCCTCCCTTTTCGACCCTCCACTTTACCAAGCATGACATCCTTCTCTAGGGAATGGTCCCTTCTGACAACATGACCAAAGTAGGTGAGACGAAGTCTGGCCATTCTCACTTCCAGGGAGCATTCCAGCTGCACTTCCTCCGGGACAGATTTGTTAGATCTTTTAGCAGTACTTTCAGCATTCTTCTCCAGCACCACATTTCAAAAGCATCAATTCTTCTCAGGTCTTTATTCATTATCCAGCTCTCACATGCATATGAGGTGACTGAAAATATCATGACTTGTGTCAGGCACACTTTAGTCTTTAAGGAGACATCTCTGCTCCTCAGCACTTGAAAGAGGTCCCTTGCAGTCAACTTGCCCAGTCAGCTATACGCCATCTGATATCCTGACTGCTGCTTCCATTGGCCTTGATTATAGAATCAAGCAATGTGAACTCTTTGACAACTTCAATCTTTTCTCCATTTATTGTGATGCTACTTATAGGTCCAGTTGTGAGAATTTTTGTTTTCTTTATATTGAGATGTAATCCATACTGCAGACTGTATTCTTCAATCTTCTTCAGTAAGTACTTCAAGTCATCCTCACTTTCAGCAAGCAAATTGTGTTATCAGCGTATTGCGGGTTGTTAATGAGCCTTCCTGCATTCCTGATGCCACTTTCTTCTTCATATAGTCCAGCTTCTTGGATTATTTGCTCAGTATATAGATTGAATAAGTGTGGTGAAAAGACACAACTCTGATACACTCCCTTCTTGATTTTAAACCATCCAGTATCCCCTCGTTCTGTTCAAAAGACAGCCTCCTGGTCTATGTACAGGTTCCTCATGAGTACAATTAAGTGTTCTGGAATTCTCACTTTTAGTGTTAGCCATAATTTGTTATGATCCACACAATGAAATGTCTTTGCATAGTCAATAAAACACAAGTAAACATCTATCTGGTATTCTTTGCTTTCAGCCAAGATCCATCTGACTCAGCAATAATATCCCTTGTTCCTCATCTCTTCTGAAACTAGCCTGCACCACTGGAAGTTCTTTATCAATATACTGCTGCAACCATTTTTGAATTATCTTCAGTAAGATTTTACTTGCATGTGATATTAATGATAATGTTTGATAATTTCCGCATTCTCTGGGATCACCTTTCTTTGGAATAGGTACAAATACGGATCTCTTCCAGTCAGTTGGCCAGATAGCTGTCTTCCAAATCTCTTGGCATAACCGAGTGAGTGCCTCCAGTAGGACATCCTTTTGTTGAAACATCTCAGTGGGTATTCTGTCAAATCCTGGAGCCTTGTTCTTTGCCAATTCCTTCAGTGCAGCTTTTGACTTCTTCCTTCAATACCATTGGTTCTTGATCATATGCCACCTCCTGAAATGGGTGAACATAGACCAATTCTTTTTGGCACAGTGACTCTGCATATTTCTTCCATCTTCTTTTGTTGCTTCCTGCATCAATCAATATTTTACCCATAGAATCTTTCAATATTGCAACTTGAGGCTTAAATTTTTTGACTCAGTTCTTTCAGCTTGAGAAATGCCTACCATGTTCTTCCCTTTTGGTTTTCTAACTCCAGGTCTTTGCACTTTTCGTTATAATAATTGGCTTTGTCTGCTCGAGCTGCTCTTTGAAATCTTCTGTTCAGCTCTTTTATCTTGTCATTTCTTCCATTTGCTTAACCATAGGTATGTTGTTGTTGTTACGTGCTGTCGAGTCAGACTTGACTCATAGTGACCCCTCCTTGGGTTTCCAAGGCAGTATCACTATGGAAGTAGATTGCCCCATCTTCCTTTTGAGGAGTGGCTGGTGGGTTTGAATGTCCAGCCTTCTGATTAGCAGTCAAGTGCCTTAGGCACTATGCTACCATAGCTCCTAACCATAGGTATACGGGTTATAATTTACAACATATTTTTTGGGGACACAAATCAATCCACAACATCCAATAGGAACAGAAAGTAGATAAGACTTCTTGTTTCTAGTTTTGGATGGGAGTAGGAAGGAGAAAAAGGCAGACAGACTTAAACACACACACACACACACACACATACACACACTACATCCAAGAAAGGAAGAGACAGAAGAGAGTGAAAAGGGAAGGGAGGCAAGTGGTAAAAAATCGGACCTGAAATTCTTTTCATATCTTCATGGATGGGAGCTCTGGTGGTGTAGTGCCTAAGGCACTTGACTGCTAACCAGAAGACTGGCAGTTCAAACCCACCAGCCACTCCTTGGAAAGAAGGTTGGGCAATCTACTTCTGTAGTGATACTGTCTCGGAAACCCACGGAGGGGTCGTTACGAGTCGAGTCCAACTCCACAGCACGTAACAACAACAAGAGGAACATCTTTATGGATAAAGGGAAGAAGGAGTTAAAAGTAATCATATCATTTTTGGGGGGAGTTATTCTCAGAGCAAGGGAGTCTACTTTTCATTAGATACAGACTGGTAAAATTTCAAGTCTTCTAAGAGAAGCACAATATTCAGTGTAGATCCAACCAGGCAGTGAGTTAGAAATACCTGAGGGAAGCATCTAAGCAGAGAGAGGGCAAATGTAGATCGCCAAGAATCCCTTTGCTTCTGTGCGATGTGGAAGGATCTAGAGATTTACATATACTCTGATGCAGGTAGTGCCATGTGGCATAACTGAAGCAGAAGTCTGCAAAAGCTTGGATGACCTTTAGTGAAGGCACTTTTCATAAGCTATTGGAAGATGAGGTGGAGGCAGCTTCAGAGGATTTCAGGACCCATCTGTCTAAGGTGGAGCCAGTGAGTGGAAGGAAAGGCTCCTGGGTCCCCCAAGAGAACTAACTATAGAAATCACTAGTCACAAATGTACCACAGGGTAAGCAGTAGTCAGGAGGAGTTGTGAAGAGATCAATTCTGGTGTCAACTCTCCTCCCTCCCCCACTTCAGCTGTCTCTGTTGTTGATATTAGATGATGAGTTGCTCTGACTCATAGAGACCCTATGTACAACACAATGAAACACTGCCCTGGCCTGCATCATTCTCACAATGATTGCTTTGTTTGAGCCCATTGTTGCAGCCACTGTGTCAATTCATCTTAGTTGTCTTTCCTCTTTTTTTGCTGACCCTCTACTTTACCAAGCATGATGTCCTCCCTGATAACATGTCCAAAGTATGTGAGATGAAGTTTTGCTATCCTTCCTTCTGAGGAGCCTTCTGGCTGTACATCTTCCAAGACATACCTGTTCATTCTTTTGGTAGTTCACGGTATATTCAACATTCTTTGCCAACACAATAATTTAAAGACATCAATTCTTCTGTGTTTTTTTATTCATTATCCAGCTTTTGCATGCACATGAAGCATTTGGAAATATCATGCCTTAGATCAGGTACACATTAGTATTCAAAGTGACATCTTCGCTCTTTAACTCTTTAAAGAGGTCTTTTGTAGCAAATTAGTCAAATACAATATGTCATTTGATTTTTGGCTGCTGCTTCCATGAGTGTTAATTGTGGATCCAAGTAAAATGAAGTCATTGACAACTACAAATTTTTTTTCTCTGTTTATTATGATGTTGCTTATCGGTCCAGTTGTGAGGATTTTTGTTTTCTTTATGTTGAGGTATAATCCATATTGAAGGCATAGTCTTTGAGTTTCTTCAGAACCAAAAACACAAACCTACTGCCAATCATTGGGTTTCCAAGGCAGTTATCAGAAGTAGATTGCCCCATCTTCCTTCTGTGGGATGGCTGGTGGATTTGAACCACCAAACTATTGGTTAGCAGTCAAATGCCTTAGGCACTATACCACCAGAGCTCCTTCTTCTTTAGGAGGTGCTTCAAATCCTCTTGGCTTTCAGCAACAGAGGTGATGTCATCTGCATATCTCAGGCTGTTAATGAGTTTCCTCCAATCCTGATGCTGCATTCTTCTTCATATAATCCATATAAACTTCTCAGATTATTTTCTTAGCATATAGATTGAATAAATATAGTGAAAGGATACAACCCTGATGCACACTTTTCCTTATTTAAAATCACACATTATCCCCTTGTTCTGTTCAAATGACTCTACTACAAGTATTTTCAATTCCACTCCTCCTTACACTTGGGAACAGTGTTTGTGTTAGTTGAGAAAGAGAGTGAGAGGATGGAGGGAGTAGGAGAAGGAGGGGAAAAACCAAGCTAGGAGGGAGTAAAAGGGAGAATTAGAGCTGATCAAGGAAAGATGGAGAAACATGGAGAGGGGGAGACAGAGATAATGGGAAGAAGGGAGTGAGAGAGAAACATGGAGGAGGTAGGAGACAGGGAGGAAGAGCGAAGAAGGAAGAGAGGCACTTGGAGGATCAGTAGAGTCTGCCTAAAGAACTGGAATTTGGTGCAAAAAGAGAGGGATTTTAGAGGGAAATCTTAGGCAGTCTTGCTCTGTGACATATGATGGAATATTCTCCAGATCTCCTCAAGACAACTTCGGTCAAGAGATACATTCCTATTCCCCCTTTGAGTAGCTTTCCCATTTTTATTCTGATGTTTTGGTGTATTGGGACTGGCCTCAGGGCCTGGGACCTTGGAGTCATACACTTTTCACCTAGTGGTAACCTAGACTAAATTTAGCAGACTCCCATTGTTGTGAGGTTCTGTCTCAAGTCTAACTAAAAATCCCTGATGTTGAAATTTATGACACCCCTTCCTGCTTTGTCCCATTGGAGAGCAGTCTATCCCTGTTATGGATTAAATTGTGTCTTCCCAAAAATATATGTTGATATTTGTGGATGTAATTCTATTTGGAAATTGGGTTTTCTTTGTTATATTAATGAGACTATGTCAGTGTAGGGTGTATCTAGAACCTTATCACTTCTGAGTGATATAAAGACCAGCCTAGACAGAGACAGTGGTGGAAGGAGGGGATAGATGTCACATGAAGGTCGCCAAATTTTAGTTGTAATGAATTCAGTAGCTGGAGTTACAGAAACTGAAAGAGAGAAGTATCTTTTCTCAGAGCCAACACAGAGAGAACCTTGCCCTAGTACTGGTACCCTAAATTTGGACTTCTAGCATCCTGAACTGCAAGAAAATGAATTTCTATTCTTTAAACCAACCCACTTGTGATATTTCTTTATAAAAGCACTAGGTAACTAAGACAATCCCTAACCTGCTTAACAGCCATTTTAACCAAAAGTCTGCTGGGAAATGGTCTCCCAATTTTTCTTTCCTAGGTGGAATCACCCAGTTTCTTTATTCTTTTCTCATAGGTTGCTGAAGGCTTTCCTCTGAGTTGTAAAATCATTTTTAGCCCTCTTTGGATTTGCCACGTATGTTTTTAGTGAATTAGCCTAGAGTAAGATTATCAAGCACCACAGATAGTACTTGGCTCATGTATTTATGAGTCATGCTCTATCTTTTTCAACTACTTTGCATTTATTTCTTCAGACTATTTGCTTAATTAAATAAAAAGTAAAATTTTCATTTTAATGGATTCAGTAATTTCAACTATCTGTTGAGCTATTCAGAGTTCTTTCGACTTAGTTCTTAATGACTTTTGAAATAACACTGACTAGAGGATATTTATGTTATAGGATTTTTTTTTTCTTTTTGATACTCTGTGTCCAATGTAAACTTCTCAGTGTACTTTTAGAAGTTTGGTTTGGTAGAAAGTTTGGAGTATATGTTTACTCAAAATGAGAGACCTTTCAGAGTCATAAATGTCTATTTTGGTTGATTAGTTGCTTAATGAGGTATAACATACAAAAATGCTGAGCATTCCATCCAACCATGTGGAACAAACTGGGAATTCTGAAGGATTAAATTTCAGTATAAGATAATGGGAAAATTCTATACAATTAAGCGGAGATGGGACAAAGGAAATTGTAAGTCTGTCATTTTCTGTGAAAAAAAAAATTAAACAAAGAAGGATTTGTCTGTGTGTATGTATGGAAGGAGGGAAAACAATCCCAGAATTCTCAGGGTAGATTTTGTGGTCCAGTTTAAGGTCTGAAAATAGTATTTTCCTTATCAGGGAGTTCTAATGCTGCTTTTTCCTCAGGGATGTGTTCTAGGTCTGTATCCTGGTCCCTTGTTTCTCCAGCTTTATCTTACTTCTTTGTGTGGACTGTGATGCTCTGTTGTCTCCGACACACAGTGATGTTTTTGTGTTTATTGGTGATTGCATGCTGGAGTGATTTGCCTAAGATTTTTGTTTTCTTTGGATGTTATCTACGTAAGCAGGGTACCGTGCTATGCTCCTTTATTCACTAGTTGGCAGCACTTACACACTCACCACCTGTCTCCTTTCCTGTTGTCAGCCTCCTGTATGTCCCTGCTGTTGTTGGCAAGCAGAGCCTATTCTTAGGTCCCTGGAATCTGAATGAGAATGCTGCCACTTCAAATATCCAAAATGGCTGCCACTTGTAAACAATCAAAATGGCTGCAATCTCTGGACAGCTGAAAGTCCACAGCTCAAGTTGTCTCCCTCTGCTATTACCCTTTCTAGTCATTGGCCACTAGCACAGTTGTTCCTGCAGTCCTTAGTGACTAGGGCTGATCTTTAGGTCAATTCTCAGGTCCCAACATTTCCCAACTTGGAAATATTCAGTCTGTTGGTGCCCTGAGAGTAGCTGACAGTCCGCAGCTCCATCTGTCTCTGTACTCATTGTTTTCAATCAGGTTCTTCCACTAGTTGGTGCCTAATTCACTTCTGTATACTTCTTTTCAAAGCTCAGGGCTCCAGGATTATTTTCTGTATCTCTTTCAATTGGTTTCTCTTTTCTTTGTTGAAGAGGATCTGTGTAGCTTGTCCGCCTATTCCGCCATCTTACCGGAAGTCCCCCTGAAAACAGTATTTTCAAAAGCTGATTGGGTTAGTTATAATATGGACATCATTCATAGACAAAAACTACCTGAAGATAAACCCTATTATACTTGAGAATATTATCAAATATTTCAGTATCATGATCAAATCCCAAACCAAACCCATTGCTGTTGGGTTGATTATGACTCATCGTGACCTCATGTGTATAGAGTAGAATGGCACATCATAGGATTTTTAGTGGCTGTGTCTTTTCCGAAGCAGATTGTCAGGCTTTTCTTCTGGGACACACCTGGATGCACTTGAACCATTAACCTTTAGGTTAGTAGTTGGGTGCTAAACAATCTATGCTACCCAAGGACCCCAGTATTCATGATCCCAGGCACAAAATTATATATGTAGTTTTAAGAGACTTTCTTGAGGCTATGTTGAAAATTTCTGGATAAGATCAAAAGTGTTTTGAAGTACTGGGTACATTATTTTGACCAAAAGAACAGCAAAGTAAAGCTGTATGTAGAATGTGTTTCAGATGCAAAGTGAAAAATCGAGCTAATTATCTAGATGATTGAAATATAAAAGTGAAATATTCAGTCAGAGGCAAAAGTGTGTATGAATCAAATACTTCATTGCATTGACTTTATTCTCTCTGTGGAAAATCAGTCTCAAACCTGGGAAGTGATAAGATTAGATATAATATATATTTTTTGTCTTTGCACATTATTTTGGCAGCAGATTATTTACTTGACCATTAGTACAAGGGCACCTAGTCATTAGAATGTGTTTTCTCCAAATACTCACTTTGCTTATTTAGTTGCCTGCCTTCCCTCCATTAATTATCTTGTTTTAGGGGATGTGGTATAGTTCTCAGATTTGCCCATTTGTTTTCTAAAAGCAATGAACTCATTTATCAGAATGTAATCCTTGAAGAGAGAGGATGATAGATAAGCATTGTGAAAGAAAATGCAAAGAGGAGGATATAGCAGGACGATGGGGCTGATTCATTCTCCAGTGCCACTGTAGTTCTATTAGAATCAGAAAGTGAGATTAGCATGCCTGTGCTCAGATCACACCCATCAGCAGCAGGCATTTACCAACACCCAAACCGACAAAATCATTAAATCACTGGAAGGATGAATACCATCTTGAAAAATACAACACAGGTGCAGTTCACCCACTTTCAGTCCTCCTGTCTCTTCTTGCAAGTAAATGTTTGTGTCTTGTCCATCATACTAGGCAGCTGTTCTGGATTGAATTGTGTCCCCCTAAAATGTGTGTTGTAAATCCTAAACCCTACACCTGTGGATAAGGAGCTTGGTGGCACAATGGTTAAGAGCTTGGCTGCTAACAGAAAGGTTGGCAGTTTGAATCCACCAGCTACTCCATGGGAGAAAAATGTGGCAGTCTACCTCCATAAAGATTTACAGCCTTGGAAACCCTATGGGGCAGTTCTACTCTGTGCTATAGGTTTACTATGAATTGGAATCTACTCGAGGGCAGTGGGATTGGTTTGGTTTGTATCTGTGGATAAGAAGCCCTGGTGGTACAGTGGCTGATAACCCAAAGGTTGGTGATTTGTACCCACCCAGCATAGTGTAGTGCCCAAGGTACTTGACTGCTAACCAGAGGGCTGGCGGTTCAAACCCACCAGCCACTCCTCGGAAGGTTGGGCCATCTACTTCCGTAGTGATACCACCTCAGAAACCCAAGGAGGAGTCGCTATGAGTCGGGTCCGACTTGATGGCACATAACAACAACAATAATGGCAACTCCAAGGAAGAAAGACCTGGTGATCTGCCTCCATAAAGTTTACAGTCTAGAAAACCCATAAGGCAATTCTACTCTGTGCTACTGAGTTGCTGCGAGTTGAAAATTGACTCCAGGGAATCTAATAACATACCTGTGGATGTAACTCATTTGGGAACAGTGTTTTCTTTGTTATGTTAATGAGGTCATGTCAGTTTAGGGTATGTTTTAAGCCAATCACTTTTGAGATATAAAAAATAGTTTAAGCACAGAATCAAGTGAGCGCAGATGGAAGAATATAGGTGCCTTGCCCCATGAAGATCACCAAGGAATCAACGAACAGAAGCTAAAAAGAGACAAAGACCTTCCCCCCAGACACCATAGAGAGAGAGAGCCTTCCCCTAGAGCCAATGCCCTGAATTCAGGCTTTTAGGTGCCTGAATTATGAGAAAATAAATAGTGGTATTTCTGTCATAGCAGCACTAAGAAACTAAGACAGGAGCTTGAAGTGACATTGCATTTGAGGTAATCAACATTAGTAAGTCTGCACTGGGATAGGACATATTAGACAGTTCTGGAGAACTAGGCCTGAGGTTAAGGAAAAGCAGTCTTCTCAGAAATAACAAATAGCATATAGCTTACTCATTTGAGATATATTGACCTTTTTGTAAATTGCATCTTAAATACAACTACCACTACAATATTATACATTTGCATAACAATTTTGGTCTAAGTATCTTGAATACTTTTCATGTAGAATTGCTATTACAGTTCTGTTTTTATATAAGTAGAAATAGTGGGTCACAGGATTGAGGCACTAGATACACTAGCTGAGGCTGGTATTTGATGAGAAGTATAAAAATTCAGGAGAAATGTGTATAAATGTAAAGATGTTCATCACGATAAATTTGAAAGTATGATTCTAGCAAGTCATCACCTTAATTCATTTTCTACCTCTCTTCCTTTACCAATAACTCACAATGTATTTTATTGGGTCTTTGGTGAAGCTTTACAGTAGTTTAGGTTCCCATTCAACAATTTCCATACCAATTGTTCAGTGACATTGGTTATATTCTTTATAATGTATTAATATTCTCATTATTTCCATTTTGGCTGTTCCATTTCCATTCATCTAGTTTTCCTGCCCCCTTATCTTCTCATCTTTGTTTTAAAGTAATTGTTGACTATTTTATCTCATAGATGATTTTTTAAAGGAGTACAGTAATCACAGATGATATTCTTTATCATAGCCAGTCTATTATTTAGCTAAAAGGTGACCTCAGGGACTAGTTTTGGTTCCAGGTTTAAAGACAATCTCAGGACAATGGTCTTGGGGAATCCTCCAATCTCAATAGGTCCAGCAAGTCTGCTTTTTTTTCGCACCCCAAGACTTTTACATTCTGTTCCTCTGTTTATTTATTTATTTTTGTCCTATTCTATTAGGGTTCATCTCTTGGGGCCCTGATCAGAATGTTCAGTAGTACTATGTGGGCACCATCTAGTTTTTTTTTTTTTTTTTGCGGGGGGGGGGGGCTTTCAGGGTAGATGAGGTTGTGGTCTATGTGGACTATTAGTCCCATAGACTAGTTTCTTATTTGAACTTTGATTTCCTTCTTTCT
>NW_006921696.1:3201707-3212518 GCF_000298275.1 Orycteropus afer afer | reverse complement strand
TGGCGGTTCAAACCCACCAGCCACTCCTCGGAAGGAAGGTTGGGCAATCCTACTTCTGTAGTGATACTGCCTCGGAAACCCAAGGAGAGGTCGCTGTGATTCGGGCGACTCAACGGCAAACAACAACAACAACATTACCTCTTAACTTTAAGCTTTCTTTTTCTCTGCAAAAGATAGGCTTTGTTCTCAGTAGAAGGAATTTTCATGTCAAAAGAGAATGGGGAGGGACTTTTTTTTTGAAGTAGTGGGTCCTTTCTAGTACAATTCTGCTTGTTTCATTTACAAATATAGATAGTTGCAGGCCCCCCGCCCCGCATATATTCTTAAGTGAGTGAGATAGAAAAAGTTAGAGTCCCAGTTGAGTAAGTGAAAATTCATCAACCAATTCTGAGATACCATTAAAATAATTTTCTGCTTATTTGTTAACACAAACCAAAAAGTTCTCACTGAATCATTTTAGAACTATCCAAAGAATGTGATAGAATTGATGCTTCTGAGATGTTTTCAGATCTCTCATGCTCCATTTTATTTTTGTCTGTTATTTGAAAGGACACTCATTCAATTTCTAATTTGTTTGGTAGTACCATTGCAATAGCATATATGTTATTGAAATAGTAACACAACTCCTCCCTGTCGGCTCTACCCCAAGAGGATCGGGGCAGCATTTTTTAATTGATTAAACAGCAACTTTGGAAAATGAAATATACTGAAAATCTGGAATACTTAAGAAAGCTGTTTAAAAGAATGACTCTATTATGTCAGTTAAACATTGACCATATTCTCTTTGGTAAAATAAAAAAGGAAATACTTGATTGAAGTCAATAGCAGAGTTCATATTTTCATGATCACAAATCCCAAACACAAAATATAAATTTGTTCCAAATATTTGTCAGTTTCCATGTGATTTATTCTTGTTAAAAAGAGCAAATATATTGAATTAAAGTTTGTATCAAACTTTTGTCCAATAGAATTGAAAATAAACTAATCTGGATGACACATGGGTATAATGCAGAAAATCACTAATGAAAATAAGGCAGGATTCCAAGTGTATCAAATGTTCATGTTTGTGTATGTTACATATTAAAAAATGGATTTGTGATCTCACAAATGTAAGGCCTTGACTTGTTTTTAAGGTTTTGATATTTTGTTGATCCATTTAGATTCTTTCTTCTTTATTCCTTTATTATCCCAGAGCCTTTACCTCTACAGTTTCTGCCAACTCTTGGTATGCTCATACCCTAGACCTTGTCATCACCTGGAAATACTTAAACTCAATTTTTTTTTACCCTTTAGCCAAACTTATCTCCTTCAACCTCCTCCATTTCTCCACCGCACTGAAATAGTCTTTCATTCCATTTCACCTGTGGCACTCCTTCATGGTGTTCGTGGCCTGCCTGCTCCAGTTTCTTGTGTCCCACTGCTTACTAGGGTCCCCTTAGCTGGCATCTTATCTGGGCCAGATCTGGTACTGGAGAATGTGTATTTAGGAAGGCTAACAGTTTTAATCTCACTGTAATGTCCTTTCTGTCAACGCTGCCCTCTTTCTCTAGAGTGTTGGCTCACCATTTCAGAGTCCTTTGCATGGGGAAGATGCACCATCCTCTTAAGCACCTCTGCTCAGTTGTGACCGACATCACTTCTACTCACCTTCTGTTGGCCAACGGAACTGCGAGGCAGGGTGGAAAATATAGCACATGGACATATGGACATATAGATGAACAGCAATAGTTTTTTCAACATCTACTTCATAGGATTATTTTGAGAATTACATATGATAACACTTAGCATAACACTTACTTAACACATGGTAAACCACTTAGCTCAGGGGTTGGAAAACTGTTTGCTCAATAACAATTAAGTTGTTGAATATTCCAGTTCAATAAAAGTTGTTTTCTTCTTTGTAAGTTGATGAATTACCATTGCACTTTATATTCATATATTTCTGTGACTTAGGTCAAAATCTAAGAGGTCATTCCATACTCAGAGTACTGATAAAACCATTTTTCTGGGTCTGCGTATATGAAAACCAACCACCTTGTGGAGTCTTATTTTGGGGGAAGATTAGTCTGCTCTGAGAGCTATCCTACCCTTTGGTCCCTGACCCTGAATGTGCCACCCTTTCTGATAATCCCATACCTTTGCATCTACTAGTTCTTCTGCTAGTTTGTCTCACAAATTAGAACATATGTACCCCCACATCTGTCTCAATGCCAGTTTTATTCAATGTTGGACAATAAAAGTCATTATTTTTATTTTGAAGCAAGCAAATATATTAGGGAACAAAAGGTAAAATCCTCTTGAATTTTGAATCTAGAGCCACAAGAAAATTTCTTCTAAAAATTGGGTAGAACACTTATCCAATTTCTAGTTTAATTTCTTTTGACATTTTGGATTCACTGGGAAGAGTTTGAGAAGTGTCACTTTACTCATTTGCCCAACTGGTCAACTTGGACTTGTTCTTATAGAGTATGACGTAGAACCTGTCCAAGCAAAACATCTGAGAGGCCATTCTTCAAGTCTTCTGGCTGGTTGAGATGCCGCTTCTTTGTTTTCCCATCTGTGCATGACTTGCTTACAGACTTGTCTTATTTTATTTATTATTATATTTATTTAAAAAACAGGTGTAGTGTTTACCAAGGGCAAGGCAATCACTACTAAGTGCTTAACATATTTTAATTCTCACAACCCTAGAAGAAGGTACTCATTTGTGTGTGTATGTATGCCCCCATCACACACACAAATACATAAACATATGGAACACTAAGGCACAGAAGTTAAGTAACTTTCTTGAAGTCATAGGTAATATAAGCCAGAATCAGAATTTGAATTCAAGTATCTGACTTCTAAGTCTGTACTCAGCCAGTATGTTTTGCTGCCACTTGCTAAATTTTTTAAAATATAATTTATTCCATTTTACATTTTTTTTTGTTGAGAATATACACATAAAAAACATAAGCCAATTCAAGTTTCTACACGTGCATTTTTGTAACATTGATTACATTCTTCAAGTTGTGCAACAATTCTCACCCTCCTTTTCTGAGTTGGTCTTCTCTCATTAACATAAACTCACTACTCTGCAAGGTTCCTATCTTTCTAGTTGCTGGTGACAGTTTGATTCCATATAGATAGATCTTAAAAGAGCACAATGATCAAGGCAGACATTCTTTACTAATTAAGCTAAACTACTGTTTGGTTTTAAGAAGCCTTCAGAGGAAACTTTTGCTGAATTTTAACTCTTTGTTGTTGTTAGCCATGCCAACCCCATGTACTAAAGAACAAAATATTGCCAAGTCCTGTGCTATCTCCATGATCCTTTCTATAGCTACTGGGTCAATCCATCTCACTGAGAGTTTCCCTTGTTTTCACTAACCCTCTATTTTCCCAAACATGATGTCATTTTCTAGTCATTGATCTTTCCTGATGACATGTTCAAAGGAACAAGATGAAGTCTCACCATCCCCATTTTTAAGGAGCATCACTGTTGCATTTCTTCTGCTGGTTTTCTTGTCTCTCTTTCTCTAGACTATAAGGGACTACACTTCAACATAAAGAAAACAAAAATATTCACAACTGGACCAATAAACAGCATCAAAATAAATGGAAAAAAGATGGAAGTTGTCAGGGATTTCATTTTACTTGGATCCACCATCAACACCCATGGACGCAGGGGTCAAGAAATCAAATGTCATATTGCACTAGGCAAATCTACTCCAAAAGACCTCTTTAAAGTGTTCTGAAACAAAGATGTCACTTTGAAGATCAAGGCACACCTAACCCAAGCCATGGTATTTTCAATTACCTCATATGCACGTGAAAGCTGGACAATGAATAAGGAAAACCGAAGAAGAGTTGACACCTTTGAATTGTGGTGTTGGTGAAGAATACTGAAAACACCACAGACTTCCAGAAGAACAAACAAATCTGTCTGGAAGAAGTACAGCCAGAATTCACCTTGGAAGCAAGAATGGCCAGACTTTGTCTCACCTACTTTGGTCATGTGGTCAGAAAGGACCATTCCCTGGAGAAGGATGTCATACTTGGTAAAGTAGAGGGTCAGCACAAAAGGAGAAGACCCTCAACAAGATGGATTGACACAGTGGCTGCAACAATGGGCCCAGGTATAGTAAGGATTGCGATGATGGCGCATGACTGGGCAAGGTTTCATTCTGCTGTACATAGGGTCGTTGAGAGTCAGTCGACCTGATGGCTTCTAACAACAACAGCAACAACATAAGGGACTTGAGGACAGGGATGGGGTTTTATTTATCTCTGTATCCCTCAAGCCTAGAACGGAGTCAAGTACACCATAACAGTGCAGCCAATGTTGACCCTCCCTTTCCACAGGACACATTATGCCTCCTAGGAGGTCAGTAGGATTGTGTGCCTGGGGCAAGTACTTCAGCATTTAATGACCCCAAAACCTCCAGTTATGTCCATACCCAGTGGCCTCTAGTTGTTAGAGGAATTTCAATCTCATTTCATCTTGTGCTTAGTGCTACAAGTGTAAAATTTTTGTGTAAAATATATTTAGACAGTTCCCTAGAGTAATTTTGTAGTTTATTTGAATGTCTTTATGGCCATTCTAGGGTGCCAATTTCTCTCTGCATCCTGTTATTTATGATTCTAGAAATATGATTGAACTGTGGCTATTCAAGGTTTGTGGAAGTCTGGGAACCTTTGTGTCAAGCTCTGAGATTTCAGTCTGTATTACTTGTCCTAGTGCACTGATTTCAGCAGAAGATTCCATGAAAAAGACAAGTTTCAAAGCTTTGCAAGTTTAAGCACACACCACCACTTGCACTATCAGCAGTTATCCTTGGAAACTTTCCTAAGCTGTATCTCAAGAAAGTGATTTGGGATCATAGTTTTATATTCCCCACAAGCCAAACCATTTAAAAAACACACCCATCACAAGTGAGGACTAGGTAGAAATGAATCTACCTAGTGGATTATTCCATGTTGGGTAATTATTAGCACTTATAAAATTAAAACCGTATTGTACTTAGAAGACATTTTCTTCATGAATATCAAGTTGAGCTTCTTCTTTATTTTTTTCATAATCTAAAGGAGGACTTAACATTCTAGCAAATTTTATCTTTCCCTCTTATGGTCCTTATTCCCCCTGGTCCTATCTTATTAAATAAATATACTTTTTGTTTGTTTGTTTCTGTATGGAATATTTTGAGAAAATATGATCTCTCTGCTATCAGTCCCCATGTCAAGTTTTGTTTACTCAGTAATATGGTAAACATGTGGTATAACTTTTACCATTACTTAATTTGCATCTAATACTCTTTTCAAAAACTAGAAATGGTTGCATATGTCTTTCTGTAATCAGATAGTTAGATTTGTGTCAAAATTATCCTCTCTCACTGCATCCTCCTCATTCCTGTCCCTTCCCCTCCCTGCTAACTTTGGAAACACATCATCATGCTTTTATAGTCCAAGAGTACCTCAGGGAGGAAATATTTCTGTTTCCTCTTGAGAGCCATCTAGCAAATTCTGCTAACACACAAAGAGGTGTGAACCAGCCCAGCAAAGGCCAAAGGAATCATGTTGTTGAATTCAGGTCATTAGGCAGTCACTTTGGATATAATGACTTTGCCAGTAATTGTTTATGACATAGTAAGGGCTACAGTCAACAAAGACTATCAAGAATTTAGGGTAGTATATATTGAATTATATGCTAAGTAATAATCATGGTAGGTAGGCATGGTGTGAACAATGTAATACCTGAAACAGCCAAAAATCCACACTTCAAACATTCTAATTGTGTCCTTTATTTATTTAAGGCCTTTATTTTCTATCCTAGAAAAGATTTACTATTGTTTAGCAAAATATACACAATACAACAAGGTAAATGTAATAGAAAGCAAGTGGGGGAGGAAAACAGGACCCTAGGAAGTGAGGGTGGGAAAGATGCAGAAGAAGATAGAAATAGTCTTATTACATAAAATTCAAAAATTTTGTGAAGATGGGTCTGTGAAAATCTGTAAAGTAAAAATCTGTAAAGATGGGTCTATTTGCTAGTATTGGGCTACACTGTCTGCTCTAATTTTCCCAGAAGTTAACATAAAGAAAGATAACAGGCCTGAAACTTACTTAGCAGGAGCAAGACAATTTCTGATATTAAGAAGACCAGGGAGAGCTACTATTACTGAACAATTTGATCAAAGATTCTACGGAAGAATTTCAACTTCTCATGGAATCTAGAGTTTCTGGAGCTATAGAGGCTGGATAAACCCCTGAAACTATTGACCTAGATATTCTTTAAACCTTAAACCAAAAAGCCAAAAATATTTCCTGAAGTCTTCTTAAAATCAACTAGTTGTTTAACTTAACTAGTAAAGAGTATCTGCCCTGAGCACTGTGCTCTTTAAAGATCTATCTAAATGGGAAAAAACTGACAACAGCAACTTGAAAGATTAAATAGGGAACTTAGGAGGTAGTGAGTTTATATTAAAGTAGGAGGAGAAATTCAGAAAAGGATGGTGAGAAAGGTGGTGGGACTCAAAGAATGCAATCAAAGGCACTGAATTATACACGTAAAAATTATTAAATTGGTGTACGTTCTGCTGTGTATATTGTCAACAATAACAACAAACTTGAAAAAAAAAAAAAAAAAAGAAGACCAGTGAGGAATTCCACATAAAGAATAAACAAAGTCCTCAGCAATCTCCCCTATGGACACCAATGAGTTTTATTTGGCTGCTCTACAATCTGTGTGTGAACACCCAGTGGACTGGCTGATATGTGCACTCCCAGAAATAACTGTTTCTCATTTGTGGAGCTACATATAGTTTGCCATGGCTCATGAGTCTTTTAGGGAAGGAAGATGGGAAAAAATATGGTTGTTTCTCTAGATTAAAATAGGCAATAATACTTTGGCAGCAGATGTCGTATAATCTGAAGATGTGCCATGAATTGCTTAATGCAACCCTTCTAGCAATAGTCTTTGTAACTCCTACCAAATGTAGGACTATGCAAATGTGAGGTGCTTGTGTACCACCAAGGGGATTGGATAGCTTTCTAATAATATAAATAAGGTGCATGACATCCTTGTAGGGGTGGGGCCATGCAAATAAGGTCTTTGGAAAATTAATGTGGGGAAGGTTAGTTTTCCAATCCCGGTAGGGTTAAAATGAGCCATCCCAGAGGCAGAAAGAGGGGATCTCACTACCATCAAGAGAAAGAACCGAGAGTAGAGAGTGTCATTGGGACTTGAGATTCCTGCATGGAACCTCCTTGACCCAGGAGACAGGGAGAGAGCTGTAACACCTTGCTGAGATGATGAGAGATGATGAGAAGCAGTGGCAGAGAAACATCAGCAGCAGAGGCAGCACCAGGAGACCAGTAGGAGATCTGACAGGACACCCAACTGGAGACCCTGCAGGAGATGCCATAGTGGGCTTCCAGACCCACGGAGGGAGAAAGCTGAGCTCCTTCCAACAGGAGGCTTACTGGCAGAGTGGGATGCCTCTTCGCACTTACTGGCAGAGCTAAAAGAGTTTGTAATATTTGTCCAAGCAGGGCAGATGCCAAGGGGTGGTATGGCTGAGAAGCTGAGGACCAGAGAGAGGCCTGTCTATGGGCATGGCTGAGAAAAGGGTCTGGACCAAATAACTGCATCCTGAGTTGTTTTTGGTTATGAATTGTAACCTGTTACTTCTCTAATAAATCTCACAATTGTAAGTATTGTCTATGAGTTCTACATGGTCATGTCAACAAATTATCAAACCCAACAGAGTAGAGAGTGCCATGGGAGGGACACATGGTGTCAGAATAGGTAAAAAGGTTGAGAGTGGAGGCATGTCTGACCTCTATCTCGTAAGAATCAGTGTTGGGGTGTTGAAGCAGATAATGATTCTGAGAGGAAATCAGAACTATCTCCCACATCATTTTCACAGAAGAATTAGGTATTTTTTACTCCAGGAAGTTTTAAAATTTTGTTGTTGTTGTTAGGTGCTGTCAAGTCATCTCCAAGTCATAGCAACCCTATGCACAGCAATATTTGCTATACCTGAGCCCATTGTTGCAGCCACTGTGACAATCCATCTCGTTGAGGGCCTTCCCCTTCTTTGTTGACCCTCCACCCTACCAAGCATGACATCCTTCTCCAGGGAATGGTCCCTTCTGGCAACATGACTAAAGCAGCTGAGATGAAGTCTGACCATTATCACTTCCAAGGAGCGTTCTGGCTGCACTTCCTCCAGGACAGATTTGTTAGTCCTTTTAGCAGACCATGGTACTCTTAGCATTCTTCTCCAACATCACAACTCAAAATCATCAACCTTTCTTAGGTCTTCCTTATTCATTCATTTAAAATTAAAAAAAATTTTTAAATTTTATTCATTTTAAATTTTATTGAGTAGTTATTATTTTCATTGTTATCATTCTTGTTGATATTGCTTATCTGAATATTGCTCCTACACCTTCTGGAATGTGTAGAAAAGAGAGAGGGCAGAGGTAAAGAGTCTTTTACTCCATATGTGTTCTCTGCATTTGCTTTAGATTACTAAAAAAAATAATCTCTAAGAGTAATACACATTCATTGTAAAAGATTTAGAAAATGCAAGAACAAATGAATGATAAAAAATCTCACCATCCAGAAATTACTTTGATACCCTGTATAGTGTATGTCTTTATATATATTGCGTATGAATTGACTTACTTTCTTAATTTTATGAGGGTTATTTAAACTCCGCTATAAAACAGTATTGATTATCTCCTTAATTTGAAGACGCAGAGAGAAATATCCTAAGATACTGTGGAATAGGGAGAGGGAGAAAGAAAAACAAAGCTACTGAGTAGAAGGCCAGTGACCTGAGGTTAAGTCTGCCATTTGCCTTTATGTTTTATTTTTCTTATTTACTGAATCCTCTTAGGTTTCAGTTTCCACAGAGAAAAAAATCTTAGAAAGTGATTGTGCTTTGAAAAGTAAGATGCATTGCACAATGCAAATATTATTGTTATGCTCAACTGACTTGGAAACTGGACAAGAACCCAATGACCAGGGCCCTGATCATGTGCTTCAAATTGGGGCCCAGATTTAGAGGTCATGAAGTCCAAACTGTACTGTCCAAGAAAGTGGCAGCCACTTTTTCCTCGTTATCCTTCTTATCAGTGGTCTCCTCTTCTCTCTTCCATTTTGTATTACTTTCCTTTTCTCTCTGCCTTCCTCTTTCTTCTTCCTCTTCTACCTACTCTTTTTTCTCCTCCCTATTCTTCCTTCTACTGCTTTTCTTCATCCTCTTCCTTTAATTGCCCTTCATTCTAGAGATTTTACATGAAAACAACTAGTTAAAATAAGGAAAGAAAGGCAGGACACAACCCTTAGAATTGGAGCTTGAGTTTTTAATACAAGTGAAAAACTTATATAAAATCTATGACAATCTTGGCTTTATGCAGAACCTAGCCAAAAAAAGATGACCCTTTCTCTTGGACACTCGAGTATGCATGAGATTTATGGGGAGTGAGGGTGATAGTCTTTCCACCTACATAATTGTTTTCAACTGTTCCTCCCAACTCCCATACTATGACTGCTGAAAATTACAACCATGGAAAAGTTGTCTGAATTTTAGGAGAGGAGTGGACTTTTCTCTCAGGAACTCCAAAGGCAGTCTGGTACTTTCATACATAAAACCTTCCTGAAAGCGTGTATGAGAACTTAATATTAGACTTATGTATTATAAAGTAAGTCTAATTATACCAGTGTAAATACAATCTTCAAAGATATATCTCATACATGTCATGCATGTATGTTCTTTAATATTGATTTTTTCCCCCATAATAGAACATTGGGCTAAGTCCAATGAACATCTGAGTATGGATAGAGATTACAGCTTTTGGCATATTCACTGTAACACTTTTATGAAGCCTATATTTTTCACTAGTATCAATCATTCCACTTTTTCAATTTTCCACTAGTTTTTTATAAAATACTATTGGCAAAATAAAATAAAACAGTCAAACTATATACACAGCACTATACACTGACAAAGATGGCTAAGCTGACCTAAGTGAGTACCTGGCCTCAGGGAGCTCCCCAGATGACTTCTCAAAATGTTTGTCTGGAAGCCAAGGTAAAAATTCAGAGTGCAGTTTAAGGGATTTAATATATAATATAAGAAAAAAGTGGATTACACATGCATATATAGGTATGGTTGTATACTTTTCTGCATACATATTTGTGTGTTCTGCATACAGAGGAGGAGCTCTGGTGGCACAGTGTCTAAGGCATTTGACTGCTAACCAGAAACCCACTAGCCACTCCTAGGAAGGAAGACTGGGCAATCTACTTCCATAGAGATACCACCTGGGAAACATAAGGAGCGATCGCTAGGAGTTGGAGTTGACTTGATGGTAGTAAGTAGTAAGTAAGCACACAGAGGTATGCATCACTGAATGATCTTGGCTCAAAGCAAAGAATACCAGGAAGATGTTTACTCATGTTTTATTGACTATGCAAAGGTTTTCAATTGTGTGGATCATAACAAATTGTAGATAACATTGAGAAGAATGGGAATTCCATTAGTACAATTCGTTGTACTAATGAGGAACCTATACACAGAACAGGAGGCTGTTGTTGGAACAGAAAAAGGGAACACTGCATGGTATAGGAAGGGAGTGTGCCAGGGTTGTATCTTTTCACCATACTTATTCAATCCATATGCTGAGCAAATAATCTGAGAAGCTGGACTATATGAAGAATAATGTGGATTGGAGGAAGACTCATTAACGACCTGAGATATACAGATGACACAACTTTGCTTACTGAAAATGAGGATGACTTGGAGCACTTACTGATGAAG
>NW_006921696.1:3193373-3200161 GCF_000298275.1 Orycteropus afer afer | reverse complement strand
TTGGTGGTTCAAACCCACCAGCCACTCCTCGGAAGGAAGATGGGGCAATCTACTTCCGTAGTGATACTGCCTCGGAAACCCAAGGAGGGGTCACTCTGAGTCGGGTCCGACTCGACAGCACATAACGACAACAACAATAAAGTACATAAAGATAATGTTCTATGTCCTAGTTTGGTGAGTAGCGTCTGGGGTCTTAAAAGTTTGCAAGTGGCCATCTAAGATACAACTATTGGTATCTTTACACCTGGAGCAAAGGACAATGTAGAAAACCAAAGACACAAGGAAGCAATTAGTCCAATGGACCCACAAGAATCACCAACTCTCTAGTCTGAGAACAGAAGAACTAGATGTACCCATCTACCTCTATTGACTGTTCTGACCAGGGTCACAATAGAAGGTCCCAGTTAGAATAGGATAAAAATGTAGAACAAAATTAAATTCATGAAAAAAGAAAACTTACTGGTCTGATAGAGATTGGAGGAACCCCAAGACTATTGCTCTAAGTTACCCTTCTAATGTGGAACTGAAGTCACTCCCAGAGGCCACTTCTCAACCAAATAATAGGCTGGCCTATAAAATAAGCAATAACACCTCTGAAGAATGTTCTTAGAACATTCCTTCAACTATATGAAACCAAAAGGACAATGTTTGCCCAAAAACAAACATGAGAAGGCAGGGAGGGGCAGGAAAAGGGAAGAATGGAAACAGTAATCCTGGGTAGAAAATGGGGAGAAAGATGACACATTGCAGAGACTGCACCCAATGTTATGGAAAAACGTGTATGGGATTATTGAATGGAAAACTCATTTTCTGTGTAAACTTTTACCTAAAGCAGAATAAAATATTTTTAAAAATATGAATTTTAAAAGTGGGCTATATGAAGAGGAATTTAGAAAATTAGAAGGTCATTTTTTATAAGAAAAATGAATGAGTCAGAGAAATATGACCTAAAAATCATTTTATATTAAAATGACTTAAAAGTCATTTTATATTCCTCAAGCTGAAAGAACTGAAGAAAAAAATTCAAGCCTCAATTTGCAATATTGAAAGATTCTACAGGCAAAATATTGAATAATGCAGGAAACATCAAAAGAAGATGGAAAGAATAAACAGAATCACTGTACTAAAAAGAAATTGGTTGCATGGAAAGCGAATTCGCTCCGTAAACTTTCACTCAAATCACAATAAACAATAGAAAAAAAGAGTTAGTCGATGTTCATCTATTTTAGGAAGTGACATATGATCAAGAACCAATAGTACTGAAGGAAGAAGTTGAAGCTGCACTGAAGGAATTGGCAAAAAACAAGGCTCCAGGAATTGACAGAATACCCATTGAAATGTTTTAACAAATGGGTGTCACACTGGAGGCACTTACTTGTCTATGCCAAGAAATTTGGAAGACTTCTACCTGGCCAACTGGAAGAGATCCATATTTGTATCCATCCCAAAGAAAAGTGATCCAACAGAATGCAAAATTATCAAACAATATCATTAATATCACATACAAATAAAATTTTGGTGAAGATAATTCAAAAACAGTTGCAGCAGTATATTGACAGGGAACTTCCAGAAATGCAAGTTGGATTCAGAAGAGGACATGGAATGAAGGATATCATTGCTGATGTTAGCTGGATCTTGGCTGAAAGCAATGAATACCAGAAAGATGTTTACCTGTGTTTTATTGACTATGCAAAAGCATTCAATTGTGTGGATCATAACAAATTATAGATAATATTGAGAAGAATGGGAATTCCAGAACACTTAATTGTGTTCATGAGGAACATGTACATAGACCATGAGGCTGTCGTTTGAAAAGAATAAGGGGATACTGCATAGTTTAAAATCAGAAAGGGAGTACGTTAGAGTTGTAGCCTCTCATCATACTTATTCAATCTGCATATTGAACAAATAATCCAAGAAGCTGGACTATATGAAGAATGTGGCATCGGGATTGGAGGAAGAATCATTAACAACCTGTGATACACAAATGGCACAATCTTACTTGGTGAAAGTGAAGGTGACTTGAAGCAAGTGTTCAAGTGCTTTAATCTTACTGGTGAAGATTAAAGACTACAGTCTGCAGTATGGATTACACCTCAACATAAAGAAAACGAAAATCCTCACAACTGTACCAATAAACAGCATCATGAGAAATGGAGAAAAGTTTGAAGTTGCCAAAAATTTCATATTGCTTGTTTCCACAATCAACACCAATGAAAGCAGCAGTCAAGAAATCAGATGACACATTGTACTGGGCAAATCTGCTGCAAAAGATTTCTTTAAAGCAATGAAGAGTAAAGATGTCTCTTTGAAGACTAAGGTGTGCCTAACCCAAGCCATGGTATTTTCAATTGCCTCATATGAATGTGAAAGCAGGACAATGAATACAAAAGACTGAAGAAGGGTTGATGCTTTTGAGTTGTGGTGTTGGTGAAGAATACTGAAAGTACTGTGGACTGCCAGAGAACAAACAAATCTGTCCTGGAAGAAGTGCACCTGGAATGCCCCTTGGAAGCTAGAATGGCTAGACTTTGTCTCATCTACTTTGGTCATGTTATCAGAAGAGACCATTCCCTGGAGAAGGATATCATGCTTGGTAATTTAGAGGGTCAGCAAAAAAGGGGAAGACCCTCAACGAGATGGATTGACACAGTGGCTGCAACAATGGGCTTGGTCAGCTATAGCAAGTATTGTGTGGCTGGCACAGGACTGGACAGTGTTTTGTTTTGTTGTACATAGGGTTGCTATGAGTTGGAGTCAACTTGATGGTACTTAACAACAACCACCACCACCATAAAAATAAGGAAATTAACACTAATAATTACTAACTTCTATTCTTAGGTCCATTTAAGTTTTTCCAATCATCCTAGGAGCTCTGGTGGCATAGTGCCTAAGGCACTTGAATGCTAACCAGAAGGCTAGTGGTTCAAACCCACCAGCCACTCCTCAGAAGGAAGATTGGGCAATCTACTTCTGTAGTGATACTGCCTCAGAAACCCAAGGAAGGGTCGCTGTGAGTACGATCAGACTCAACGGCAGTGAGTTTAGGTTTTTGTTTTTTTGATAATATGCTTTATAGCAAAAGATCTAGTTCAAAACCACATGCTGCATTTTGTTGCCATTTTAGTCTTGTAAATCGTTCTTTGATCTTTATGACCTCTTTAAAGGATTGCAGGCCAGATATTTTGTACATAGCCCTGGTGGTTCAGCAGTTAACGTACATGGCTACTAACCAGAAAGTCAGTGATTCAAACCTACCAGCTGCTCTGTTGGAAAAAGATGTGGCTGTCTGCTTTCGTAAAGATTTACAGCCTTAGAAATACTACGGGGGCAGTTTTACTCTGTCTTAAATGGTCGCTATGAGTTGGAATCAACTTGACAGCAGTGGTATTTTATTTTATTTTTTTTCATTTTATCTTGTACAGTGTTCCTTAATTTGTGGCTGTCTGACATTTCCTCATGATTCCATTGAGGTTATGCATCTTTGGTAGGAATAAAACAACATTCTTCTCTTTGCTGTCTATTAAGTGATATGTAACTCAGATTTGTCCCATTATTAATAAAGCTCACTTTTACTACCTGATTAAGTTAGTGTCTGCCTGCCAGGTTTTTCCACTGGTAGTTACTCTTTTACTACTTGACACTTTGAAACTTCACCACTTGTCTGTCAGTTTGTCATACTGTGGTGGCTTTTGTGTTCTGTAATGCTGGAAGCTATACCACTGTTATTTTAGGTACCCACAGGGTCACCCATGGTGGACAGGTTTCAGCTGAGCTTCCAGATTAAAGCAGTTTAAGAAGAAAAGCCTGGTGATCTACTTCTGAAAATTATCTCACGTAAACCTTATGTGCCTCCTTTGCCATAGACCAGAAGAATTGGTTAGTGCCTGGCTACCATTACTGAACATTTTGATAAAAATTTTATAGAAGAGTACTGCTCAAAAGGACAAAAAATGCAGAATTCCAGATTCTCAAGTAATTCAGATTTTCTGGAGCCATGGGAACTGGATGAACCCTTAAAACTCTTGCCTAAAATAATCTGTAAGCCTTAAACCAAAAATATCCCCTGAAGTTTTCTTAAAACCTAACAATGGTTTGGCTTGACTGGTGAAGAATGTCTGTCTTGAGCACCGTGCTCTTTTAAAATCTATCTATATGGGATCACGTTGACATTCTGAGATTATGTTAATGATTATGAAATTGATATTATGTTAATGGGGCAGGAACAGCTAAGACAAAGAAAGTGAGAATGGTTGCACAACTCAAAGAATGTAATCAATGTCACTGAATTGTATATGTAGGCACTTGAATAGTGTATGTTTTTGCCATATATATTCTTAACAACAACAACAACAACAAAATTTATGGATCATAGCAGAACATTGTCCTACTTGCTTGCTTTGGGCATAGGAGGAAGAAGAACGCATCATCAGTTGCAAAGCAGAGCAGCATATTTGGTAAAGTGAGGGCCAACTAGGGTGAGGAGACCCTTGTTGAGATGGACTGGCACAATAGCTGCATGGATTCAAACATGGCTGTGATTGAGACAATGATTTGTTCTGTTGTGTATAAGGTCATCACAAAATGGAGTCAACTTGACAGTTCTCTATCTACCTTGAAACTGTTTCTCATCGAATTTTCAAGTAACTCATTTATTTAAATCTATTTGGACTCCTGGTGTAGAGGGTTGAATTACGTACAGCAAAAAGATATGTCTAAGTCTTGTCAAGCATAACCTAAAATGCACAAACAGCAGAAGAGAAACCAGATGAGTGGGACCTTCTAAAAACTAAATTTTTATGTGCTTCCAAAGACTTCTCCAAAAGAGTCAAAAGGGAACTACAGATTGGGAAAAAATATTTGGCAATGACATATCTGACTAGAGACTTATCTTTAAAATTTCTAGAAAATTCTAGCACCTCAATAACAAAAAGACAAACAATCAATTCAAAAATGGGCAGAAGACATGAATAGACACTTCACCAAAGAGGATATTCAGGTGGCCAACAAACATATGAAGAAATGCTCACGATCATTAGCTATTAGAGAGATGTAAATCAAAACAACAATGAGATACCATCTTGCCCCAGCACTAGTAGCAAAGTTCAACAAGACAGAAAATAACAAATGCTTGTGAGGATGTGGAGAGATTGGGACTCTCATACACTGCTGGTAGGACGGTAGAATGATACACCCATTGTGGAAAGCAGTATGGAAATTCCATAAAATTTGGAATTAGAAATACCATTTGACCCAGCAATCCTATTACTAGGTGTATATCCTAAAGAAGTGAGAGCCAGGACAAGATCAGATATATGCACACCCATGTTCATTGCAGCACTATTTACAATAGCAAAAAAGATGGAAACAACCTAGGTTCCCATCAATGCAACACTAAAGAATAACGTAGAAATCTGCAAACGACCGTGTAACATGGATAAACTTGGTGGATGTTATGCTGAGTGAAATAAGTCACTTACAGAAAGACAAATATTGTATTAGTTCATTATTGTAAAAAGTCAAGGAAAGGTTTATATATGGAAGGAAACTTTCTTTGTTGGTTTCTTTGTTGATTACCAGGGATGGGAGGGGAGGGAACACTGACAAAAAAAATTCACACTTGTAAATGTGACCATTATTTTGGAAATAGGGTCTTTGCAGATGTAATTAACTAAAGGATCTTGAGATGAGATTATCCTGGATTTAGAATCTGCATCATAGGGTCACCAGGAGTTTTGGTGGTTTAATGGTTAAAGCATTTGACTGCTAATGAAAAGCTGGTGATTTGAACCCAAGAACTACTGCAAGGGAGAAAAATGAGTCAACCTTCGTCTATAAAGATTTACAGCCTTGGAACCTCTATGGGGCAGTTCTACTCTACCCTATAAGGTCACTATGACTCAGAATTGACTTGATGGCAGTGAGTCTGTTTTTTGTTTCACACAGAGAAAAAGGTAATGTGAAGATGGTGGCAGACATTAGAGTGATGTGTCTACAAACCAAGGAACAAGTAGGGCAACCACCAGCAGCTAAGAAAGGGGCATGGAATGGATTCTTCCTCAGAGTCTCCAGAAGAAAGCAAGCCTGATTTCAGACTGCTGGCCTACTGAACTGTGAGAAAACCATTTTCTGTTTTTTAAAAACAAGTTTGTGGTAATTTTTTAGAGCAACTCTAGGAAAATAATATACATGGTTTCCTGTTTTATTCAGTACGCTATGATTTACTATCTTTTACTCTGATGCTCAAATTATCTCTAATTTGGCTAAATGGGAGCCCCTTCCAGCTGGCTTCTACATCCTTTTGACATTTAACCATCCTTCTTCGATGACTTCCTTGCTTTCTGGCATAACGAGATGTTACGAGTTCATCTAACACTCTCCCTGCCCCAGCTCTGAAGTCATCTGTTTCTCTGTGAAATTTAGGTTGCTTTATGGGGAACCATTTTTATAACTCAGTATCTGGGTGGTAGATGTGCTCATTGTTATTGGGGTTTGATTGCTCTTAGGCCCTCTCAGTGGACAGAGGTAGGGAATATATGTATATGGTTTTATTTATATTCACAAAGACACTTTTGCATCTATATGTTTTTCTGTATGTATCTATACCAAAACCAAAACGAAACCCACTGCCATTAAGTCGATTCTGACTCATAGAGATCCCCATTGGGTTTCCAATGCTGTAAATCTTTACAGAAGTAGATTGCCTCATCTTCCTCCCATGGAGCAGCTGGTGGGTTTGAACCACTGACCTTCTGGTTAGCAGCCAAATGGCTTACACACTATGCCAT
>NW_006921696.1:3186867-3192940 GCF_000298275.1 Orycteropus afer afer | reverse complement strand
TTTTTTTTTTTTTTTCTGATAATGAGGAACCTTCTTATTATCTTTGATTTGTTTACTTATTCCACAAATTCCCTTGTATTTAACTCATCTCTGCTGCCACCCTTTCCCCACATGGACACCCTCCTCACTCCATTTGGGCTTCCACATCCTGTGCTGGGATGCCCCATGACTGGAGGTCTCCTTCACTCTGAGCTCACACAGCCTCCCTTCCTCCTGTGTGGTAACCTGCTTGCCCTATTTAAGCTCTGACACTGCTCTGGGCCACCGTGGTTCCCTTTTCCTTTTGTGGGCAGATGCTTACCTTGCTCTGTCCTGCTTAATGGCCTTAGGACTACCATATTTTTCACATATAATGTGCCCATGTAAATAACACACATAGAATGTGCATAGGAAGCTAATAGGCCAAGGGGTTGTGCAGTTTGAAAAATGTATAATGTGTGTGCTATTTGCATTAAAATAAACAAAATTTTATTTGACAAAACATGATACATTGTTTGAAAGAGAAGGGAAATAGGGGAGGGGAAGAGGAAAAGGAAGACAACGTCTATTTTTAATTCTAAAATTTGAAAGAAATAAAATAGTGTATATAGTTGTTTGCTGTTCTGATGAGAAATGAATCTTTCTCTAAGGCTTCTAAAAATATTGAAGGAATTAACATGTTTTTAAAAGTTGCATTTATTTTCTTCTGGGGATTTATGTAACACTGTATAATTATATTAAATTTCTTTATTTATATGCTTATTTGGGGCCAGAAGGAAATTCTTCTAATACACCATTTTTCCTTTTAAAAAAATTTGCCCAGAAGGAATAGAAAATATTGGGAATTAACACTTATTTGTGAAGAGATTAGATTGTGAAGTTATTATAGTTTAAAATAAAGGTCAGCATTACTCCTTTTAATCACTCCATGCAGTTTTGCTCCAATGGCATTTATACTTGTCTTTATCCATTGAAATGCATTGTAGACCCTATTAATTTAATTCACATGAAGTCAAGCACTTAATTCTGACTTCATTTTGCCTTTATATTGAGGTAATTACAACCAAGTGATCTGTGATTGAGTCTGAAAAATCCATTTCATTATTATTAATCAAATAACCAATGAATTAATAAAACTATAGTAGGAAATCATGTTATTGTTGTTGTTGCTATGTGCTGTTGAGTTGGACCCAACTCATAGCGACCTCTCTTGGGTTTTTGAGGCAGTATCACTACAGAAGTAGATTGCCCAACCTTCCTTCCGAGGAGTGGCTGGTCGGTTTGAACCGCCAGCCTTCTGGTTAGCAGTCAAGTGCCTTAGGCACTACGCTACTAGAGCTCCTGTAGGAAATAATACTGGAAATTAATTGAATATATTTACCTTCAAGATGTTATACTCTATGTGTGATAACAGAGAGGAACAATTCTTTCCCATGTAGGTTAAAACACTTAATAAATGCTCATTAAATGAATATTTATGAGCTAATATTTGGGCACCGGGCTGGCCTATGGGAACTAAATAACAATTTTATTATGTAAATTCTTAATATGGCAAACATCTCAAATTAATCAACAAAGTTAGAAAACTCCAGGCCTTGTCTGAGAATTTTAAAATCTAGCTAGATTTTTTTTAAAAAAATTAGTCAGTACAATCCATTTTTTTTTTAAATGTCAAAAGTAGGAACAAGGTCAGGGTGTTGTTGTCGTTATGTGCAGTTGAGTCAGACCCAACTTATAATGATCCTTCCTTGGGTTTCCGAGGCAGTATCACTACAGAAGTAGATTTCCCCATCTTCCTTCCGACAAGGTCAGGCTAAATCAAAGTAAATAATCTAAAGGCAAAAGATTAAAAAATGGCAACAACTACATCCCTTCCCTTTTCTTGTAACATCCAGGAAGCTAAGTAATTTTCTTATATAACATTATAACATAAAATACAGGTTCCTGAATGGTACCGTCCATGATTCTGGCTCAGGGTTGTTAGCCATAATGTGAAAGAATTGCAGAGCCTTTTGTGCAAGCTTTGAGGGGAGTGGTGGTTTAGTGATAAATTCTCACCTTTCATGTGAGAGATTAGGGTTTGCTTCCCACCAAGCAATTCTTGTGCAGTCACCACCCCTCTGTCAGTGGAGGTTTGTGTGTTGCTCTGATGCCGAGCAGATTTCAGCAGAGCTTCTAGACTAAGATGGACCAAGAAAAAGGCCTGGAGGTCTGCTTTTGAAAACCTTCTGGATCATATCAGTCCAATCAGCAACTCATCATGAGGATAACACTGGACCGGAGCAACTTTAGTTGCTAGAGGAACTGGCAACATAGAGGTCCCTAAAGACCCTGATGATAATAGTTTCACTGAAGCAAAAGGGGTGGAAACCTGATTGGAGTGAATTATAGAGAGAATGGAAGGTGAAAAACTGGAAACAGCAAACAGGCAACATGCATGAGATTGCTGTGAGTAGGGGCTGACTTGACAGCTCCTATAACAACAATGTAAGCTATGATTCTGGAATTTTTCTCATATATATATATATATATATATATATATATATATATATATATATATTTGCTTTTGATAATGCAATGAAAGGTTTGAAGGAGTTATCACAAGTATGTTAAATATTTCCACAGAATATGTAGAATCCAAGAAACTAAAAGTTTTCCCTCAAAAGAAGAGATGACCAAAACACTTATCAATGTGTTTGGTGATTTGGCATGACCTTCACAGTACATTTTACTTTTCCTTTAAATGAATGTGTATGGAGGTCTTAAAAACATTGAACAGAATCTGAATATAACTTCAAGGATTCAACAACAAAGAACATCATCAAATAACAGAATAAAAAGAAACAAACTGTGTGAACAGGATGAAGAAGATGAGATCTCGGGGAAACAGGAAGAAAGATTCTGACCACTGAATGAGATTTTCATCTCATTGGGTTCTGAGAAGACAGAAAAGCAATAAAGTAATGAATCAATAGGAAAGTATTTTGCCAAGAGGCAAGAGCAACCCTTCTACTTGCAGAAGCAAACAACTCTGAGACTGAAAAGAAATCATTTTTCTGTCTTCCTTTTCATTTTGGTTTTCTTAAATCTGTAAAAGATCCCAGTGACAGAGCTACATCTGATAACAGCCTCGTGGACTTTGGGAACCTCTACCTCATGCTCTGTATTTTAAGGCAGTCATTGCAAAGCCATTTGTAAATTCCTCACCCCTCACCCCCACCTCCTGGACCATTTCCAGACAGATCTTATTCTGAAAACTATACCTGAACTAAAAATGCTTGCCTGAGGAAACAGAGTTCTTTTAGGTTTATAGAGTTTAACAGTAAAAACAACAAAAGCCCACTGCCACTGAGTGGATTCTGACTCATAGCAACCTCCATTGGGTTGACAAGGCAGTAGATCTTTACAGTAGATTGTTCCATCTTCCTTTTGTGGAATGGCTGGTGGATTTGAACCTCCAACCTTTTGGTTAGCAGTCAAATGCCTTAGGCACTGTGCCTCCAGAGCTCCTTAAGGATTTTAAATGGGAAACTTGTCCAAGCACAAAACCAGATTAGGAAGGAAAGGAAGGGGTAACTTTCTGAGGGTTAACTTGTGTTCATTTCAGAAATAGAAAAACACGGGACCCATTTGACACTTCATTCAATGCCAAGTTAGGAGATTAGGAAAGGGATGGATAGGCAGTTCAGATCACCAACTAAATAATTACTCTGAAACCAGAAGGCCAGAGATTTTCTGAGGTTTCAAATAGATTTCAGTGTGCATAATCTCAATTCTCACACATATGAAACCCAAATAATCCGTGACTGAAGTCCATGGTTCTTATCCTACCTGCAGTAATCAGGATTATTGTTCCCAGATCTTCACCTCATTCTATAATAAATAAGATACACCCCTGTCTTTTGTCATGTGAATTTGAAGTGCTTATCACTATGGGAAGATTACATTTTCCTGCTCTGTTAGTGTTGGGCTTGGCCATTTGACACACACGGGCTTCTGGAATATGGATGGAGATGACGTGTGCTAGTTCTTATCCAAACCTTAGGAGGCGTTGTACGCTTCAGCAGCCCCTTCTTGCATTCCTCCATCACCATGAAAAGCACATGCACTAGGTAGGGTAGCTGCAGCCCCTTCAGCTGGGACCCTGGAAGGAAAACCTGAGTGGGACACCTGAACCCAATTGGAAGCCTGGAGTCCAGCCTTGTGAGGAGGAATAGAAATGTTTGTCATATAAACCATTGACTAACATGCTACTTCACAGCTTGCTTTCAGAATTTATATTTATATTCAGAAGTCCTCAAGATCAAATTACATTATAAATGGCATTGTATCTCTACATATCTCTAATGTTCTTTCAAAATAAATTGCCTCTGAGCCTCCAAATACAGAAATATAGTTGAATCCTAGATAAAATTATGCCTAACATAGGTTCCACCACCCGTCTGTCAGTTTGTGGTACCGTGGTGGCTTTTGTGTTAGTGTGATGCTGGAAGCTATGCTCTCAATGTTTCAAACACTATTAGTATCACCTATGGTGGACAGGCTTCAGTGGAGCTTCCAGACTAAGACAGTCTGACTAGGAAGAAAAGTTTGGCAATCTGCTCACAAATACGGGCCAATGGAAACTCTTTGGATCACAACAAAATATTTTCTGATATAGTTCTGGAAGATGAGGCCTCTACTTTGGAAGGCCCTCAAAATACACAGTGGCCACAGCACTGGGGTCAAGCATACCAACAAGAGTGAAGATGGTGTAGGGCCTGGGAACACTTCATCCTGTTGTACATGGGTTGCTATGAGTCAGAGCCTATTTGACAGCAACTAACAACAAGGATTGTTTACTTAAAAATCTCACTTCACTCTCTTAAGCTGATGGGTAAATGAACCATTACTGGACTCTCAAGTTAATATTACACACATAAAGTAGATTACCATGCAGCTATTAAAAAGGAAACACCAAAACCCTGGCTCAACCCCACTTTTCACCTACTTGGCACCTGTACCTAAGCAGCTGAATGTGGAGGGAGAGAGCAGGTGGAGAACATTGCTGGCTGGTGTCACTAAGATTTACTGTTACAGTCAGATAATCCCACCACCGTTTTGTGGTAAGTTATCTTGTCCTCTTTCCCAGAGGGACCATTTCACATATTCTCCTCTCTTCTCAAACCTCCAACACTTTCTCCCCTGACTTCACTGTTAGCTGATGACCTTGCTTTTTATTTTCATAAGAGAATAAAAGGTATCTACCTTTTATTCAGAAGGTACCTACCTTATTTTCTTACCTCCAACTCCACCTGTCTCTGGGTCTACACCATCTTACTTCTTATTATATCATACAAGTTGTCCCTGCTAAGAGGACCAACCTCCACTCTGCACTAAATCACTAAAGTCCATTCTGTCCTACCTCCTTGAGAATTTTGCTTCTGCAACCATACTTTCTCTTTTCTGTATCATCTATCATTTTCCTCCTCTTAAGGCTCCGGAGCATCCCTATCAGCATACAAATGTGAATATATCTCACAGTAAAAAAAATCTCTTCACTCAGGTTCCCCTCCACTTATAGATAGATGTTCTTCATAGCAAAACTTCTTTTAAACTGTTGCCTGTTTGCTGTTTCCAATTTTTCACCTTCCATTCTCTCTATAATTCACTCCAATCAGGTTTCCATCCCTTTTGCTTCAATGAAACTATTGCCATCAGGGTTTTCAGGGACCTCTGTGTTGCCAGTTCCTCTAGTCAATGTCATTTAATACTGTTGATTGCTCCTTCATTCTTGAAATACTTCCTTAATTTGGCTTCTAGTTCACCATCCTCTTTCAGTTGCTTTCTACTTTATTGGACATTTTTCCATTTCCACTGCTGGTTCTCCAAATGTTGGAGTGCCCTTCACTTCTTATCCCTTTAACCATTTTCTTTTTCTTGGCTTGCTTTGGTTTTCTATCATATCTTTCCTAGGTGATCTTCACCAGCCCTGTAGTCATCTGTTTGCTGAGAAATCCTTTATTTTTAGCCTTGTCTTTTCCTGTAAGCTCCAAACTCATCACCTAACTGCCTGTTGGACATCTCAAGCTAGACATGTCCAAAACCAAACTCT
>NW_006921696.1:3174768-3185202 GCF_000298275.1 Orycteropus afer afer | reverse complement strand
TTCATATGTTTGTTGGCCGCTTGAATATCCTCCTTGGTGAAGTGTCTATTCATGTCTTCTGCCCATTTTTTAATTGGATTGTTTGTCTTTTTCAAAACCAAACTCTTAACTTCCTCCCTCCCCATAACATGCTCCCCCCGCCAACACACATACCATCACCACAACTTTAGCTTTCCCCGTCTCGTTATTGATAACTTCATTCAACCAGGAATTCCGGCCAAAAACCTAGGGAGTGTCCCTGATAGTTCTTTTTCCTTCATAGTCCATATCCAATCAGTAAAACCTGTTGCCTCTACTTCAAATAATCTGAAATCTACTTTTCACTATTTCCACCTCATCACCTTGATCAAAGCCACTGTCATGTCTTACCTAAGTGATTATACAACCGTTGCAACTGTTCATTTGATTCCTTCCTGTCCCTCTACAGTTAATTTTCCTGAGGAATCAGAATGATCTTTTAAGAATATAAACTTGATCATCTCACTCTTCTGCTTAAGACTTTCTAATGCCTTCCCATTACTCTTACAGTAAATCAAACATCTAACCATGATCTATGAGGTAGGATCCTTCTACCTCTAGCCTCATCTTCCACCTTGGTCCTCTTCCCTCACTATACTTCAGCTATTATGATTTCTTTGATGCTTCTTTCTGCCCCAATGCCATTATACTTTCTGTTCTATCTGACTAGAATGCTCTTCCCCCGCCATCTTCACACAGTTGGTTCTTTCTCAACAAAAGTCAGTTTTGCGAAGAAACCTTCTCTGACCACCATGCTGGTTACTGCTTCCCTCCTCCTCAATCCATTCTCTACCATTTTCTGTCCTGCTCTGGTCCCCAGGAGGCTGACCCTAAATGCTGGACTACCAGGCTCTCCTTTGGTTCTGTCAGTGGTGGCACCAGTAGGATATCAGAGAATGGGAACAGGGAAAGGCTGGGGTGTTTCTTCCCCACTCACTTCCAGCTTTAGGCTGCATCTCTAGTAGAAGTTTTTTCACCACATCTCCTCTGGCCCCTCCTTCATGTCCCCAGCTAGAACTAGGTATCCTGAGACACTACTCCTTCCTTTCTTTGCTCTTTCAGTTCTAGGGATATTATCATCTTCCCTTTTTCTTGCATCTTTGCCCATGCTTCTGTAAACAGCCCCTTCACTGAAGTCTCTTCATTTGAATGATCTGGGGTGAGGTTCTTTTCCTGCTGGGACCTTGTCTAAAATGCCACCCCTCTTAACTTCTTATTCTTTTAAGCTTTTTCTTTTTCCATAGTAAATTCTATTAACAGAAATTCATTACTTATTTATTTTCTTCTTATTTAGCCCTCTCTAAATGTTAAGTTTCATGAGGGTTTTCCTTCTTACTATTCACTTTTGTATCCCCAGCCCCCAGAACAATGCCTGGTGTAGAGTTTCATATAAACATATTTCCCAGGAAAGATATTCTTGCCATATTAAGGGGTGGGGAGCAAGTTGATTAATAAATTTTGATATGTTGTTGTTGTTGTTGTTTGCCATTGAGTCGGACCTGACTCATAGCGACCCCTCCTTGGGTTTCTGAGGCAGTATTACCACGGAAGTAGATTGCCCCATCTTCCTTCTGAGGAGTGGCTGGTGGATTTGAACCTCCAGCCTTCTGGTTAGCAGTCAAGTGCCTTAGCCACTATGCTACCAGAGCTCCCAAATTTTGATATAGTTTTATTTTTAAAATTCTAATATATAATTTTGGATATAATATCTGACTAGTATATGGATATAATATTTTAACAGTATCAAAAAATCTGGAAGCTTATACAACAAAATATTAACAGGGATTATTTTCCCTGGCAGTAGTCAAGAAATCAAATGACATTATTGCATTGGAGAAATCTGCTGCAAAAGACCTCTTTAAAGTGTTGTAAAATAAAGATGTCACTTTAAGGACTAAGATGTGCCTGACCCAAGCCATGGTATGAAAGCTGGACAAGGAACAAGGAGGAAAGAAGAAGAATTGATGCATTTGAATTGTGGTGTTGGTGAATAATACTGAAAATATCATGTACTTCCAGAAGAGCAAACAAACTTGTCTTGGAAAAAGTACAGCAGAATGCTCCTTAGAGGTGAGAATGGTGAGACTTTGTCTCATGTACTTTGGACATATTATTAGGAGGGACCAATCTCTGGAGAAGGACATCATGACTGCTAAAGTAGAGGGTCAGCAAAAAAGAGGCAGACCCTTAACAAGATAGATTGACACAGTGGCTGCAAAGTGACGTCTATACTTTAGAACACTTTAAAGAGGTATTTTGCAGCAGATTTCTCCAATGCAATAATGTCATTTGATTTCTTGACAGCTGCCTAGGAAAATAATCCCTGTTAATATTTTGCTGTATAAGCTTCCAGATTTTTTTTTGATATTGTTAAAATATTATATCCATATATTAGTCAGATATTATATCCAAAATTATATATTAGAATTTTAAAAATAGAACTATACCATAATTTATTAGTCAACCTGCTCCCCTTGCATAGCAAGAATTGTGAGGATGGTGCAGGACCAGGCAGTGTTTCGTTCTGTTTTACAGACGGTTGCTGTGAGTGGGAGCTGACTCAATGGTACCTAACAACAACAACCACCATAGGATAGACACAGCCCCACTGGCACTAGGAAAGTGGCTTTTATCCCTTAGTTGTCACTATTGCAAAGACACAACTGTAAACTTTTCCTGTTGGCCTGGAGAACAACTTTTTTTATAATTGAGATTTAGCTGAAAGTTTACAGAACAAATTGGTTTTCCACTCAACACTTCATACACATTTTGTTTTGCGACATTCATTGCAATCTCCACCATGTACCAGCATTCTTTCCACTTCCTTCCTGTGTTTGCCAGTTCCCTTTATCCTTTCTTTCTAAGTGGGCCCGGTAGCTTTTCACATCATCTTCTTGCCTTCTTAGCTTTATCCCTGGGCAAAAGCTGCCCTTTTGATCTTGTATGGTTGATGGTTCTAATGAGTGCATACCTTATACCTTAATACCTTAATACCTTAATAATAAGGTATTGTTTACCTTATAGGCCTGCCCTATCATTTGGCTAAAAGTTGAGATGTGGGGGTTGAGCTCAGTTCCAGGCTTAAAGGGTGTCTAAGCGCTATGTCTTGGACATTCCACCAGTCTTCATGAGGCCAGTAAGCCTGGTCTTTTTTTTATGACTTTGAGTTTTGTTGCACATTTTTCTCTCACTCTACCTGGAACCTCCTATTGTAATTCCTTTCAGAGCAGTCAGCAGTGGTAGCCAGCCACCATCTAGTTCTTTTGGTCTCAGGGCTGTGGATGCTAGGGTTTACATGGTCCATTTGTCCTTTTGATTAATTGCTTCCTTGAGTGTCTGATTTTCTAAACGTTATTTTTAAGATCAGAAAAATTGATCTTACAGTTTATTTCTATAATCTATCCCTTTCAAATTCTTTCCCCCTTCATGTTTCCCATTTCTGAAAAATTCTTGACAATACAAAACCAAAGTGAAATACATCAACAGTCTTTTATTACATTTCCATGACAAAATAGAAAAAGTATATTCTTGGTTAAGAATAAAAATACTTATCAAACTAAGTAGGGAACGCAGTGTTAACAGCTGATCATAGAAGGCTATTGCAATACTTTTTTGAAAAATCACAAGTTGGTGATAAAGATACGTAGAAACTGAAAAATTATAAACTATTTAAAATCTGGAATTGTTCACTGTCAGAGACTCCACATATGGATACTAAGTGGTGAGCAGCAGAAGGGATTCTGGGAGCTCCCTGTGGACTAAATGAATGTTGGCAGCAGATCTAATTTTTAATTTATATAACAGACATTTGACAGATCTCATTGATTTTTGAGAAGGCTGGTGGTTCAAACCCACAAGCCATTCCTTGGAAGGAAGGTTGGGCGATCTATTTCTGTAGCAATACAGCATCAGAAACCCAAGGAGGGGTCTCTATGAGTTGGATCTGACTTGATGGCAGTGAGTGAGAGAGAGAGAGAGAGAGAGAGAGATTGATTTTTGACCACTTGACTCCAAATACTTAGGAAAAAATAAGTTCATGGGAAGCTGAATGTAGAAGCACCCAATTAGGCCCAATAGCTTTTCACATCTGAAGAGCTGAATGAGGTGCCATGGAGTCTGAAACAATATTTTTGCATTCCCAATTGGTGCATCTTGGTTAGCCATAGTGGTGGTTCTGCTAGGTCAGAATTGAGGCACATGAACAGAATGGTGTGGGGAAAGCTTGTGTTGTTGTCTGGGTTATGTCTGTTCTACCATCTGTAAACATGACCAGTTTGCTGGAGGATTTGGACTGATACTGGGTAGTCAGGTTTGCCAAGGGGACCAGAGAACATTTCCAAGAGGATCTTGGTGATCTGTTCCACACGAGCAGTGATGTGATGTGTGAGCAGTAGTGATGTTCTGTTCACTTGAGTTGTCTCCATCCTGCCCTGCCACCTGGTTGTCAGCCCTTGTGCTCTCTCCCATTTCTTCCATTTTGCATTTCTCTCCCTTTCTGAAAGATACTCCTAACATCAGGCTGATTGGGAGAGGGTGTCAATGGTTCCACTGATTACAGAATGGCTGATGTCCTCTTCCAGATTCTCAGTGATCACAGAAAATGCTTTAAAGATGGCACTGGTGGGTCTGGCCTAAGTAATGATTCTCTCAGGACATTTCCTTGTGAAGAGTTGATATGTGCATCATTCTCGTCATGTATCTCTTAACTACTACTACTTTCTCTGACAATTCTGCCAACTTTCTTTCCACATAATATGTTTTTAATCTCACTGAGTCTATGCAAAGCAGTGTCTGGGGAGTTGGATCTTGTTACATGTTTAACTTTTGGTCACTGGGGGGAATGAAACTCAAAAACTGTGAGTGCAGGGTGACTGAGAAGAAGAGAGGACAAGGAGGAAAGGAAAAGGTAGGAGACTAGAGATGGAGAAATACAAAGGGCAGGTAGGAAGGTGAGGCTAGTCCCCTGTCAAAGGGAAGGCAGACGAGACAGATAAGGAAGGAGGAAGAAAAGAAAAAGAGAGGGTAGAGAGCCACTAAAAGGGAAAAGGCTCAGGATGCAACAGTTCTAACCATTCCTTGTTGTTCTAGATTGATGGTGATCATTTCAGTAAATATTTATTTCACTTAACTAGGAACCTTTTCTTGTCACTAGAAGTCAATTTAAATTGTAGTCTCTCTGAAAGCAGGAACCAAATAAAATAGGTAAGGTTTGCTTATATATAATATTTTGAATTTGTATCTCTCAAAGTGTGGTGGACCCCAGGCTAGAGCATTACCATCTCCTGGAATCTTGTAGAAATGCAAACCCAGACCTGATTTGGTCCCAACCCAGACCTACCAAATCAGACTTGCCTCATCTACTCTCACCGACCCCCATTGTGACTTCTGGGCCCTGAGGGTGGGGCCCAGTGATCTCTGTTTTAACAAACTCTACAGTGATTCTGATGCACATGAAAGTTTGAAAGCTACGGTATTAAACTGATTCATTGGCTAGCCCACTTGCTCATCTCTATTGTATCGATACTTCTGGTTCTCCTTCCCTACCTGAGTATATGGGAAGGTCTCTCTTCCTCATATCCTTGAACTGGCATGTGACTTGCTTTGACTAATAAAATGTAAGTGGAAATACTGCATGTTTCTTCCAGGTGGAAAATTTTAAAAGTCAGTGTATGATTTTCCATGCTCTCCTCCCTGGCCATGGTGATTATGAAAAGGTGTTTTGATATGGATGTCCATAAAATAAAAACATCCAGGAATACCAAGACTCCATATGAAGAGCAGCCTCATTTCAGGGTCCCCTGCCCTAGCTTTGTGTGGGCAATAAATAAACTGTTGTGTAAAGTCACTGAGATTATGGGATTTTTTGTTATCACAGCATAAATTGGACTAATACAATTTCTCATGGTAAATATTGTATAATTATAGTGTGTATAGAATTTCAAGCACTTCAGCATTAAATGGTAAATAGTTAAATAATTTGAGGGAATAAATTTGACATTCAGTCAATAAATATTTACAATAGTGGGAGGAAATCAGCTAGAGTTCAACTCAGCTCAGTAAATATTTGTTGCCTGGCACCATATCAGACCCAGGAGACCTGAAGATGGATTAGATACAGTTTCTACCCTGGAGGATTTGGGTTGGAAGATAAAATGGAAAAGGTTGGTTATTGTTAGGGTGTGGAGGTCCTTGAATTAAAGACTAAAGAAATTTACTTCATTTTTGTAGACAACAGGGGAGGCATAAGTGGCTTTTGAGTAGGAGATCACTACTATTAAATTAACATTTTAGGAAAATTAATCTGCTAATGGTGGAGGTGGTACAAGAACACCAGTTGAGATGGTGTTTCAATAATCTAAGTGTGAGAAAATAAGGGCCTGGTCTGGAGTGTTGGTGACTGGAATGAAAAAACCTTAGCCAGAAATGAGAGAGATTAGAAAGTAAAAACAGGATATTGGATATGTGAAGGGTGGGAGATGAGAAGGAAGAATGACTCAAGAATGACTCTGAGGTTCCATGTCTGTGATACTGGTGGGGGAGGTTGGGAGGAGGTTGAAGATAAGATCCTTTTGCTATGTGTTGAATTTGAGGGATGACAGCTAATTCAAGGAGATGTGGGATTGGATGGAGCTTGGCAGAACCAAAAAGTTGTGAATTTTGTCTGTAGAAGTCACAATGGGGTCAGTGAGAGTAGATGATGTGTCTAAGGGAGAATTGGCAGAGAGAAGAGAGCACAGGGGTTTGAGAGAAATCCTATTTAGGAACAGGAGAATGGAGAGGAGAATGGAGTGCTTGACTGCTAACTGAAAGGTTGGAGGTTCAAACTCAAAAGTGACTCTGTGGGAGAAAAGACCTGGCGATCTTCTTCCATAAAGACAACAGTCTAGGAAACCATATAGGGCAGTTAGTCTATTCTGTCCTATAGAGTCACTATGAGTTGGAACCAACTTGTTGGGCAACACCACCACCATCACCACCACACAGGTAGTCCCCAACTTGTGATGACTGATTCTGGTTACGATGAACTGTAGTTAAAGTGTTTATTTATTTATTTTTTTTAACATTTTATCATTGGTAATATATACAACATACCACGTTGCAGCACATGATTTGCTGATACTATTTTTGGATATTCACATGCAGATGTTCAATGTTATGATTTGCTGATGAAAACATTGTCATGTAGCAGGCTATGACAACTTAAAAAAGGTCTTCAACTTATATATCAGAACTGACTTACAACAGTCGTTGCAACAGACTCTATATGGTTGTAAATCGGGGACTGCCTGTATACAAGTATGTGTTGCTTAACAATAACAATCTGTTTTGTGAAATAGGGCATTATGTGAGTTGGATGCATGCAAACACCATACTATTATATATAGGCAGCCGCATACAATACATAGTTAAATCCCTATAAAGCCTATTCTATTAAAACCTTATGGGAGACAAACTGACAAAGGCCAAAGGCTGTATCCACTGGATACAAAAGGCTGGCCTTGCCAAGTGTGTAGCTGGGTGGGGCAGGGTCTATGCCAGAAGTTGAATGGTGGACTTTCTGCACATCTGGGAGCAAGTATGGGGACCGATGGGCAGGTGCAGAGAGGTGGCTGCGGACTGTGTGCAGATGCCGGTTGCATGGCTGCTGGTAGTCTTGGTTGCTGTCATCTGTTAATTTGGCTGCTACCTGATCATGTGCAGCCACCCCTGCAGCTGCTGGGAGGCAGGAAACTGTGAGTGCCCTGGCTGGCTTGTGCTGCAAACACCTGTAGTAGGAGTGGAGGAGCCATGACGGCAGGTGCTGCCTTACCCTGGGAGTGAAAGCTGCATAGTTGCTGGGTGGGTGAATGAATACAAGAGGAGGGGAAGTAGGAGGCAGAAGAGGAGGCACTGCAAGATTGGGAAACTCATTGCCATAGAGACTATTCTAACTCATAATGACCCCTCTTGGGTCTCCAAGGCTGTAAATCTTTACAGAAGTAGATTGCCCCATCTTCCTTCTGCAGAGCAGTTGGTGGGTTTGAACCACTGACCTTCTGGTTAGCAGCCAAATGCCTTATCCACTAAGCCACCAGAGCTCCACTAGGGGGAGATAATAAACAAAAGGAGAGCGGCTTAAAAAAAAAAAAAAAAAAGGCAACAGCAACAAATGAACACCTTAAGGAAACAGACATGTACCTGTTACCTGAACAGATGTTAAGTGACACATACTTGGATATATATAACAAAAATTTTGCCATTTCAACATTTTTTACATGTCCAATTCAATGATTTTAATTACTTTTATCATGTTGTACAATCATCACCATAGCCTTTCCAAATTTTTTCATCCTCCTTAACAGAAGCCCAGTGTCCCCTAAGCAATCTTAGGTGGAGGTAGAAAGATTTGGATGTGAAGTACAGGGGAGAGGTCACCTCTGGGAGGGAGAAGGGCAACTGCTACTTCAAGACCAGAGGAAAAGACTAGCTGAGAGAAAAATCTCTCTTAAGTCACTTTATTTACTGGAATACTGTTTTCTCTACCATTCTGAGACCAGGAGCTCTGGTAGCATAGTGGCTAAGACACTTGCCTGCTAACCAGCCGGCTGGCGGTTCAAACCCACCAGCCACTCCTCAGAAGGAAGGTTGAGCAATCCTACTATCCGTAACTGCCTTGGAAACCCAAGGAGGGGTCACTATGAGTCGGGGCCGACTTGATGGCACATAACAACAACAACTGATACCAAATAATAAAATTTTAATATAGATTATTCCAAAACCAAATTTTCCAGTTACTAAAATATCTGACAGTTTGTGAAAATGTGAGAGGAGTGTTTTTAAAATTTATGAATACAGATTGGATTTCTAAAACAAATTATGCTAATTCTTACAAGTTTATGCTTATGATTCTTCAGTATTTTTTTCTTTTTAGGAAGCAACCATCAGTTCACCTGTTAAGCTCACTTTTAGTGCCTGGTTTGAATTCTAACTGAAAAATGCTATTTAATAAAGCATTTTTGTTTGGATACATCTTATCCAGCTGTTCTTTCTTTTCTTTTCTTTTTAAAGCATTCTTTATTAAAGACATCTCTGTATTTTAAGTTTATTTGCTTTGGCAGTGTTAAGTCATAATATACAGATCTGAATTATTTTTGTTATAACTCATTAGTTTCTTATATAAATTCACAGGCATGTCTAATAGTCTGTCATTGTAATCCAAGCCTTTTTTTTTTCCCCAAGCAAAGGAAAAATCAGAAGGATTTCAGGATTGATTACATGCTTAAACATTTAGTAACTCCAGAAAAAATATCACTGAAGCAAAATGTCCAGAAATTGTCCCCTTAGCGCCCTAAATAAATCCAGCCTTGTGAAATGTCCTTGGCTTTGTCAGGATTTCAGGAACACTAAGATGGTTGGGAAATTCTTATGAGATTTAAGAAGGAACAAGAACACCATGTTGTAAAATGTGGGAAAGGAAGCTAATATCTTTGTCAGAAACCTGTTTCCTCATGAAAATGGAAAAAAAAAAAAAAAGAAAAAACAAAAAAGGAATATAATTTAAATTGCCTGACTTTCTGTTGCCAAGGTTTGTAATTGGTATTTGTTTATTTGCTTGGAAGGTTTTGGTGGTTGGGTCCTTGGCCTGAAGAACTCTGGCTCTCATTGTCCTTGTAGAGAAAATTGCTTGATCTTTTTCTGTTTGTGAATTCCTACGACAAAGACAAAAGACGACTATACTATTTACTTTTAAGAAAACATTCGAGAGTTTTTCTATGAAATGCTGAACAATGCTATAGACAGCCACTGGACAAAATCAGCATGGGGCTGAGGTGACCCGCCTTCTTGACTTCCAGGCTCTGCTCTGCTGACTGCAGAGAAGTGCTGCCTTCAGTTTGGCTCCACCAGCTCGCTCCGTTTGTGGCTTCTGGGGCCTTACCTTTTCTCCTCTTTCTCTGGCCGTTCCTCCCTTAGTTCCTTTGCTGACTCCCCCTTGTTGACCTGACCCTGAAATGCAGAGGTTCTGCAAATTTCTATCTCCATTTCCACCACTTCTCTTCGTGTGTCCTAGTGCACCAGAACAGTCTTTTTTCACTCCCGAGGTTCCAAGCACATTTCCAAGTATCAGTTGAATGTCTCCACCTGGGTGTCTACAGGTACCTTAAATCCAGCACCTCCAAAATTTAGCATGCCTTTCAGTGCCTGACCAAAGTTCTTCCCTTCCCAGATCTTTTATGTTAATTAGCATCACCTTCTCAGTAGACATGGGAGAAGCACTTTCATCTCCTTTGCCTCCCACATCTAATGAGTGCCTTTTGTTGTTGTTTGCCGTCTAGTTGGCCCGACTCATAGCGACCCCTCCTTGGGTTTCTGAGGCAGTATCACTACGGAAGTAGGATTGCCCAACCTTCCTTCCAAGGAGTGGCTGGTGGGTTTGAA
>NW_006921696.1:3130796-3173623 GCF_000298275.1 Orycteropus afer afer | reverse complement strand
CTGTATTTTGTTTGGCTGGAAACCACAAGTGTGGGTTCAATTCCAGACCTGAAGGGCAGCTAGGGGCCATAGTCTCAGTGGTTTCACCAGGCTCTATTGGACCTATAAGCATTTTTTTAGAGGCCAAATTAAATTAAAAAGAAAACACAGAAACCTCATGGTACAAAGGGCATTTTTAGGGCAGTGAAACTCTTCTTTATGATATTGTAATGGTGGACACATCACATTATGCATTTGTCAAACCCATAGGACTGTGCAACACAAAGAGTGAACCCTAATATAAACTATGGACTTTAGTTAATAATAATGTATCAATATTGGTTCATCAATTGTGATGAATGTACCACAGGAATACAAGATGCTAATAGGAGATATGATATGCCAGGAGATATATTCAAATTCTGTACTTTCTGTATAATTTTTCTGTAATCCTAAAACTTCTCTAGAAGAAAAGTCTATTAAAAATGAAAAATATTGGACTAATAAAGTGCTTGATGGAAAAGCTAACCATTCAAAAAACCTCAGGGTACAAATAAAGGCTGGGGGATTATTTTGTTACCTGGGAAATACGGTTGAATATAACTTCAATGGCGTCTACTGTCCATGATCCAGTCTCCCTACCCTACTCCAGGTACCTGCCATTAATGTAGCCTGCCTTGGACTCTGAGACCAGTCCTTCCCTGTTGTGCTGTTGTTAGCTGCTGTTGAGTCAGCTGTGACTCCCATGCAAAATGCATCTAAATGCTGCCAAGTCCTGCATTATCCCTACGATCAAGTGCACATTGGATCGTTGTGATCCATAGGTTTTTCGTTGATGTGATCCATAGGTTTTCATTTGAAAGTAGATTGCCACACTTTTCTTTTTAGCTTCTTAGTCTGGAAGCTCTGCCGAGACCTATTCAGCATCACATAGCAATGCTTTTCTACTGAAAACAATACTGCAAGGAATATGTTTCATAGAATACTTTTGCAAGTATCTATGTAGTATAAATTCCTAGTGCTGAAATTGCTGCATACAAAGAAATATGGAGCATAACATTTGATAGATTTTGCCAAACTGTAGAAATTATCATTATGCCAAAGGTGTATGAAGATACCTGGTTCCTATGGCGTCATTAAAAATGGGCTAGATCAAACTTAAATTTAGAGACAAAGATTTTATCTTTGTTTATATCATTTTAATTATTAATGAAGTCAAGCATCTTTTCATGTGTTTTGGTCATGTGTTATGGATTGATTTGTGTCCCCCCAAAAGATATGTTGAAGTCCTAACCTCAGTACCTATGAATGTGACTTTGCCTGGGGAAGAAGGTTTTTCTTTACAGATGTTGTCATTTAAGTTAGCAATGTCACACTAAGATGGGTCCTGATTTCTTCTGAGTTATAAAAAGAGTTACACACACAGGGGAAGACAGCATATGAGCATCTGTTTATGAGCAAAGGAACTCCAAGAATGGCTGGCAGCTACTCGAAGCTAGGAGAGAGGCATGGAAGTATTCCTCACTTAAAACACCAGAAGGAATTGACACAGATGAGACCTTGATGTAGACTTCTAGCCTCCAGAACTGTGTGACAATAAATTCCTGATTTTTAAAGCCACCCCCAGGTGATATTTTTTTATGGTCATCCTAGCCATTGAAGACACCATTTGTATTTCTTTGGGTCTTGCTTGTTCATGTCCTTTGTTCAATGTTCCATTGGGTGGATCATATTTTCTATATTGTTTATACTCGTTCTTTGTAATTTTAGAAAATTGACCCTTTGTCTACAATATGACTTGTACATAATACTCCAAATTTAACAATTGTCTTTTGATTTTCTTCATCATGATTTTCTATCATATTGAAATTAAAATTTTTTTATATGGTCCAATCTGTCAGTTGTCTTTATGCTTCTAAGTTTTGTGTCATTCTTAGAAAAGCCTTCTTTATTCCAAGATTATCCACCACTCATCTGTCAGTTTGTCATGCTGTGGTGGCTTGCATATTGCTGTAAGGCTGGACGCTATGTCACCGGTTGTTCAAACACCAGCAGGGTCACCTGTGGTGGACAGATCTCAGTGGAGTTCCCAGGCTAAGACAGGCTGGGAAGAAGGAAGGGGCCATCCACTTCTCAAAGAACTGGCAAGTGAAAACTTTATTAATAGCAGTGAAACACTGTCCAATGTAGTGCTAGAAAATGAGGTCCTTAGGTTGAAAAGCTCTGGTAGCATAATGGCTAAAGCACTTGACTGCTAACCAGAAGGCTGGTGGTTCAAATCCACTCAGCCACTCCTCGGAAGGAAGGTTGGGCAATCCTACTTCCGTAGTGATACTGCCTCGGAAACCCAAGGAGGGGTCACTATGAGTCGCCGACGGCACATAACAACAACAACAACAACAAGGTTGAAAGGCACTCAAAATACAACTGGGGAAGAGCTGCCTCATCAAAGTAGAGTCAACCTTAATGATGTCAATGGAGTAAAGCTTTTGGTACCTTCATTTGCTGATGGGGCATGATTCAAAATGGGAAGCAACAGCTGCAAGCATCCATTAATAACTGGAATGTGGAATGTACAAAGCATGAATCTAGGAAAATTGGAAGTTGTCAGAAATGAAATGGAATGTATGAAGATCCATATCCTAGACATTAGTGAGCTGAAATGAACTGATATTGGCCATTTTGAATCAGACAATCATATGGTCTACTCTGCTGGGAGTGACAAATTAAAGAGGAATGGCATTGCATTCATCATCACAAAGAATGTTTCAAGTTCTATCCTGAAGTACAATGCTGTCAGTGACAGGATAATACCCATACACCTACAAGGAAGACCAGTTAATATGACCATTATTCAAATTTAAGCACCAACCACTAAAGTCAAAGATGAAGAAATGGGAGATTTTTACCAACTTCTGCAGTCTGAAATGGACCAAACATGTAATCAAGATGTATTGATGATTACTGGTGATAGGAATGTGAAAGTTAGAAACAAAAAGAAATCAGCAGTATTGGAAAATATGGCCTTGGTGATAGAAATGATAGAGAACACGTGATAGGATTTTGCAAGACCAACAAATTATTCATTGCAAATACATTTTTTGAACAACATAAATGATGGCTATATATGTGGATCTTGCCAGATGGAATCCACAGCAATCAGATCAACAACATCTGTGGAAAGAGGTGATGGTAAAACTCAGTATCTTCAGCCAAGACAAGGCCAGGAGCTGATTGTGAAACAGACTATCAATTACTCATATGCAAGTTCAAGTTGAAGATAATTAAAACAAGTCCACAGGAGTAAAAATATGACCTTGATTATATCCCACCTGAACTTAGAAATCATCTGAAGAATAGATTCGATGCTTTGAACACCAATGACCAAAAACCAGATGAATTGTGGGATGACATCATGAAGAAAGCAAAAGGTCATTAAAAAGACATTAAAAAGGAAAGGAAGAAAAGACCAAAATGGATGTCAGTAGAGATTCTGGAACTTGCTCTTGAACAAAGAGTAGCTAAAGCAAATGGAAGAAATGACAAGAGAAAAGATGAGCAGAAGATTTCAAAGAGCAGTTTGAGAAGACAAAGTAAATTATTATGATGAAATGTACAAAGACCTGGAGATAGAAAACCAAAAGGGAAGAATACACATGACATTTCTCAAGATAAAAGAACTGAAGAAAAAATTGAAGTCTTGAGTTGCAATACTGAAAGATTGTATGGACAAAATATTGAATGATGCAGGAAGCATCAGAAGAAGATGGAAGGAATAAACAGAGTCATTGTATCAAAAAGAATTGGTCGATGTTCAACTATTTCAGGAGGTGGCATATGATCAAGAACTAACAGGATTAAAGGAAGAAGTCGAAGCTGCACTGAAGGAATTGGCAAAAACCAAGACTCCAGGAATTGATGGAATACACATTAAGATGTTTCAACAAGCAGGTGTCATGTTGGAGGCACCTGACTCATCTATGCTAAGAAATTTGGAAGACAACTACCTGGTCAATTGACTGGAAGAGATCCATATTTGTACCCATTCTAAAGAAAGGTGGTCCAACAGAATGTGGAAATTATCAAACAATATCACATGCAAGTAAAATTTTATCTCAAGTATAGCAAGGATTGTGAACATGGAGCATGACCAGGCAGTGTTTCATTCTTTGTACAGAAGGTTGCTATGAGTTGGAATTGACTTGATGGCACCTAACAACGAATTCTAAGATTATAAATAAATATGCTTTTTTTTAAAGCTAGTTATTATCTCTTCTTCAAAGTTTTAAATCTTTGATCTGTATGAAATTTACTTTGGCATAAAGGGTGAGATGGGAATCTGTCTTATTTTTTTGCCAAAATAGTTTCAGGTTGTGCCAATTCCCTTTATTAGATAATGAATCTTTTCCTCACTGGTCTGAAAGGTAGCCTTTATATTAAATTCTGTGGTATAGTTTGGTAGATTTCTGAACTCTGTACATTTTAACTAGAGAGAATTTATGGTCCCCCAAACTACTAGTTTAGGAGATCAGCGTTAAATCAGTCTTATTTTGGATTCAGATCTATTTACAGATATACATTTCACAGTCACAAAATCCAGGTGCTCAAGGATGTAACTTTCTTTCTCTACAACTTAATGTAGTTTAACCCATGAATCCTATATCCATTCTGTGGGAGAACACTTAATCTAGCCAATTCAAGCCTCTGCAAGTTTGATCTAAACTCTGGAAGTTGAGGGTGAAGACAGCTTCTCCATCATCCAGGCTTTGGTAGAGAAGGTGAATATGTGTGATAGCCTTTTCTGCCTCTTCTGCCTTCTGCAGTCATCCACAAGTTGAAACTCTGTTTGTCTAGTCTTTGTCATCACACACTGATATTTGCTTCTGTCCCTGCCAAGGCCCTTCTTTTGCTAAATTTGGGCATTTGCATTCTCCTTCCCCATCCCAAGACCTCTCTGAGTGCATCTGAGTCCTCAAGAAGAGGAGGCTTGGGAACTTTTGACTGCTTTCTTTGCATCAACCCAGGATTCTTGGTCTCCACAAGGCTGTTCTTACGACCTGGGCATTTCTTACCTTTTGCCACTTTTCAGCTCCAGCCTAATGTTTGATGTAGTCTCCTCCAAGAGGCTTTCAGTATCTCCAGGCTACACCCTGGGAAGTGAGGTACACACTTCCTGTGCTCTCAGATTCCCCTAAAAACATCAGAAATTTCTCTTAGAGGTCCTCACTCCTGCACCATGGATTTCAACCCAGGGCATGCAGGATACAGAGGCCCTTTTCACAGGAATTCATTCTCTTGTCTTCTCTTAATTTTCGCCTCTCTTCCAAACTGAGATTATCCTCTGGTCTTGGGGAAAGAGGCAGTAGCTATAATAAAAAAAAAAAAAAAAAAAAATCAAACCAAACAACATTGAGTCCACTCCTACTCATGGTGACTCCATGTGTGTAGATTACAACTGTGCTTTACAGGGTTTCGAGTGGCTGATTTTTCAGAAGTAGATCACCAGGCCTTTATTCTGAGGCACCCCAAGTGGACTTGAATCTCCAACCTGTTTACCTTTGGTTACCCTCTGAGCGTGTTAACCATCTGTATCAGTCAGGGATTCTGTAGCTGTGTCCGGAGGAAGGACATAGCTCATACATCATTCTGCAATCTCTACAACTCTGTTGTTTATGGTACAAATGTTGACAATAGTATAAACTTTTTGTTCAGACCTTGGATCTTGATACTCAAAGCCAAATTTTCAGAACCCAAACAATCTCTTGTTTTTCAAAAACCGAATTCTTTCAAATAAAAATATTTTAGTTTTTAAGATGATCATTTCCATTATGAATTTTAAGAGTCTATTTAGGAATTCATGGCCAAGAATTTGATTTTAGTTCTTACTGAATCAGGAAGAGACATGGGCACAAAGATGCCCTGGGGGAAGGCTGCTTGGGAAGAACATTTGTTAATATCTCAAAAAATTATTTGTAGCATCAAGTCAATGATCTGGCACATAGGCTCTTGTCTCTATCCCTGCAATCACTCCTTTAGTCTTGTGATCCTTTTCAGCTAGCTGCTCTCTGGTCCTCCCAGATCCTGTTTGCTACCCTGCTTAGTTCCGACGGTCTCTTGGATTGGAGTCCTGCCTGGCTTCTCACCACTAGTCTTCCCAGAGACCAAACCAAGAACCAAACTCACTGCCGTCCAGTTGATTCTGACTCATAGTGACCTCTCCGAGGAGTGGCTGGTGGGTTCGCACCACCAGCTTTCTGGTTAGTTGTCAAATGCCTTAGGCACTATGCCACCAGAGGAACAGAGTCTCAAAATCCACCCCATTTGCCCATCCTATCATTTTGATTGCAGAGCTGTGTACCTTCCAAAGCTTTGCCTACTAACTGCTACATATCAGGATAAATCTCTCCTTCTGCTTCTTGTTGCAGCTGCTGGATATCCTAGCCCAATATACTCCAGACTTTTTGCTGGACAGGAGATCAGACAGAGCATTCTAGTACAGGAGGCAAGGGTATGGAGTGAGGGTAGGGAGCGGAAAGCAGTTTGTGAAGAGGGCACCAAAAAGAATGACTGCAAGAAAGGCCGCATGTGCACAAGGTGGACTATCAAGAATAAAAGCAACTTTAATTTTTCCCATTCAGACCCAGAGAAGTTTAAAAAGACTTGTCTATGTTTCCTTGTGGGTTTTAGCTTTGATGTATTACTATAGTTAGTGACTCTTTTTCATGACATTACCCTCTTGCCTCCCATTTCAACTCCTATTCCTAAATATTCTTCAGGTCTAACTCTTTATTCATCATGAGATCTTACTTCCTTCATCTCAGGAGGTAGCCACGGTCGTTATTTTCTTGTGCCTTGAGTAGCTTGCTCTTATTTCCTGTTGTTGTTGTTTGCCGTCGAGTCGGCCCCGACTCATAGCGACCCCTCCTTGGGTTTCCGAGGCAGTATCACTACGGAAGTAGGATTGCCCAACCTTCCTTCTGAGGAGTCGCGAATTTCCTAGGCCTGTGTAAATGGCTGGGGCCTTTAAAAACTGTTCTTCTTTGACCACTTGTTTATGCTCACTCTCTTACTTGCCATTTAGGGAAAGGCTTTTAACACAGATGTTTTGATTTTCAAACGATAATTACGAAAGAACTTCATGTGGGGGCCGGCGATTAGAGGAAAACTCTTCTTCTACAGGCCAGCATGGAAAAACTAGCAAGCTCAACTAGTTGCAGTTTCTCCAAACTAACAATATTCTCTTAAAATCCTGCCTAGAACTGAGATTCACTAGGAAAGTTTTCCTTTTTAGGCAAGCCTAGATTTTAATTTTTTGACTGTTGCATCTTTGATTGAAAACAAAACAGACATAAACTAGAAGCTTTAAACAAATGTGTTTTAACACTCAATGAACATAAAACTCACCTGAGGCCAACCTGGGTCATTTCAAATGGCTCCATCTTCCACTGTTACCAATGAAATTCCTGGACTGTTGCATAGGAAATTCTCTACAATCATGAACTTTTTGACTGATACAGGGACTCATAGAAGCTGATAAAGTAATGAGGCTGAGTAGAAACTTCTCAGATATGTGGACTACTTCTCTGTAGACGATGTCTTTCTTTTCATTGGATAGTGTACCTTTCCTAACCAAAAAACATCTTATTTCTGACTTAGAGAAAGGCAGGATAATGATCATTATGCAGTGATGACTTTGGTGGGATGAAAATAACAATTTGTGGACTTTTCTTTCTGTCATGATAACAGACTAGATACCCTGACAAACCTCTCAATTCAAAACACATAGAAACGATGGACCAAATATAACATATATTCTTTAAAATATTGACCTCTCAAGAAAACAAGGAGAAACCCCCTTGAGGTGATGCTGATAGTAACCTTGCTGTGGAGACATTTGGTGATTTTAGTAATCAAGAGGTTTGGGTACCTGACATGTGAAGACAAGAAGCAAGGGCTGGGGCCCCTGCAAGTTGAAGAAGTATAGCTGAAGCTCTATATAATGCTAAGACCCTCAAAAGAAGCTCTGGCAAAGGGAGATGTTAAGAGAAGTTGTCTGCTTTGTCTGGACTCTGGGTAGAAAAAAAGAATTCAGATCTACCTACACATGAGTTTGAAGTTTGAATTTATATAACCTGAGTGGTCAGAAATAAGTCAAAATACTAATATGAAGTCATTCTAGTTTGATAGTACCTCTACCACCTGGTAGAAAGAGCATAATGAAATAAAAAACAAAAACAGAACAAAAACTCTTTTCTGAGGGAATATATATTCAAAATAACTCTCACAGTACAAATCCCACAGATAAATCCCACCAACATGAACTCACAAGCCAAAATTATAAACACATGAAGAAATAAGCTACCAAGAGTGCGAGTTAACAGAAACCAGAAGCAATGTGATTATATAGCCCATAAAAAGTCTGGGAAATGGAAACATTAAGTACAAGATATTTTATTTTAAATAATTAAAGCAGTAAAATATGGTCTAAAATATGAGAAAGGAATAAGATACTATTAAAATTAACAAAAAAAACCCCTGATTGTTGTAGTTTATATATACATGTATATAACATTCCTCAATGAAAAACAATGTTAATGTATAGAAAAAATAAAAATAAAAAAAAAAAGTGATTTAAGCAGGGGCTCAAAATTATGTATCCCAGGTGGAAAAAATGCAGAGTAAGACACAATTAAGTCAAGAATACATTTCCAAGTGGAGGAATAAGTAGTGTACAACTTTAAAGCAATTCTTCACAAAAATCATTCAAGTGGAATCAGTATTTTCCATTATTTATTTATATAGGATATCTGGTTCATAAAAGCTAGGCATTGTCCAGGTTTTGTCTTTGTTGTTTGTTTTCAAATAAAAGCCTCTGAGAAAAATGCCATGTTGTTCTCCAAAACGAAAAAGTCATTATGAAAGTTCTGTTTATTTTGGTCTCTGCTACCACTAACTAGGCTGAAGCACAGCCCGTTTGTTTTAAATTTCAAACCACTGGAACGGATGGTTCAGGGGAAATGAGTGAAAATTTAAAGATTGCTGAGGTTATAGTGACAGTAGTAAAGCAAAGAATGCCTACTCAGTTGTAAAAGTCAAGTGGGCAAGAAGACCCTGAAGACAGGATGAAAAAAGCAGAAGTGCATAGAGCTGTGTTTGTTGATAATGTTGAAGACATCAAGAATTCAGAGCTCAGAACTCTGTGGCAATGAGGAGACATATGCTTATGAATGTAACTGAGGGTAATGTTAAACTATCTCAATAATGAGTTTGAGTGGTCATTGTTCCTAAGTTATACAAGCACACTCATATAGCTGAATATTTTTGGTGTTGTGAAGGGGGATTATTTGACTGCTAACCAGAAGGCTGGCAGTTCAAATCCACCAGTTACTCCTTGGAAAGAAGACTTGGCAAACCACTTCCATAAAGATACCGCCTTGGAAACCCAAGGACGGGTCTCTATGAGTTGGATCCAACTCAACAGGGCAGTGAGTTTGGTTTTTTTTTTTTTTTTTAGACAAGTAAGTCCTGTTTATCTTCTGACCTCGTGTCAAGTATCTCTTCCTCCAGGAAGCCCTCCATGACCCCTATACCTCTCATTTCACTACCTCATTGCAGTTGTGTTTCTTTTTTGTAGTACTGGTCACAATGGCAATTTCATAGTTAAGAAAAGGCTTTAACGTCATTCTCTTCTACTAGAACATAAGTTCCACAGCAGTTGGATCAACTTAATCACTGCAGAATTTCTTATGTCTAGCACAGGACCCGCTTCATGTATGTGATAGTTGGAGCATAGCCTGGAAATCTTGGATTTGTCTTTCGTTGGAGTCAACAACCAGTGTACTGCCTGCCAGCCTTGAATTTCTCGGCCCCCTGCGCTTACGGAAGCTAAGGCTGTTGCCAGCCCGTTTCCTCCAGAGACTTGGACTTGCCGGCTTCTATACGTTTGTGAGCCATTTTCCTAAGATAAATTTCTCTCTCTCTCTCTCTCTCTCTATATATATATATACTTTGCTGGTTTTGTGTTTCTCTAGAGAACCCAATCTCACACAATGTATTTACTTACTGAATGAATGATTATGTACATATTTATTGAGTTTCTTAAGGCCATGCACAATTTTTCAGTCATCTTTGCGTCTCTATGTCCTAGCAAAATATTTGGCATATGTTCAATGCTCATTGAGTTCTAACTGTCTTAGGGAAGAAGGAACAGACATTTTGCATGGCTGCAGGAGAGAGAAGTAGGGTTAAAATGAAATGACAGAAAGGCAGATTTTCCAAAAAGTGACTACAACTAATGAATAACCTAGTAGGAATCACAACAGAACACTTATGTTGTATGTTTTTGGGTTATAGGTTTATGGGGGATTTTTATTATATTTTAATGGTTTTCTGAGCTTTCTATAATGAATATGTATTATTTTCATAATCAGAAAAAAAGTTCTTTTTAAAAAAGATGTAGTGTGAAGTACAGGGCTCTCTGCCTATGAGGGTTTGAGCAATTGTGGGATGATAGCTGCCAAATGATGACCAGGGAGATGCTTCTCCATTAGAAAGGGAGGTAGGACCAGACAAGCTCTAAGATTCTAAGAGCCTGTGATACTCTTAACTGAGTGGTAAACGCCGACTCCCCTTTCTTAGAAGAAAGTAGCCTAGTTTGCTTGGCTGCCTTGCATTCTGCCAGTGGCTTTCTTACATTAGAATCTTTTCATGACGGTATCAGCTGCGGCAGAATTTGATTTGTATTCACCTGAGGCTGATGCAACAGCAGGATTTCAAGACAAGACAGTACTGCAGTGAAGCTGAGAACATGAATATGTAGGTGAGGAGTCTTTGTGTGGAAATGCATAAGCTATTCCTTTATGGAATGTCAGTAAGTCCTGATTAAAATGTCCTGTGAATCATAAGTTAAGCACAGATACCCCTCAGTATTATATTTAATCTTCAATTTTCCAAGTTAGACATTTCCAAACTGTGGTTTTGGTTAAATTAAAAACATGGGCCCTATTCTGATTTTTGTGTTTATGAGCTAGTTTGGCAAATAAAATATTGTTTTTATTTCTTAAGAGAAAAGACATTCAGACGTTTCCACCATATTACAATAGCCCTGAATTAAGAGGGAACAGAATACTCCTAAAGGAAATCTGATGGGTAGAAGAGAATCACTGTTGAAAACAATGGAACACATGTAAAGTTACCTCTGATTTCATGAAATCACAGCCTAGATAAAGATAGGGATAAAGAGAGAGGAAGAGAGAGGAGGGGGGAGAGAGCAGGAACAAGAGATAGAAATCTAATGCAAGACCATTGTAATAAGTAATAAGATTGATTTCTTCAAAGTACATGTGCTTACAATTGTTTTATGGTCATAACACCTGTATAAAAGCATGTGTATACATATATGTGAATATGGTGCAAATGGTTAACATGCTTGGCTGCTAACTGAAAGATTTATGGTTCAAGTCCCCCCAAAGGTGTCTTGGAAGAAAGGCCTGGTAGTGATCTACTTCTGAAAGTCAGCCATTGAAAATCTTATGGAGCACAGTACTACATTCATGTGGTCTCCATGAGCGGAAGCTGACTTGATGGCAAATGGACTAGACTGGATCGATATTATACTAATATGATGGACTTGTAGTTAAAATATAAAACAAGGCAAAACAGAATTCTAAAACAATTCATAAGGAAAAATTAGAACTAACTCTGGTGGCGTAGTGCTTAAGGCACTTGACTTCTAAGCAGAAGACTGGCGGTTCAAACACACCAGCCACTCCTTGGAAGAAAGGTTGGGCAATCTACTTCTGTAGTGATACCCCCTCGGAAACCCTAGGAGGGGTTGCTATGAGTTAGATCTGACTTGACGGCAGGGAGTTTGTTTTTTTATGGTATATGAACACACCTGCCCTCTTAGTATCTAGGGTGTCTTGTGGAGCTCTGTTATTCCTATGAACAAATGAGTCTGTCATTTGTTTGAGTACTTCCATGTTTCGACTTCTCCAGGTTCTCAGTACCAAAGCAACCCAAATCATTTTACTGATTGAAAGACAGGAGACGTGTTTTCTTTCCATTTGGTGTAAGCTTTAAAAATACTTGTCCATAGAGGCATAAAGGAACTATGTAAACACAATGTGTCCAACTACCATTATATAGAAAAATGCACAGAAAAGTTCCAGAATTTCCAGACCTGTTGCTAAAAATTTTTCTGTGAAGCTGACAAATTCAATATACTGGGGCATAAGAAGGGGGTAAAATTGAGAAAAATGTCAATGTGGAAAGCGCTCTGTCAAAGCCAGGTTCTCAGGGCAGGCCTCAGGAGCTAAGGCTTTCACCAGAACATCTTGCCTGCTGTGCCACACACACGGCTGTCGGGCCTGAGAAGCCTGGGAATGGACAGACACACATGAGGAGGTGGAAATCTGGTTCATCAAAGCCTAATCTCACCACCCAGGTAACTATCCTGTGAAGACCCAGCCCATCATGAGAGGAAGTGCCCTGCCTCTATAAATTTCACACAGCCCACCACTGTTCTATCCATCTGCTCTTCCCTGGTTTACCCGCTTCCTGTTGTCTACTAACTTTTGTCTCTGGTATGGCCATCCTCGAAGTCCTCTTCTGGAGATACTTGTTCTACTTAACCTGGAATTCCTTTTCAGACACCATTCTGTTTTTACCCTCAAGCCTCCAATCTGTGATAGTGGGTAAAAGACACATCTTGTGCATCATTCCCCATCCCTACCAGGAAAGAGGACTTGAATAAAGGAGAGCACAGGAAGGGGGATACAGAGGCACCGGAATAATGGCTTGCATGTGGACATCACCAGTTGCCATTGAGTCAATCTGGATTCACTGTCACCCCATGTGTGCTTCATCGAGTTTTCAGTAGCTAATTTTTTTGGAAGAAGATTGCCAGGTCTTTCTTTTGAGGCACCTCTGGGTGAACTCGAACCATCAAACTTTACATTAGCAGCTAAGCACATTCAAAATTGCATCATCCAGAGACTCCCTGTGAACATTAGCCATCCTTATTCCTTAGGAGCTCTGGTGGCGTAGTGCCTAAGGCATTTGACTGCTAACCAGAAGGCTGGTGGTTCAAACCCACCAGCCACTCATCAGAAGAAAGGTTGGGCAATCTAATTCTGTAGTGATACCACCTTGGAAACCCAAGGAGGGGTCGCTATGAGTCAGATCTGACTCCACGGCAGCAGTAGCTTTGCATTTTGCGTTGCATTCCTGCCCAAAGAGATGGCAAGCGCCCATATGATTGAGCGCATAATTTGAGAATGGGTGAATTTGGCCCATTTTAATCATTATCTTTTGACATTTCTTACAGTTGGAATATGCTTTATTGTTCACAAAAACATTTTGTAAAGAGTTTTAATTACTGTGAGACAAACTTGTGTGGAACTCTTAATTAATAATTAGCTTTGCTCATTGATTCTAAGATTTACATTTTCCCCTTTCATTTTAACATCTCTGAAATTGGCATGTGTCTTACAATAAGTGATGTTATCAAATCTCTATCCACTTCTGGTGGTGTAGTGCTTAAAGCATTTGACTGCTAACCAGGAGGTTGGTGGTTCAAACCTACCAGCCACTCCATGGAAGGAAGACTGGGCAATCTACTTCCATAAAGATTTACTGCCTCAGAAACCCAAAGGGGGTTGCTATGAGTCAGAATTGACTCAATGGCAGTGAGTTTGTTTTGTTTTTTGGTATCTACCATGGAAAGCTGTGACTAGAAGTCATTGCCTACTGATGTGTTAACTTGGTCCTAAGTCTTTGTATTGTCTTTTGAGCTATGTGTCCTTTTGTCACTAAACCCATTGCCATTGAGTCAATTCTGGTTCATTGTGACCCTATAGGACAGGGTAGAATTGGCCCATAGTATTTCCAGGGCTGTAATCTTCATGGAAGCAGACTGCCACATCTTTCTCCTTTGGAGCAACTGGTGTATTTGAACTGCCAACCTTTCAGTTAACAGCTCAGCACTTTACTATTCTGCCACCAGAGCTCCTATGTAGTTGATAGTACATTTGTTAATTGCTGTTTAACATGTCTTAAAAAGAATACAATATGATTTGACTTTGAAACGTGAAGTTATCACATACATGGAAAAGCCCAGAAACAGAGTGAGATGAAATGTTATAAATGTCAGTGAGTCAGACATCACTGGAAGAATGACTGCACTTCTATCCAATCTTGTAAAGCAAACACCAAATGCTTTGTGAGACTGTTGTTTTTGTTGTTATGTGCCGTCGAGTTGGCCCCGACTTGTAGCGACCCCTCCTTGGGTTTCCGAGGCAGTATCACTACGGAAGTAGGATTGCCCAACCTTCCTTCCAAGGAGTGGCTGGTGGGTTTGAACCGCCAGCCTTCTGGTTAGCAGTCAAGTGCTTTAGCCACTATGGTACCAGAGCTCCCTTTGTGAGACTAAGAAAGGAAAACACCAACACAAAGATAAAGACATGTTACATTTTGTTGCTGAAACAGATATTAAAGATTATCTATCCCACACCAAGCAGTGTACCAAAAGTCAAGAGAAATGGCAAGATCCCTCAGAAGAGATAAAGACATTTTAAATCATCAATATACTACTCATAGGACTATCATGAAAGCATTGGGTCAGATTTTAAGTGGTAGGCTCTTTTCCCTTCCTTTGTGGTACATTATTTAGAGGTAGGTGGTTTAGTGGTAGAATTCTTACCTTCCATGCAGAAGACCCAGGGTCCATTCCTGGCCAAGGCACCTCATGCACAGCCACCACCCACCTCAGTGGAGGCTTGTATGTTGCACCCCCTATGTCTACTCCAGAAGAATGTTAACTGAATGATAAATGAGATTCTAGCCACTCCTCGGAAGGAAGGTTGGGCAGTATCACTACTTCCGTAGTGATACTGCCTCAGAAACCCAAGCAGGGGTCGGTATGAGTTGGGTCTGACTCCATGGCATATAACAACAACAACAGACTAAGATAGACTAGGAAGTAAAGCCTGCTGATTTACTTCTGAAAAACCAACTAATGAAAGCCCTAGGGATCACATTGGTCTGATCCACACCAGTTGTAGGGATGGCATAGGGTCACGTAGGGTTTTGTTCCATTGTGCATGAGGTCACCATGAATCGAGGGCCACCGTGATGCTGCTAACAACAACAATAACAACAATAGTGGCACATATGGGGCCTGGGTCATTCAAATGGCCAATGTGCTTGGCTGCTAATCTAAAGATTGGGAGTTTGAGTCCATCCAGAGGCACCTGGAGGAAGGGCCTGGTCATCTATGTTTGAAAACCCAGCCACTGAAAATCCTGTGGAACACAGTTCTGCTCTGATACATATGGGGTCACCATGTGTCCAAGTCAACTCCATGGCAACTGGTTGATTTTGAATGGGATGTGAAAAGTGGAGTGTAATCAAGTACGGATTGAGCTAAAGGTTCTGTGCTGGGTGCCTTTCCATGGCATTTAAGCCTCACACCAATTCTGCTCCATAGGTACTATTTCCAATGGAAAGATATGTTGTTGTTGTTGTTGTTAGGTGTTGACAAGTCAGCTCTGACTCATACCAATCATATGTGCAACAGAATGAAACACTGCCCACTCTTGCACCATCCTCACAATCCTTGTTATACTTGAGCCCATACAATGTTGCAGAGCTATTCATAAAGTTTTCCAGTAATACATCAGACAGTGTTTCACTACTGTTCACAAGGTTTTCAGTGGCCATTTTTTTCAGAAGTGGATGGCTCCATCCTTCTTCCAAGTCTGTCTTAGTCTGGAAGCTCCACTGAACCTGTCCACCATGGGTGACCCTGCTGGTGTTCAAAACACTGGTGGCATAGGCCCCAGCCTCATAACAATATGCAAGCCACTATAGTACAACAGACAGATGAGTGGTAGAATATATAGAGAAGGGATATTTAATTTGTTCAGGTTGATAATCAGTTGTTGTAGAGTTAGAGGAGCCCTGGTGGTGCAGTAGTTAAAGTGCTCAGCTCTTAACTGTAAGATCAGTGGTTTGAACCCACCAACAGCTACAGGGGAGAAAGATGTGGCATCTGTAAATATTTACAGGCTTAGCGGGGGCAGTTCTACTCTGTCCCACAGGATCACTATGAGTAAGAATTGACTGGACAGCAGTGGGTTTTAAAAATTTTTTTTTTTTGGTTTGAGGGCTTGAATCAACACATCCCCATGCCAAGATCCTCTGCCACTTTTCCTAGACTATCCTGCCTTGGTAGATTTTTCCCTGATTTCCCAACTCCTTTGCATTTGGGAGGAACTGTGTGTGTGTGTGTGGGGGGGGGGTGGATTGTCCTCAGGGGGTCTACTTACTGGTGCTATTCTAGAACAAGGTGACATTTTGGGGGTGGGTGTGCAGTGAGGGTGTCTTTCATCTAAAATCTTAGGTTTTGGGATCTGGAAATCCTTCCTAGAAAATCTTTACATCTAAACCATGATGTTTATTTTTCTATAATGCACCTTGAACTCAGCTCACATATTTTTCTCTTATATCCTGCTTGTTTACTAAAGGGGGTAATGTTATTATAACCATGTAATCTTTATGTGTGCCCAGGAATAAGTCAGCAACACACACAGGCCTGTAAATGTATGGCCTTACAGCAAGAAGGTGAATTAAAGATGACCCAGTAAATGTCCTTCAATATCACTAGCCAAGAATTTTCTAGAAAATGCAGTTTTAGAACAGTGTTGAACTTTTTTTTTCTTCTAAACCAAACTCCAGGTTCTCAAGAAATAACCAGATGATATTTTCAAACATAAACATTTATGTTTGCAAGGCTATCTGGGAGGTAAAAAGAATCAAAATGAAATAAAAATGAAAACCACTTGAATTTCTGTCCATGATTATACTTTTATTCATACCAACATTTTTAAAGGTTTAAACATGTTTAGAAAAGTGGTTTCTTCTTAGATTAGGATCAAGAATGGCAGCCCTCTTGGGAAAGGCCAGTCTTGTAGTAAACCAACCAGAAACAGTGGTGAAAGTGCCAAAAATATCAGTGGGAAGTCGATGATCCTGAGATTTTTGGTGTGATTCTAAACCCAGGAGAATTTGCTTGCATTTGGAATTACTATGTCACAGAATGAAACCAGAATGATCATTACTTACACTTCATAGATTTTTCTTATTAGATTTGGTTCAAAGACACTGAGAGTTGTGTTCTAAACTAGAGGCATCCAATTAATTAAGTCACAGGGACTGTGTAACAAGTAGCAAAAAATAATTCTTTAACCTCAAATTGAGCTGGTAGGAGCATTTTCTTCTTTCTTGGGACAAGCATTCAGTGAAAAAAGAGTCAGATATAACCAGTGTTCACTTCAGTCTCTCCACTAACAAAGATGTGAGCACATTGTTGGCATTTAAATTATTAATAACTAATGCAGTGTCACTTAATACTTTCTTAATACTTTATACCACTTAATACCAATATCCTTAGCATGGAATTAGCCTTTTCTTCCTTAAGAAAGAATAGTTTTGTCTGTTAACAGCTTTTCCTAACTGATTAAATCAGCTAGAGTTTCTCACTGACTCTTAAGAATGAACTGGCAGGTTTTAGAATAATATTTAGAGAATCTACAACCACATCCATTCTCACCCCTTTCCTACTCAGCTTCAGAGGAGATGTCCTGCTAGTGCACAGTGAATCTCCTTATTTATTCTCTGAATGTAAATGTCAAAATTAAATTTACCATCTGCCTTGCCTCCCAAACTGTTACTTCTCCTGAATTTTCCACCACAGTAAATGTTATCATCATTTACCAAGTTACCCAAGCAAGTGCTTAGAAGTCATCACACTTTCCTTTCCATTCCTATACCTCCGATCCACCAAATCCACCAGTGGCCTGTCAATTTTACTAGTTCAGTCTGTTTCCTGTCTATCCATTTACTTCTACCTCCTCTGCTACTACATCAGTCCAGGTCCTCATCACCTTCCACAAGCTTCCCAAATATTCTCCCTGCTGCTATCTGTTCTCCATGTCACTATTGCAGTGTAGGAGATTACAGGGTATGGCTTTTCTAGCCATAGTGTTTGTAACTCCCACTTTGCCATGAGCAATTGGGTAGCTGATTGTTAAAGTTACCCACCTGGGGTATTTCTTTTGGGAGCAGCATAAGCAATCTGGGAAGTTTGCTTTCTCTCAGGTGTGTAGAACTCTGATGTTGGGATTGGTTGGTTTTGGCATCTCTACCAGGCTCAAAAGGAACCCTCCTAGAGGCAGAAGGAGGCTCTCTGACTGCTGGCTGAGAAAGACATGCTGCTGAGAGAAACATACTGCTGAGAGACATGAGAGAGAGGTGCTGCTGAGAGAGCTGCTGTAAGAGACTGCTGGCTGAGAGACTGCCAGCCGAGAGAGACTGAGCCAGTTCCTGAACTTGAATTGTAGCCTGTTGCTTCCTTAATAAACCCCATCATCTGTGAGTTCTGTGTGGTCACAGCAGCGAATTACCAAACTTAGCAGAGAAGTGGTGGGTGCTGCAGGAGGGACGCTTGGTGTCAAGGTTAGTAAGAGGGCTGGAGGGTAGCAGCATGTCCGGTGTCACAGGAGCAGGCCTTGGGCTGCTCATGGTGATTCTATCTTCCTCTTGTGTAGTTAAAGGAGGTCAGAAGATGCTGCCTCCTTTCCCCTTTTGCAACTATTAATGTTATTTTTCAAAATGCAAACCTACTTAAAACTTTCTGATAGTGCTTTGCCATTTTAGGGAAAAAGTTCAAGGTCCTTAACATAGAACCAGGCCCTTAACTCTAGCCCTGTGGACCTTTTCAACATTACTCTGCACCATTGCAGATAGACCCCTTATGTTGAAATCCCAGCAAATGATTTGCTGTTTTGCAAATGGACCATGTTCTCTCTCCCTCCTTTGCCTTGATGAAATGTTCCCTCATTTGAAGTGTTCCCATTTGCTCCTTGTCTGCCTATGACACTCCTATTAGTTCTTTAAGACTCACTCCTTCTCAAACACCTCTGGGAAACAGTGAGGGAGTCCACTTTAAGCTCAAAGGCAGTAACAGTGGTGTCTTCTCGTGTTTCACGGGACCCTGTGCGTACTTCCATCAAGACACTTGCCGCATAGCATTTTAATCCTTGTTTTATATGTCTCGTCCCCCCACAGTACTGCATATTTCTTGAGGAGAGGAACTGGGTCTTTATTTTGTATCCCCAGGCCACGCATAATATCTGTTGCTTAGTAGGTGTTCCATAAGTTGCTGCTGATTAAAGGGTAAGGGTACTTGATTCTTTTACCCACCACTCATCTGTCAGTTTGTTGTAGAGTGGGGGATTGTGTATTGCTGTGGTGTTAGAAGCTATGTCAGTAGTAATTCAAATACCAGCAGAGTCACCCATGATGGACAAGTTTCCGTGGAGCTTCCAGACTAAGATACATTAGAAAAACAGGACTGGTGATTTACTTCCAAAAATTAGTCAATAAAAACCCTATGGATCACAACAGAGTAGTGTCCAATATAGTGCTGGAAGATAAGCCCGTTAGCTTGGAAGATACTCAAAATACATTGTGACTGCAAAAATGGACTTGATTATGAAAATGGTGCAGGACCAAGAAATTCTTCATGCTGTTGCACATGGGATTGCCATGAGTTCGACCTGACTTGAACAGCTAACAACAACAATATCAAATTTTGCTCAGGCAAAATAATTCTTTCTTTCTGTATTTTAAAATCCTTCTGATTTCCTTTAAATCTAATTCATCTGAAAACAAACAGCAAACCCTTCTTCCATCTTAGCCCCTCTAACTATTGCTTTAAACTCTAACCTCCTGTTGATTATTCAATGAGTTGAAATTTGACTTTTACTCTATCACTCCAGTAAAATTATTCTTATTAATGATACCAGTTGCTTCCCAATTGCAAAACTCAGTTGTTATCTTAAGTGAATACTCTTCAGAATTTCAGTGTTGACCTCTCAACACTTGTTTTTTTTTTTGGTATCATTTTCCATGGCCCACGTCTTCTCTGAACACTCCCCAGTTATTCCAGTCTGCCTTTGCTTAAATACTGGTGTCCCAAGGAAGCCATTATTAGTTATTTTGTCTTCTCATTCTTCCTGGGTAATTTCATCACACTCTTCAGTATGTGAATTTCATCACACACATCTTCAGTGACTACCTACACACCCAATGACCCTACATTTTGACCATCAGAACTCTTTTTCCAACTTGTAATAACCTCTATGATTTATAGTACTCTCACATTTTCCATGTTAAAGTTGAATTTAGTGTCCTTCTTCAAATTAGGCTCCTCTTTTATGTTTCCCTTGGAGCTCTGGTGGTGTAGTGCCTAAGGCATTTGACTACTAATCAGAAGGTTGGTGGTTCAAACCTACCAGCCACTCTGCAGAAGGAAGATGGGGCAATCTATTTCCATGAAGATTTACTTTGTAAATATTTTTTTATCTGTGAAGATCTCAAAAGCTTGAGGGAGAGAGCCTTAGAAACCCAATGGGGGTTGCTATGAGTCACAGTAGACTCGATGGCAGGAAGTTTGATTTTTTTTTTTTTATGTTCCTATTCTAGTGACTCAGCAGTAGATTCAGGAATAGAATTATGAGTATCATAACCTTGTCCTTCCTCCAGGTTTAGATACTATACTACACAGTTAACAAATTCCCAGGAAAAAATTATCCTCCCTATATGTTCCAAGTTGGCTTTTGTATTAGTTTTCTACTGTGGTGTAACAAATTAACACAAATTTAGCAGCTCAAAACAGCATACATTTTTTATCTCACAGTTTCCATGGGTCAGGAATCCATGCATGGCTTAGCTGGATTCTCTGCTCAAGGTCTCATAGGCTGCAATTAAGGCGTTGGCTGGGGCTAGGATTTCATCTGAGGCTTTGGGTCCTCTTCCAAGCTCCTGTGGTTGTGGGAAGAATTCATGTCCTTGCAGCTGTAGAACTTGTGACAGCTTGGTTTCTTAATGCCAGTAGGAGAGAGAATCTCTGACTTCTTCACCTTCTTTTAAAGGTCTCACTTGCTTAGCTAGGTCAGGTTTATCCAGTATAATATCCCTCTCATTAATTCAAAGTCAACTGATTAGGCACCTTAATTACATCTGCAGAATATCTTTACCTTTGCCATATAATGTAACATAATAATGGGAGAGCCTATCTTATCACCTTTGACATATTCTATTGCTTAAAATCAACTTACAGGTCTTGCCCACACTGAAGGGAAGGGATTAAACCAGAGCATGGGTCATTGGAGCTCAGAATTCTGTCTATCACGGCTATTAAAATAAAAAAAGTTATGTCATATACCAAGAAATGTTTATAATTTTGGGATTTAAAAAGGTTGAATGCAAAGAAGAAAAGTATGTAAATTTAATTTAAAATCTCAAAGTTTAGTGGAAATGGCACATATTTTGAAGGTGGAGAATTTTTTTTTTTTTTTTTTTTTTAATCTTTATGCTATCTTACACTTACTGCCTTGGGCAGGAGATATACCCAAGTATGAACACTTAGCACAGCACAGTAAGGATTGTGAGGATGGTATAGGACCAGGCAGTGTTTCGTTTTGTTGTACATAGCGTTGCTATGAGTCAGAGCTGACTCGAAGGCACAGAGCAACAATAACAACAACATGTACACTTTAGATCACATTACATATATCTAAAAAGAATAATTAAAGAAGAAGTTCAGAAAGACAGATATTTAATTGCGTACTAGCTCAACTTGAGAACCACTTTAAGATGGGTGAATCTGATTTATATTAGGAGAGAATAAATATAATTACATGTCTATAGGTAAATTACATGGTTTTTCCCAGCTTCCATTAATTCAACTTTTCCTAATAAGTTTTTTTTTTTTTTTTTAAATATCTTCAGCAGTTAGACTGTGGTTGTATTAAAGGTGCTTAGTCTTTCCTTAGGAGCTCTGGTAGTGTAGTGGCTAAGACACTTGCCTGCTAACCAGACGGCTGGCGGTTCAAACCCACCAGCCACTCCTTGGAAGGAAGGTTGGGCAATCCTACTTCCGTAGTGATACTGCCTCGGAAACCCAAGGAGGAGTCGCTATGAGTTGGGGCCGACTCGACGGCACATAACAACAACAACAATCTTTCCTTGGGAGCTCTGGTAGCATAGTGCCTAAGGCACTTGACTGCTAACCAGAAGGCTGGCAGTTCAAACCCACCAGTCACTCCTCAGAAGGAAGGTTGGGCAATCTACTTCTGTACTGATACTGCCTCGGAAACCAAAGGAGGGGTTCCTGTGAGTCGGGTCCAACTTGACGGCACATAACAACAGCAACAACAATCTTTCCTCTGGTGGCACAGTTGTTAAGGCATTTGGCTACTCATCAAAAGTTCACAGTTCAAACCCACCAGCCACTCCGTGGCAGAAAGATGTGGCAGTCTACTTTCATAAAGATTTACATTCTTGAAAACCCCATGGGGTAGTTCTACTTTGTCCTAGAGGATCATTATAAGTTGGAATGGACTCCATGGCAGTGGGTTCGATGTTTTGGAATCTTTCCTTAGGATAGGTGGTCCAGGTATTTTTAAAAATTGTTTTCTTACAGTTTTACAATGACAGATATACAGAAGTTTCCATATCAATGACTTTTCCCTTCCTGGTCCCACATGAGAACAGGGTGTACTCTGGCTCCTTTTTTCTGTCATGTATCAGAGAGAGAGAGAGAGCTGGGGTTAATGCAAAGGCTGTTAAGGTTTGAAATGTACTAAGAGTCCTGTCAGCACTTTAGGTCCTGCTCCTCAAGGACAACTATTCCACTGGTATTTAGGGGAAAAAATGATTTGGTGACTTTACTGACATTTGCAACAGTAACACAATGCACATTGTATATAATCAGTGTTTAGTCATACTTATAAATCCTACAGATATGTGGTTACTTCTCTACTTTCCCTCTCTTTTGCTTGGGCAACTGCCACGTTGATGCACTGGAGCCACTCTTCCGCATTCTTCTCATCCTTGGCCTTGAAAACATAGGTCTTATTGTCTGTGAAGATCTCAAAAGCCCGAGGGAGAGAGCGGTCCCTACGCTTCTTGGCCACAACTTTCACGCTCTGCACTTTGCTGAGTTCTATCGGGCAGTCATCAGGATCATCTTTCTGAAATGCATGGGAAGTAAAGAACATGAGCTGGCTCCCAGTGTAGCAAAGATCTATGGCTCCTAAGAATTTTATGAGAGAACCACAATCCTTTGTCTTTGTATGGTTCAAAACTTTTGTTAGTATAGTTGCTAAGGCCTCAAAGAGTCATTAGAACAACAACACAACGGATGACCAATGGCAAAAGATAGCCAATTTATAGAAATGTACCATGGAATTGGGAAAAGGCTTAATGCATGCTTCTTTGATTTTATGTCATCTATTAATACTATTATTATCTATTAATATTAATATTATATTAATAAAGCAAAATTCAGCAGTACAATTTGTAGTACTGGTGGTTCAGAATTTGATATAATATGGGAGGCATGAGATTGAATTTTTCTTTGTGTAATTCCTGGTGGAGTAGTGCCTAAGGCATCTGACTGCTAACCAGAAGACTGGTGGTTCAAACACACTGGCCACTCCTCAGATGGAAGATGGGGTAATCTATTTCCGTGGTAATACTGCCTCAGAAACCCAAGGAGGTGTCACTATGAGTCGGATCCAACTCGATGGTAGTGAGTTTGAACCTCTGGGTTTGCTAAGCCCTTAATAGAGTAAACAGGGTTCCAATATTTAAGTAGATAAAACTGTTTCTGAAAACCTCTAAAGCTTTGGAAGCATGATTTGCTTACAAACATGAAATAAAGGAATATTTCATGATCTCATACTTCTCTTCAACCAAGCAGAGTCTTATGGATCTCTGCAACACCAGTATTAACAGACTGGTAAGGATGGATAGTTTTGAAGAATCAGACAGGACAATTCTAGATCTTTCACTTTCCTAAATATGTTTTATCCTCTGGAGAATGGATCTGTGGTTGAGAATCTTGCCAATTCTCCTTTCCCATCTTTCCTGTCAGAATCACCCTTCTTTCACAATGGAGAGGCACCCTTCTGACTCATCGTAAACTTCCTATGGTATACTGTCCAACTTGCAAAAGTCTCAGGACCACAAAAAAAAAAAGGCAACTCATGTCAAGGGAGTGTCCTTCAACCAAGTCAACCCAATCACTCCCCATCTATATTATTAAGGGATGCTTTTCTAATAAAAGTTCACTTTTGAGTGTTTATTAATTATTCATTGTATTTTGTAATATATTTTTATATTTATGGCTTTTCATGAATTATACATCTATATGCACATATATATATGATAACTTGAGAAAAAAGTTTAACACTTAGAGACTTAAGGTCACAAGAAATTAAAATGATAAATTTCAACATATATACATATTTTTGTTGCAGTGAAAAATGATAGCATAATCAAGATAAAATGCAGGGTAGAAATGGAATGGAAATAGAATTTCAAAGTAAAAAAGAAAGAATATAACAATTTCTGTTAAATTAGTTATTCCATGTACTTTTAAAAACGGATGCTGTTGGGTATCAAATTGCTATGATATTTTATTCCAATGGTTACATTTAAAGGGGAAAAATAATCCTTTTATTCCAAAATGTCAATATTTATAATTCAACAAAAACTATAGTCTGTGTAATTGCTTAAATTTATGATAAAATGTTGATGGAACTTAAAATGATGTAAGATATTACACAGATTCCTTTCAAAATTCTTCCAGGGCATACATAGGATAAAAGCTCAAAGACATCTGTACTAAACAATGGTTTCTGAGTCCAATTTGAGTTGTAGTAAGAGCTTTGGAAGCATAGTGCCTAAGGCACTTGACTGCTAACCAGAAGGCTGGCAGTTCAAACCCACCAGCCACTCCTTGGAAGGAAGGTTGGGCAATCTACTTCCATAGTGATACTGCCTTGGAAACCCAAGGAGGGGTCGCTATGAGTTGGCTCCGACTTGACAGCACATAACAACAACAACAACTGACAGTAATAAAAATGCATTTCTTTGAATTCTTTTATGATATAGAAATTGATAAATTGAGGAAGTGATTGAGAAAAAAAGTTACTATCATAATTTGACCAGGGATAATGAAATCAAGTAAGATAGCAATGGGCAGAATAGTTAAAGGACATAATTGCTTGGTTGGCGGAGATCAACACCTTAAGAAGGCAGAACAAACTAAAACAAAAAACACTGTAGATATGTGTCATTTAACGTCCATTAGGCCAACTTTCAGGCCCCTGTCCATGGGCTGGGACACCCAGCTGTAAGTGCCAGGATGTCAGACTCTCCTCTTGCTGACTCAGCTTCACTTCTGCTTGGCTGTTGAGTGAGCCCAGAAGCTACCTAGTCTGTGGCAATGGAGGCTCAGGCCCAAACTCCATATCCCAGTCTCCCTTGGCTCTGGCAATTTCTGCAAGTCTAGTCCCCCAGTTTTGCCTGGTGTGGTCCATAGGGTGCTCATGGAAAGATATGTGCCCCAGGCGTCCCAGCCCTGGCTCAGGTGCCTTCCATCCCCTTGGTCAGTGCTGTTCCACTGCAGGTAGTTTCTCCCAGGTGACTTTTCCTTCCCTGCAGCTGGGGCAGTGACAATCTGGCAGGACCTGGCCAAATGCTCACCCGAGGTGAGGCAGTGGGAGCTGCTTGGGCTACACACCACACAGCCAGTGTCCCTACTCATGGGAGCCCCACACGTCAGGAATATAGATGTTCACACAATGTCCAAGTCACACAACATCCTATTTTATAGAAAGTAGCGTGGATGTTAAGCAAAAGATACCTATATGGTTTTCTGCCCCAGTTCTCATTTAAAAGGAGCCCCTGGGGGGTGCAAATGTTTAACATGCTTGGCTGCTAACTGAAAGCTGGTGGTTTGAGTGCACACAGATGAACGGTGGAAGAAAGGCCTGGTGATCTACTTCTGAAAAACCACCCATTGAAAACATGATGGAGCACCGTGCTACTCTGACACACATGGGGTTATCATGAGTCAGAGTCGCCTTTACAGCATCCTTTTTTTTTTTTTTCTCATTTAAAAACTACACATTTCTTTCAATTATAAGAATGGTCCTTTCACTATGTGGCTGAGGCACCAGCAGGACTGCTGACCACTGCTAGATTACCCTGCCCCTGGAGGTTAGAGGTATTTTACTGTGGCCTTCATGCTATATTATATAATTTCTCAGTGTTTGAGCCATGTGTCCTGTCAGATTTCTGGAATGTCAAACCATTATTTCACGATAAAGATGTCAAACAAGTTAGCCAATTATAAAATAACTTACTCTTCAAATGTTATTAAAAAGCTTTGAGTCAAGAAGTATAAAGGTCATTACCTTTGTTCAGGAAAAACATTCTTACGGAGTAACTCTGCTTTGCCTCAAGGGGTCTGAGAAATCCTACATTTTCACTTCTATTTATAATTTCTCAAATGAAAACAGGAAATTCAGATGGTCATTTAAAACACTTTTAAAATGCCTCCATATGAACTTATGCTGAAAAAATAAAGTTTTTAATAACCTCCAATAACTGGCTAAATTAAACTTGCCATTGTACTTCCCTTTGAAAAAGATCTTCAGCCACAGAAAAGTCCATCTGTATATTTTATAACACACACTGGTAAAGAAAGAAGCATGAGGTCTGAGTCAGTGTCACAGAAAAGCAAAAAAATTAAATTCTAAAGCTAATACTAAGTCTTACTAATTAAGAGAGCAGTGGTCAGAAGTGGTCATAATTCAGAGACACCATACTTGATTCCTGCTGAGTGAAAAGTTGAAAGAAGTTTTAGAATGAAGACTCTAAAGATAGAGTGGACATACTTGGGGTGAATTGCAAATTTTAAGTAATTTAAAATCTTTCATTAATTAATTCAGACAGTTTAGTTTACCACCAGCTCCATAGTTTAAGTGAACATGGGAAATAGGACTGTGTACTATTTACGAACATGGCTTTGGTGTTGGGCTGCCTAAGCCTCACTAATTTCACCCTTCCTTTCCTTACTGTCTCTGACCTTGGACAAGTCAGTCAGTCTCTCTGAACCTCAGTTTTCTGCTCTATTAAATGGTAACAAGAATAGTATCAACATCATAGGATTATTCTGAGGATTATTTGAGGCACTCCAGTATGACATTTGATAAGCATTGAGTAAGTTCTAGCCATTATTATTATATTATAATATATTGTATTATATATAACACATTATGTATTTACTACATTGTTATAAGGTCTCTAGGTCATGCAAAAAAGCTCTGGTGGTGCTGTGGTTAAAGCATTGGGCTGCTAACCAAAAGGTCAGCAGTTCAAACCCACCAGCCACCCTGTGGGAGGAAAGATGAAGCAGCTCTGCTTCTATAAAGATTTACAGCCTTGGAAACCCAATGATCCAGTTCTTCTCTGTCCTATAGGGTTGCTATGGGTCAGAATTTACTCCATGGCAGTGGGTAGTGGGTTGAGTGGTACAAGTGGTATATGCTCAATTAATAATTAAAGGTTGGCAGCTCAGAACTGTGCAGTGGTGCCACAAAAGAAAGGCCTGGTGATCTGCTTCTATGAAGATTACAGCCAAGAAAACCCTGTGGCGCACAGTTCTATTCTGTACCACACGGGGTCACCTGGAGTCAGAATTGACTTAATGGCAACATGTATTATTATTATATTTAAAAATAAACAAGAAGTCAATATTTCATTCTCTCTGATCTTAATTGAAGGAGCTCTGGTGGCACTGTGGTTAAGGTATTGGGCTGCTAACAAAAATGTCAGTGGTTCAAAGCCACCTGCCACTCAGTGGGAGAAAGATAAGGCAGTTCTATAGCCTTGGAAACCCTTTAGGGATTGCTATGAGTCAGAATTGACTTGATGGCAGTGGGTGGGATCTTAAATGACTAGAGTTTAGTGATAAATAAAATTGATTTCAAAAGAAGGGAAGGGGATAGTTTTGTGTTGTTGGTTGGAATTGAATGTTATTTCAGAGGTTTCCCATTGAAAATTCAGAATATAGATATTTACTGAGCACCCTCAATCATTTAATTTAATCAGAATGAAAATGACATCATATTAAATGAATATAACATTTATGAATACAGTAGTATATTTCTCTAATCAGAATTATACTTTGTTGACTATAAAAGTTATTTAAGTCAACCTTCCTTCCTTCTTCCTTGCTACCATGCCCCTTCCTCAGATCTCCCACCTCCAAATATAACCTATAGTTATATATGAAATCAGAGTCACTATCACAAGTCATGCCTGTATGTAGGTGATTCATCAGGAAACAAAAGGCCTGGTGGTTGAGTCAAGAAAACTGCGTAGGTGCTCTGCAGCTTATCTTCTAAAGCTTAAGAAAAAAAGAAACCAAACAAACTTCCATAATAAATGAAGAGGAACAGTGATCAACTAACACAAGAATGAACATAATAGATAGTCAAAGGGACCTATGTAATAAAAGACCACACTGTAAGACTGTAAAATGGAGAGGGAAAATTATTGGAGTTTAAATTCAAGATAAAATGCCTAGATGGTTGGTAGAGATTCAACCAAATAACCAAACTCACTCACCGTTGAGTTGGACCCAACTCATAGCAACCCCTCGTGTTTCCGAGGCAGTATCACTACGGAAGTAGATTGCCCAATCTTCCTTCCAAAGAGTTGCTGGTAGGTTTGAACCGCCAGCCTTCTGGTTAGCAGTCAGATGCCTTAGGTATTATGCCACCAGAGCTCCTTGGTGAAGATTAGGATATCAAAAACACAAGAGTGAAAAATGACAGAGGAACTTACAGACTTTCCTTTTTGAAATAGGAGTTGATTTCCAGCAAGGGTAAAATAGCGGGTTTTCCACCTTTTGATGAACTTCCATCTGACTTGCTTCTCTTTAAGTTTTCCTTCTATGAGAGGCTGGCCATCTTGATTTACAACTGTTGAAGGTAACAGAATGATCAAGCCATTTATTTTCCATTATTTGTTTGGCAAGTGATCAAACGTCAGAAAGAACTGAACAGTGAACCAGAACTGAGTAAGTATATTTGGAAAGTGGGCTAATGAATTATAAATTTGGTTAATCTCTTCCTTTTGTCCTAAAAGAATGCACAATTCAGATATGATAAAGCAAAAAGTATTGAAGACTCTCACCAAGGTTTTCAAAAGGAATATAGTTCACAAAATGAACAGCTGGTTAGCAATTAAGTCCACCTAGATACTTAGCTTTCTGTGCTTTTTAGCGTCTTTGTATTAGGGCATTCTACTTCTTAGATTGGAATGACCAAATCAATTGAGAACGGGGTTTGAAATTTGGGGCACAAAATACCTAGTAAGCCGTAGGTGTCAGTTCCCACTAATGACGTTGCCAGTGACTAGGTAAATGTGAAACCTGAACTGCTTAGACATATAGCTTTAAGAATAATTATAGACCAAGTATATTGAGCTATTTGGAAGCAAAAGTCAATACAGCACTCTAAATAATGTTTCCATAAAGCAATTAACACTAAGCCGCAAAGGCAAATTTACCCAACCTTTGTATGAGTTATTTCCACTCTCTGTAACACACATACTCTCTCTCCACTCTCCACGTTTTCCTCTTCACCTAGTCAACACCTAATCATCTTTCATATCTCTACCGAAATTTTGTGTCTTTTAGCACACCTTTCCGCAGCTCTAAAGCAGAGTGACTTCCCCTATTATGCTGTCGTTGTACACTGTGTCTTTTAAAGCAGGCATCACCCCTTGTAGGCAGTAACTGATTGGTGCTTATCTGATTAATATCCTTCTTTTTCATTTGATTGGAAGTTCCATGAGGACAAGGTCTTTGTTTCACTCACTGTTGTATCACTAGGCATCTAGCACAGTGCCTGTCAAATAGTCCAAACCAAAAAAAGAACCAAATTCACTGTCATCCAGTTGCTTCCAACTCATGTTGTTGTTGTTGTTGTTATGTGCCGTCGAGTCGGCCCTGACTCATAGCGACCCCCATTTGGGTTTCCGAGGCTGTAAATCTTTAGGGAAGTAGATTGCCCTGTCTTCCTTCTGCGGAGCAGCTGGTGGGTTTGAACTGCTGACCTTCCCGTTAGCAGTCAAGTGCCTTATCACTCACTATACCACCAGAGCTCCTTTGGCAAATAGTAGAGTATATAAATATTTGCTGAGTGAATCGATTGATTTCACATTGAAGTAGAACATATATGATTACACATAATTATTGAATTAGAAGATCCTTTACAAAGTTAGAAGTTTGGACTGAGGAATTTCATTCCTCTCACCAACTACATAAGACTCACTCATCCTTCAGATTCACATGAAACACCCCCAGAAGGGGGAAGAGGCAAGGGAAAGCTCAGTTTATAGGATGATAAAATATAATTATGCATATTTATGTTCAGCTTTCATAGCGTCTTGAAAGAAATGAAACCCACTGCATCTCTTTAAAATGTGGACATTACCTGTTTGACCAGATGAACACAACTTAATCTTCCTACCCTACCAATTGTGTGTTCCACGGTGGGTCAGAGAACTGCCTGAGGCAGCAGGATTTGTCCATCTTAACGGAGAATTTTCAGTGTAAGAATAATGTCTAGTTTTCATAAACAGACTTCTGTTGAGTCTAGTTTGACTTTTCTGTTATATATTTATTATCTGATGACCATTCAATTGGATGTTCTCTGAGGTCAGGGAACATCCACCTGGGGTAAATGTGAATGCCTATCAGGGCCATAGAATAAAAAGGTTAAGTAGACAATGCATAACAAAAATAGATATGAAAACACACTTTGCATATTGTTTGTAGAAATAGTCTTCCTTCCACAAAGAACTTAATTCTCTCCTTTTTTTTTTTTTTGAAACACATGCCTCCTTCATCTTTCCTGTCTCACTGTTGATAAAGACTTGTGGTTGTTGTTATCTCCCAACAAGTCAGCCCCGACTCTTGGTGAATAATAGAACAGGACACTACCTAGTCCTATGCAATCCCATGGTCAGTTATGAATGGTACTGTTTTGTTCCATCAGGTTTTCAATGGCTGATATTTGTATATATTTCACTAGATCTTTCTTTCAATAGAAATCTTAAAAAAAACCTCACTGCCATAGAGTCAATTCAAACTCATAGTGATCCACATTGGGATCCCAAGGTGGTAAATCTTTACAGAAGTAGATTGTTCCATCTTCCTTCTGTGGACCAACTGGTGGATTTGAACCACCAACCTTCTGGTAACCTGACTGTTTACCAGTCAAATGTCTTAGGCACTGCATCACCAGCGCTCCTTTTAATAGAGACCTAGCTACGGAGAAACATTTTTTCTAAGAAAAACAACAATGCAGCCTGATGAACCACTGGCAGCTCATCTTTGTCCTCTGCAGGGGAGATAATTCTGCAGGTGAGACTGTGACAGACTGGAGACACAGGAGGATGGGCCTTATTTAAAAGCATGTCAAAAGTTCCGTAGCTACTGTGCAGCAATGGGAATTTCTGTTGACATGGATTTTTATTTTTTTTCAAGAAAAGTCAGGAATACAAAATTTCATAAGAAATTTGATTGTCATATGTCTTTTTTTTTTCTTGGACCCCGTGCAAACTAAACAGAAAATATCTGAAGCCCAGATAGGGACATTGAGCAGTCATCTGTGACCTCTAGTATAACTGAAATGGAGATTTGCTACTTTGTAATAGAATTTGTGGGTGTTTTGATGGATATTTATTTTGGTTAATGTTATATCACATGTATTATTCAAATAAGAAGTAAGTATAGCTGCATTTTTCATACGGTTTACTTAAGAATAAGTAGCTACTACAAGTAGCTATCTGTGAACCTAAAGTAAATGAGTCATCATTGTCAACCCTAAATTAAGGCTAATAAATGAAAATAAATAATTTAAAATAAATATCAAATTTATTGTTAGATAGTGATAAGTTGTTGTTGTTAGGTGTAGTCAGCCCTGACTCATAGTGACCCTATGTACAACAGTGAAACACTGCCAGGTCCTGTGCCAGACTCATAATACTTTGTATATCTGAGCCCGTTTTTGCAACCACGGTGTCAATCCATCTCCTTGAGAGTCTTTCTCTTTTTTGCTGACCTTCCACTTTACCAAGCATGATATCCTCCTCCAAGGAATGGTCCCTTCTGACAACATGACCAAAGTAGGTGAGATGAAGTCTGGCCATTCTCGCTTCGAAGGAGCATTCTGACTGCACTTCTTCCTGGACAGATTTGTTAGTCCTTTTAGCAGTTCATGGTACTTTCAGTATTCTTCACCAGCACCACAGCTCAAAAGCACCAACTCTTCTTCGGTCTTCTTTATTCATTATCCCGCTTTCACATCCATATGAGGCAATTAATTGAAAACTCTGGTTGGGTTAGGTACACCTCAGTCTTCAAAGAGACAGACATCTTTGCTCTTCATTATTTTAAAGAGGTCTTTTGCAGCAGATTTGCCCAGTGCAATATGTCATCTGATTTCTTGACCACTGCTTCCATTGGTGTTGATTGTGGAACCAAGCAATATGAAATCTTTGGCAACTTCAATCTTTTCTCCATTTATCATGATGCTGCTTATTGGTTCAGTTGTGAGGATTTTTGTTTTCTTTATGTTGAGGTGTAGTCCATACTGCAGACTCTAGTCTTTAATCTTCATAAATAGTAAGTGGTTCAAGTCATCTTCACTTTCAGCAAGCAAGGTTGTGTCATTAGCATATTGTAGGTTGTTCATGAGTCTTCCTCCAATCCTGATGTCATGTTCTTCCTCATACAATCCAGCTTCTCAGTTTATTTGCTCAGCATACAAATTGAATAAGTATGGTGTGAAAGGATACAACCCTGACACACTCCCTTCCTGATTTAAAACCATGCAGTATCCCCTTGTTCTGTTCAAACAACAGCCTCCTGGTCTATGTACAAGTTCCTCATGAGCACAATTAAGTGTTCTGGAATTCCCATTCTTCTCAATGTTATCCATAATTTGTTATGATCCACACAATAAAATGCTTTTGCATAGTCAATGAAATACAAGTAAACATCTTTCTGGTATTATTTGTTTTCAGCCAAGATCCATCTGACAATCAGCAATGATATCCCTTGTTCCATGTCCTCTTCTAAATTCAGCTTGTATTTTTGGATGTTCCCTGTCAATATACCGCTGGAACCATTTTTGAATTATCTTCAGCAATATTTTACTTGTGTGTGATATTAATGATATTGTTCAATAATTTCCACATTCTGTGGGATCACCTTTCTTTGGAATGGGTACAAATATGGATTTCTTCCAGTCAATTGTCCAGGTAGAAATTAAGTAGTATGATGGAAATAGACACTGAATGAGTGACTTGGGAGGTTGGTGTCTACACATATAAGTGGTCAGGAAGAGCTCTGACATTCAAGATGACATTTAATCTGGGACCTCAGTAATGAGAAGGATCTCCCATCTTCTGAAAAGTCCTACAGTGGCTGGTACAGTGCATAGCTGCATAGCAGAGGGTAGGGAAAACAGGAACTAAAGAAATATTAATTGGCAATCAATATCAAAGAAAATATGTTGGTGTTCGGCTTTGCCTTACTAGGAAAATCTGACTTAGAGCATTCTTAAAACTAGTAATGCTCTTTCCAAATTAAAATTTTCCATAAACAAAGTGATTTCTTCCTTTGAGTGGCCTCCACAACCTACAGTTGCCTCAATTAAAGCATTTACTGAAAGACACTGAGTCTTCCCCACTATATTGGACATTCCTGGAGAGCAGGAACAGCCTTAGCACAGTGTGTGAGGGGCTCAGTGAATACACAGACTGCTGTGTATTGTGAAAGGTGCAGCAGTCTATGTGAGGGGAGGAAAGTTAGCTCTAAGAAGAGATCCAAGAGGAGAAAGCAAGGGCAAACAAACCACCACCAACAAAGACTCAGGTTAAAAATTAGATTGACAATTTTTCAAAAACGCTCATTTTCCATGCTTTCAAATTAGGAAAAAAAGTTGCTATTCTAATTCTGATGTTCAAAGTTTTGAATATGAAGTCAGAAGATTTGAGTTCTCTCAAGTGTAGTTTTCTGATCAGTAAAGAGGGAAAACAAAATAGCCCCCTTTTGCTTAACAGGCATGTTGATAGGTCAAAAGTGAAAATAAAGAAATTGACATGAGGGTACTAGGTAAGTAGCAAGGCACCACTTCTGTAGATACCAGAGTTGGCAGCTTGTAATCACACTGATTCTTCCATGGTCTAAATGGTAAGATGATTTAGTGTAATGTAATTTAGTAATGATACATTTTCCCAGTCTGAAACTTCCATATTTATTCCAAAGCCTTTGAAATAGAAGTCAGGACAGCTGAGATAATTTGAAATCATGATTTTATAGACATGGATCTTGCTGGATCTGATACAGTGATTAGTTGCATGTATTTCTCTTTAAAGCAGATTGAAAAATTTAATTGGAAGGGTATATGTGACAAAGTTTGCAAGGAGAGCCTTGCAAAATAATTGAGGGAGACATTGGAGACACGGTATGGATGGGATGGCCTACCCACATGCCCATAATAACCATGATGAGAGACTGGAGATAAATTCAGAGGTTTGCCAGAGAAAACAAGGGTGAAGGGCTTCAAAGTAATGATGCTAAGCAAAGAATTTTATTGTAGCCCAGTGAAAATTTACCCTGAGAGAAAAGTCCATGGAAAGGGTTCTGGGAAAGAAATATTAGCAGAAGTTTTATAGGAGTTGAATGTTAGACCCCAAATTTAAGTATTAGAGTCAGTTGCAGAGAATTCACTAAAAGCCAGGCTATCTTTAGCTATAGTATTAATTTAAAAACAGTTTAAAAAGCCCACATAAAAGGACAGATTTAATTTTTGCCCCAGCTGCTATCCCACCTTTTTCTGCAAAAAATATTAGCTTATAAATACTAGACATATGTCAGTTTAATAAGTCTATTTTCCATTGCAGCCCTTGTAAACAAGTAATTCTCATATGATATCACTGTCTCTTCAAGGCCAAAAGAGAAAAACAATTTCCTAAAGATTATCATATTCCATTTGAAATATAACATGTGGTGGGAGACCATGAGGGCATGATCATGTGTCTGAAAAAGTCTTGTTTGCATGTAACACAGAAGTATTTTCTTACTTGCCAGTTTACACGTTATTTCATTCAAAGAACCACAATTTGGCTAGGACATTCTCTACCAACTGGGATCTGTTTCTTTCTCTAAATATCAACTGGCTGATAAAGTGGTGCCATATGAATGGAATTTTCTAGTGCAATTGAAGCTCAAACTGTCATCATATTTATCCACTTGAAAGTTTCTCAGAATGCTAATATGAGCATTTACGCATTGATTGTATTCTTTTTGTGCCTCAAGAGTTAAGAAATATTTATGTTGATAAAAAATGAATTTTGAAGGTGCTAATCTTACTCAACATGAAGTTGATGAATAAAGGGAAATAATACAAGGACAGATACCTTAAAGCTGAGAAGCTTCACAACAGTAAGTGTAAACCAGGAGAGTATTCTTCTCTCCGTCTATCAACTATCCATTCATCCCACACATATATTGGAGCCTAGGTAAGTTGTAAGGCACTGTGTTTGTACCTGAAAAGATTACAAAGCCAGGCTCATAGGAAGCTTGAATTTATCATTTTGTCTGAGTGGTACAACTACAGCTCACTGCAGAGACTGTTAAGTGCTGCTGGAGCAGTACAAGCTCAGTGTCACAGCGCCAAAGGAAGGAAACTCTATTTGTAGCTGGCAGGATGTGACGTGACAGCTAGGCTCTGAGTGAAGAAAGGAAAAGGATATTCTAAACAGAGTGGAGAAAAGGACTTAGGCAACAAGAGGGATGTGTGAGGGAAAACTCATGGAAAGAACAGAACTCAATTAATTAACTCAGAAGCCAATTTGCAAAGCAGTTGCTTTGGGATAGAGTCATAGACTGAAGGCAGAGGAGATGAGACAACTCAAAATTTTCTAGGTGTAAAGATCCAGGAAAGAGACTGGGTATCAAACTAGTCATGAGGAAGTCATATTGGACTTTATTTGAAAGTTTTTCTGAAGGTACATTAGAAAGGACCTTGCTTTCCTTAAGGACTGAGGAGGGGCCTAGAGCTGGGAAGCACCCAGCCATCACAAGAGTGAAAACTCATGGACCCAACATAAGAGTAGCTTTTGTATCATGCAAGGTCCCATCAAGAAATAGATAACATACTCAACCTGAGTAATTGAGGAGATTAACAGAAGAACTATTTACAAGATGTAGGCAAGCACTAGGGCATTGGTGGTTCAAGGGTAGAATTCTTGACTTCCAAGCAGGAAACACTGTTCGATCCCAGCCAGTGCACAACATGCACAACCACCACCTATTTATCAGTGGAGCCTTGTGTGTTGCTATGATGCTGCACAGGTTTCAGAACAAGGTGGCTGGAAAGAAAGGCCTAGTGATCTACTTCTGAAAAGCAGCTAAAGAAAACCCCATGACTCACAATGGTCTGATCCACAACCTATCATGGGCATGACACAGGACTGGGTAGAGTTTGATTCTGTTACTTATAGGGTTGAAGTGAGTTGGGGCTGCTAATAACAACTAAGAGACAAGTACTACAGTACCCTGGGGCCAGTAATAATAGGGAGCCCTTAACATCCCTGTAACAGAACAGGAAAGGGGAGATCCAGAAAGATTCCTAGTTACAACCCAGATGGAGACCTGTAAGGAAAGTGCTACCTGACAAAAGTTGTGGCCTTGGGTAGCAGTGACCAAGCAGGAAGGGAGCTGGGGTGTAAATAACCCAACCTCGTTCTCCTCCCTTCCTCTAATTTCTTGCAAGTGTTCCCAATAGTCAAATATAACTCAAAGCCAGAGGTAAGGGAGCCTATTGATGTAGTCTGTGGGACATGAGCTGAGCAGGGAGAGGTGGAGAAGGATCTACGGGGGCAAAGAGAAGCAATCCAGCACAGACTGTATATCATATTGGGCTAAACTGGAATGTACTTTGTATCTGCAACTTGCCTACTTTTAGGGAGTTTGTCCCCCCCTCACTTTTTTTCCATTTTGTAGTAGCTTGTGCAGGAGCTCTGGTAGCATAGTGTCTAAGGCACTTGACTGCTAACCAGAAGGCTGGCGGTTCAAACCCACCAGCCACTCCTCAGAAGGAAGATGGGGCAATCTACTTCCTTAGTGATACTGCCTCAGAAACCCAAGGAGGGGTCGTTATGAGTAGGGTCCGACTCGACGGCACATAGCAACAACAACAGTGGCTTGTGCACTGTAGACATCTGGTGATGAATGCCTTATTTTGGAGGAAGGGTAGAAGACAGAAAAAAGGGGTAGATCTTGGGTTCCATATAGAGAAAAATCCCTTTTATCCCTTGTTTGTGGAACTGAACAGAAATGAAACAGGATATTTACTTTGATGTGCCTCCAGTGGTTTTTACTCAATTAATAAGAGAAATTAACATTCATATAATTTTTATTTTGGAAAACTGAGTTTCAATTTTTATTAACACCCTTCACCATTCATTCATTCTTCCATTCTTTTATTCATATGCATTTATTGAATCCTTTCCAAGTATTAGATGGTGCAGGACATACAAAGACACATGATAGTCAGTTCTCCAGATGACAGACGAATGTAGTAGGGGGACTTGATATAGTATACTGGGATAAATACCAGGGTAGAGCCATGTACACCAGAGAGCCCCATACTCTAAATGGGGCACAGGCAGCAGGAATGCTTCCTGAGTAGATGCTGTCCAAGCTGAGTCCTGAGGGACAAGTAGCAGTATGAAGGTAAAGGGAGGAAGGCATTCAGCAAAGAAATGAAATGAAACAAAACATGCAAAGAGCCAAATGTGAGAGGGCATGAAGTGCATTCTGGGAACTATAACCTATTCTATCTGACTAGGGCATGGATGGGACTAGGAGAGTAGAGTGGGGAAAAGAAGGAGAGGCAAGAGATGAAGTATAAAATGCAAGGTAGGACCAATCCTAAAGGGCCTTGGGCATCATGCAAAGCAGAATTGAAAGTTTGGTAATGTAACATAATAAAAAAATTGTCATGTAACCTTTTAATATAAAGAGCATAAGAGTACAACAATTCAGTCTCCATCTTGTTTTAAGAAAGATTTATTGCAATTCTGAATATAAGCTTTTAACCAATTAAAATTTATTTAAGCATAGTGTGCTATGTCCTATATTGATTCATTAGTATAATACATCATAGAAGACTGTACCCCAAACATTTTTCAGTGTAGGCTGATAGTTTATGGGGTAAGAGCACTGTCTTCAGAGCCAGGAATCAGCTAAAGTCCAGAATGTGCCACTTACCAACTATGTGGTAAGTTATTTAATCTTTTATTTTCTTTTTATTGTGATTTGGGTGAAATTTTATAGAGCAAATACACTTTCCACACAGCAGTTCACATATACTTTGTCTCATGACATTGACCACAATTTACCACAATGCAACATCTCCCCTCATACTTCCTCCCAATAGTTACCTCTTCCCTGTGTCCATCCCTCCATGCACTCCTGCCCCCTGAGCTGTCTCCCTGTGCATAAGCAGCCCTTCTTTCTCCCATGGTTGTTCTCTCCAAGGAGTGTATCTACCTCAGGTAAATGTTCAACTCATATGCCTGTCTATTGTTTGGCTGGAAGCCACAGGTGTGCGTTCGATTCCAGATCTGAAGGATATCTAGGGGCCATAGTCTCAGTGGTTCCACCAGGCTCTATTGGGCCAGCAAACCTGGTCCCCTCCCCTTTTTTTTCCCAAATGATTTTGAGTTTTGTTCCACATTGTTCTCCCTCTCTATTCAGGATCTCCTACATAGATCCTCTTCCAAGTGGTTGACAGTAGTAGCTGGGCACCATCTAGTTCTTCTGGTCTCAGTCATATAGGCTGCAGATCGGCTGGGGTACCAGTCGCTGGGACTAAATGTTTCCATGAATTTTTGTTTTTCTTCACTATTCTTAAGTTATTTAATCTTATTGAGCTTCAATTTCCTCTCTTAAAGAAGAGTTATCATGCTTAACAAGAGGGCCACCATGAATGGTTGTGTAGGTTACTCAATGCACTTGGCCAAGGAGATCAATGGGAGCTGAAATGCAGACTACATTTTGCTAATCAAGCCATGGTCCCCAATGCACTGTATCCAACAGGAATAAAGGCATTCAAAATTGCTCTATAAGTTGGTAGTAGCTTTGCTTAACAAAGCACCTGGTACACAGTAAAAGCTCAATAAATAGTAGCTACTATCATCACCTTCAACAACTAAAAAGGATCATCCAAAAAAACAAACCAAACCCACTGCCATCAAGTTGATTGCAACTCACAGTGACCCCCATTGGCTTTCCAAGGTGGTAAATCTTTATGGAAGTAGATTACATAATAAAATCTACTTCTTGCTTCTGCAGAGTGGCTAGTGGGTTTGAACCACCAACCTTCTCATTAATTTCTTAGGCACTTTACTACCAGAGCTCCTTAAAGGGATCATAGCCATCCTTTTATTGTGAAGCCAAACAAGTGCTTATCATAAAATATCATATACTAATGGCTTCAGAATAAGGATCTCTGGTGGCATAGTGCCTAAGACATTTGACTGCTAACCAGAAGGTTGATGGTTCAAACCCATCAGCTACTCCACAGAAGATGGAGTAATCTACTTCCATGAAGATTTACACCCTCAGAAACCCAATGGGGGTTGCTATGAGTTGGAGTTGACTTGATGGCAGTGAAAATGGCTCTAGAATAGGGCTCATTCACCTACCCTCCTGCCTCCAATCAAGAAAGGAATGAAACTTATGTGAAAGTGTTAGGAATAGTGAGAAAATTGAGTGATTTGGAATGCCCTTGTAAGGTTCTAGATTTGGAAGCTTTGAACTTGTACTTTTGATAAAAATGCAGGTGTGATAGGTAATTCAGAGTCCCCAAAGGGAGATCAATGTTTCTGTTTTTGAATAACTTATCCATTTATTCATCAATACTACTGTTTTAAAGTCAATCCAGTAACGGATTGGGTTGCAATTGGTAGCATTTTCCACATTGTCTGTGCTTTCTCCCTTTTCCTCCCAGGTTCCCTGCTTGTTGGAAATGATTGCTGAAATGAATGACAGCAGATAGCAACCTCCGCATAACTGCTATTCATTGTACACTGATTTCCACCCAGATTCTGAAATTCTTTATGCTGTGTGTTTTTTCAGTTATGCAATTTTTTATCATATTTGCATTGTGCATGAAAAATATCCATAGTTGATATTTCCCTGCATTTAATTTGTAACATTGAATTCTCAGATGTCCCTTATCACTAGTTAAAGATTTATTTCAGTATAAAATAAATTAAAAAATAGATAAAATTTATTTTATTTCTGAAATAAAAAAAAAATGCCATTCTGAAAAACTTATTTTAAGTAAGAACTGAGAAAAAACGTGTTTTTACCCCCTGTTAAAACCATTGCTTCTGGGAATTTTACCTTATATATAATCTATGGTGGGAATTTCTTTGTGTGTATTGAGAATCTCACATTTACTTCAATTCCCTCCCATGGTTTTGCTGATTTGTGTGGGTGTATGTGTGCCAGTGCTGATAAAGCCAACTATGATTACAGAGAAGATGCTTAAAGAGAGATGGAAGCATTTTAAATGAGGGGTCACAGAAGCCACATGTAGTAGACTGAGCGTCTGTGGTTTTTGAAATCACTAAAGATCATAATGAATGGTGTGTTTTCTATAAATATCCAGGAAGTATTTTAGAGTGCCATGTTTCTTTCTTGGTATTGAATAAATAAGGAAGCATAATCAGCATTGATTTTTGCAGCATAATACAAGATGCCATGGGGACCAAAATAGGACAGTCAAACTAAGCTTGACAGTAGCCCTTTGAGGACAGTTCCACAGGTGATAGAGTGGCCTCCTGTCTTGATCATTGCAAACTCATCACAATGTAGCACTCTTTCTAGGCTTCTCTGATAAAGCTATCGTCACCAGGACTTTTTTGTTGTTGTTGGTAGTTTTCTTAAGACATGTTCAAATTCTTCTTTTGTGATGGGTCTGTTCAAATTTTTTACCCCGGTCTATGTTAGTTTAGGTAGGTAGTGTGTTACTAGAAATCTGTCTAGAACATGGAGTAAGAAGAGCCAATTTCAAGTCCTGGTTCTGTCACTTGATAGCTTCTTCGAGGTTTTCAAATTTGTGGGAATATATCATATCCTGATATCCTCATACTATCCTTTTTAGTTTGGTTGGTACTGTTGTGCTGTTGCCCATTTCATTTCTTATTCATGTTATTTGCGTCTTCTCCTTTTCTTTTGTTAAATTTGCCAGTGGTTTGTTGATATGATTAATATTTTCAAATATTATTATTGATCTAAAAAAGCTTCAGAACTACTATTTATTTAATTTTCTTTGTGATTTGGGTGAAAGTTTACAAGCAAATTTCATTGTGATTTGGGTGAAAGCAAGTCGGCTTTTCCATTCAACAATTTACACACATTTTGTTTTGTGATATTCATTGCAATCCCTAGAATGCAACAACACTCTTTCCACTTCCTCCCTGTATTTACCATTTCTTTTTGTCCTTTCTCATCCCTACCTGCCCTGCCTTCTTAGTTTTATCCCTGGGTAAACGCTGCCCTTTTGATCTCTTATAGGCCTTAGGCCTATCATAGCTGACAGTTGTGCCATGGGGAATGAGTTCAGTTCCTAGCTTGAAAGGTGTCTCAGAGCTATAATCATGGGGATTCCACCAGTCTTTATCAGACTAGTAAGGCTTTTTTTTTTTTTTTTAATTGTCATTTAGATGAAAGTTTACAGAGCAAATTCATTTACTATTCAATAGTTCATACACATTTTGTTTTGTAACATTGGTTATAGTCCCCAAAATGTAGCAACTCTCTTCCACTGCCTCCCTGTGGTTACCCTTTCCATATGTCCTTCTTTCCTATGATTCCTGCCCTCTGAGCTATCTCTCAGTGCAAATGCTGCCCTTCTGATCTCCCATGGGTGACTGTTCTAAGGAGTACACTTAGCTGTTGTATTTGTTCACCTTGTAAGCCTGTCTGTTGTTTGGCTGAAAGCCATGGGAGGGAGTTCAATTCCAAGCCTAAAGGGTGAATAGGGGCCATTGTCTCATGGGTTCCACCAGTCTCTATCAGAGCAGTAAACCTTATCTTTTTTATGATTTTGAGTTTTGTTCCACATTTTTCTCCCACTTTATCCAAGATCTCTGGTTTTGATCTTTTTACAAGTGGTTTCAGTGGTATGGGGCACCATATACTTCTTCTGGTCTAAGGAGTATGTAGGCTGAGGTTTCTATGGTCCAGTAGTCCCTTGGACTAATTGTTTCCATGTGTCTTTGATTTTCTTCACTCTTCTTTTCTCCAGACTGTTGTTGTTTTTGTTATGTGCCATCAAGTTGGACCTGACTCATTGGGACCCCTCCTTGGGTTTCCAAGGCTGTATCACTATGGAAGTAGATTGCCCTATCTTCCTTCTGAGAAGTGGCTGGTGGGTTTGAACCGCCAGCCTTCTGGTTAGTAGTCAAGTGCCTTAGGCACTAAGCTACCAGAGTTCCCTTCTCCAGACTAGGTGAGACCAATTGTTGCATCTTACATGACTGTTCACAAGCTTTAAGACTCTGGTAGCTTCTTAGCAAAGCAGGCTGTAGAAGAATGTCTTTGTGTAGTATATTATGTCAATTGAGCTTGATATGCCCATGACCATGATCCTGATCCCATTAGCCCAGTGACTCACTCCCTCAAGGTGTTTGCCTATGGAGTTCTGGTAAGATGGCGGATTAGGCAGAAAGACTGTACAGACCCTCTTCAACAAAGAAAAGGGAAACCAATTAACACAGACACAGAAGATAATCCTGGACCCCTGAGCCTTGAAGGGAAGGATATA
>NW_006921696.1:3113833-3116458 GCF_000298275.1 Orycteropus afer afer | reverse complement strand
AGCAGTGGTGGGAGGGGAGGTGAGGGAACACTGTTAGAAAGATGGAGATAAGTATTGATTTGGGTGAAGAGAAGAGCAATGTACCAAATGTGAGTGATCCATATAGTGGCATTGAGAAAGAGAAAGACATAGAGACATGCATGAATGGTACAGACAACAAAGATGAATCCTTTTGCTCATATAGTACAGCGTTGTCAGTGAAGGCAAACATGGTATATTGGTAGATAGTTGGGTGGACAGGCTGAACTAGTAGGTATCTCTATGAAGTGGGGAGTGTACCCAAGAATATGTATAGGGTTGGCAGACAATGGTCTTATAAGTTTATGCGAATGATCAGAATTCCCAGGTGTATAGTAGAGCTGACAAGGGGCAAGGTTGTAGTCACTGCTTGGTCACAGCCAGCTACCAAGAGGGACCTAGTAGTTGAACCTGTGGGATTGGGACCATGGTGGCAGGGGACATCAAGCTCAATTAGCATAACATAGTACACAAAACATTGTTACACCTCCTACTTTGGCGAGTAGCGACTGGGGTCTTCAAAGCTAGCAAGCTGCCATCTAGTTGCAACGATGGGTCTCTCCTTGTCCAGAGTAAAGAAGAATGAAGAAAACCAAAAAAATCATGGAAACAATTAGTCCTAGTGAATGGTACACCATCTGATCTTCAGCATTTATGACTATGAGACCAGAAGAACTAGATGGTGCCCGGCTACCAATGTCAACCACTTGGAAGGAGATCTATGAAGGAGATCTTGGATAGACAGGGAAAACAATGTGGAACAAAACTCAAAATCATTTGGAGAAAAAAAAAAGGGGGGGACCAGGTTTGCTGGTCCAATAGAGCCTGGCAGAACCACTGAGGCTATGGACCCTAGCTGCCCTTCAGATCTGGAATTGAAACCATGCCTGTGGCTTCCAGCCAACAATATAGACAGGTATATGAATTGATCATTTCCCTGAGGTAGATACACTCTTTGGAGAGAACAATCATGGGAGAAAGAAGGGTTGCTTATGCACAGGGAGACAGCTCAGGGGGCAGGAGTGGATGGAGGGATGGACACAGGGAAGAGGTAACTATAGGGAGGAAGTGGGAGGGGAGCTTTGCCTTGTGGTAAATTGCAGTCAATGTCATGAGACAAAGTGTATGTGAACTGCTGCACGGAAAGTGAATTTGCTCTGTAAAATTCCGCCCAAATCACAATTAAAAAAAAAAAGTGTTTGCCTATGACTAAGAAGTTATCGTAACTTTGCCCCCTGTTATCTTATATGTGGTAGTTATGTTTGTGTATCAACTTGGCTGGGCTTGGTTGAGGGGCTGGGCAGCTGGTGGTACTTATTCCCCATGAGGAGACTGGCAATCAACTCTATGGTGGGATCTACCACAAGCAGCTGAGTAACTGTCTTTGGGATGTGGTCTGCTTTCTGTATATAAGGAGAAGCCTTGGAAATGGTCTCTAGCTTATGACACCCTGAACCCTTCATGTAGCCATGTCATTGTTCAGCAGCTTGCCATGCTCTGCTGACCTTGGGACTTAGAATGGACTTGAATTAATGTTCTGCTGTGTGACTCGGTAATATTGGGACTATGCCTTTTTACTTGTCAACCTTGGGCTTGGCAGCCTCAGCAGCCAGCATCTGTCTGAGTGAAGAAAAGCCTCTAGCTTCAGTGGGACGGGAGCTGGAGGCAGAGCTGAAGCCCATGGGTGAGGGGCTTTCACCCAGCCCCTAGAGCCTGGCACTTTGAACTTGGACTTAAAGCCTCCAAACTGTAAGAAAATAAACTCCTGCTTGTTAAAGCCATCCCACTTGTGATATATTCTTGTCAGAGAGGCACTAGGTAACCAGAACATTATATATGTATGTGTGTTTGTGTGTGTGTGTGTGTATGTATATATAGACATTCTTATAGCATTTACAAATACATATATAGAAATATAATCTGCCAAACTTATTTATGGTCATTTTTCCTTTTCCTCCCCTTCCATCACTGGCAAACAAGAAAGTTTTAATCCATGTATAAACTTCACAATACTGGACTAATACAATATTTGTCCTTCTGTGATTGGCTTATTTCACTCAGCAGAATGTCCTCCAAGTTTATCTGTGTTAAGAGGTTTTTCTTGTGTGTGTGTGGATTCTTCATTGTTCTTTAGTGTTGCACAGTATTGTATTGTGTGTATATACTACAGTTTTTTCAATCCATCCATCAACTGATGGGCACTTAGGTTGTTCCCATCTCTTTGCTATTATAAATATTGCTGCGATAAACTTGGATATGCATATATCTGTTCATGACCCAGCTCTTACTTCTCTAAGATATGTACTAGTAGTGAGTGGGATTGCTGGATCAAATGATATTTCTATTTCCAACTTTTTAAGGAAGAGTCATGTTCCACAGTGGTTGTATCATTTTACAGTCCCACCAGCAATGTATGGGAGTCCCAGTATCTCCACACCATCACCAGCATTTGTTATTTTCTGTCTTGTTGAACTTTGCTACTATTGCTGGGTTGAGATGATGTCTCATTGTTTTTTGATTTGCATCTCTCTAATGGCTAATGCTCGGAAGGAAGGTTGGGCAATCCTACTTCCGTAGTGATACTGCCTCGGAAACCCAAGGAGGGGT
>NW_006921696.1:3102775-3113103 GCF_000298275.1 Orycteropus afer afer | reverse complement strand
GGGCCTGGTTGAGTGGCTGGGCAGCTGGTGGTAGTTATTCCCCATGATGAGACTGGCAATCAACTCCATGGTGGGATCTACCACAAGCAGCTTGAGTAGCCACCTTTGGGATGTGGTCTGCTTCCTGTATATAAGGAGAAGCTTTGAGAATGGTCTCTAGCCTATGGCACCCTTGGACCCTGCCTGTAGCCGTGTCATTGCTCAGCAGCCCACTATGCTCTACCGACCTTGGGACTTACAGTAGACTTAAGTTAATGGCCTGCCGTGTGGTTTGGTAACATCAGGACTGTACCTTTTTACTTGTCAACCTTGTGGCTTCTCAGCCTCAGCAGCCAGCAGCTGTCTGAGTGAAGAAACACCTCTAGCTCCAATGGGCCAGAAGCAGGAGGCAGAGCTGGACCCCAAAGTTGAGGGACTTTCACCCAGCCCCTAGAGCCTGGCACTTTGACTTGGACTTAAAGCCTCCAAACTGTAAGAGAATAAACTCCTGTTTGTTAAGGTCATCCCATTTATGGTATATATTCCTGTCAGAGCTGTACTAGGTAACCAGAACAATATGTTAAAGAGACTACCTTTTCCTCATTTAAAGGATTTTGGACCTTTGGCAAAGATCAGCTGTCCATAGGTGGATGGATCTATTTCTGGGTTCTCAATTATGTTTGACTTGTCTACGTGGCTGTCATTGTAGCAATACCATGCTGTTTTGACTACTGTGGCTGTATAGTAGGTTTTGAGATTGGGGGAATGTGAGACCTCCTAATTTGTTGTTTTTCTTCAGTAGTGTTTTCTTTGCTTATCTGAAGTTTCTTACCTTTCCATGTAAAATTAGTGATTATTTTTTCCAAGTCCTGAAAGAGTACTCATGGCATCTGGATTGAGATTGCATTGAATCTATAGATGGCTTTGAGTAGTATGGATATTTTCACAATGTTCAGTCTTCCTATCCATGAGCATGGTATGTCTTTCCATTTATGTAGATCTCCTATAGTTTCTTGTAGTAGTGTTTTATGGTTTTCTTTGTATAGTTGTTTTGTGTCCCTGGTAAGATTTATTCCTAAGTATTTTATCTTTTTGGTAGCTATTATTAATTGCATCATTTTCCTTATTTCCTTTTCAGAGATCTCTTTGTTGATGTACAGGAATCCAACTAATTTTTATACTTTGATCTTGTATCATGCCACTATGCTGAATGTTTCAATTAGTTCCAGTTGTTTACTTGCTGAGTCTCTGGGATTTTCTATGTATGTTATTGTTGTTGTTATATGCCTTTGAGTCGGACCTGACTCATAGTGACCCCTCCTTGGGTTTCTGAGGCAGTATCACTATGGAAGTAGATTGCCCAACCTTCTTTTCAACAGAATCATATTATCTGCAAATAGGGATAGCTTTATTTTTTCCTTACCAATTTGGACACATTTTATTTCCCTTTCTTGCCTTATTGCCTTGGTTAGGACTTCCAATACATTGTTGAATAGAAGTAGTGATAGAGGACATCCTTGTCTGGTTCCTATTCACAAGGGGAATGATTTTGGTCCTCTCCATTGACAATAACATTGGCTGTTGGTTTTGTGTATATGGTCTTTATTATGTTGAGGAATTTCCCTTCTATTCTTATTTTGCTCACAGTTTTATCAGGAATGGCTGTTGGATTTTATCAAATGCTTTTTCTGCATTGATTAATATGATCATGTGGTTATTTTCCTTTGTTTTACTTATGCATTGGATTACGCTGATTATTTTTCTAGTGTTGAACCACTCTTGCATACCTGGTATGGTTACAAAGTATTATTTTTGATACATGGTGGAATCTATTGGCCAGGATTTTATTGAAGATATTTGCACCTTTATTCATGAGGGATATCGATCTGTAGTTTTCCTTTCTAGTGATGCCTTTGCTTGGTTTTGAAATCAGGGTTATGCTTGCTTCATAAAGTGAATTTGGGAGTATCCCATCCTTTTCTATGTTTTGGAATAGTTTGAATAGGATTGGTCTCATCTCATCTTTGAATGTTTGGTAAAATTCTCCAGTGAAGCCATCTGAAGGACTTTTTTTGTTGGTATTTTTTTTTTTTTTTTTTATGATCTGTTAAATTTCTTGTTTTGTTATGAGTCTGTTCAAATTTTCTACCTCAGTCTGTGTTAATTTAGTTAAGTAGTGTGTTTCTAGAAATCTGTGCATTTCTTCTAGATTTTAAAATTTCTTGGAGTGCAGTTCTTCACAGTATCTTGGTACTATCCTTTTCATTTCAGTTGGTTCTATTATGATGTTACCCATTGCATTTCTTATTTATGCTATTTGCATCTTCTCCTTCTTTTACTTTGTTAAATTTGCCAGTGGTTTGTGGATTTTATTAATCTTTTCACAGAACCAACTTCTAGTCTTGATTTTTTTCTGTTGTCTTTCTATTTTCTGTTCCATTTATTCCTGCTTGAATCTTTACTATTTCTTTTTTTCCTAGTGACTGTAGGCTTTTTTTGTGTGTGTGTGATGCTCTTTTTCTAATTGTTGGAGATGATTTTGGGTTACAATGTTCATTTTTTTTTCCTTTTCTTTTTATGAGGTGTGCATTTATTGCTATAAATTGTCCTCTGCTCACTACTTTTGCTGTGTCCCAAAGATTTTGGTATGCTGTATTTTCATTCTTGTTTGGTTCAAGGAATTTTTTTATTTCATTTTTTATTTATTTTATTACCCAGCCATTTTGAAGGAGGGTGTTATTCCGTTTCCATGTGTTTGCTTTTTATTCCTTGATATTCCTATAGCTAATTTCAAGCCTAGTCTTTTTTTTATGATTTTGAATTTTGTTCCACATTTTCCTTCCACTCTATCAGGGACCCCCTATTGTGATCCCTTTCAGAGTGGTCAGCAGTGGTAGCCATGCACCATCTAGTTCTCATCTCAGGGTTGTGGAGGCTGAGGTTCATGTGGTCCTTCAGTTCCTTGGATTAATTGTTTCCTTGTATATTTGATTTTCTTAGAAGTAATATTTAGAGCATAGTTTTAAGAGATATGTTTCCCAAACTGTTCTGTGGCCCATCTACATCAGATTTTCCTGTTGCTTTGTTAAAATGTCCATTCTAGGGCACTACTCTAGGCCTATTGACTCAGAATTTTGGGGCAGAATGAGGGACCCTGTATTTTTTAATGTTTTCCAGGTGATTCTTAAGTAGACAGATACTGAAGAACTGCTAGAGTGTGACTGGTATCCTTGTGATAGATGACAATTTTTATGACATATAATAATTATATATTATATTATATACAAAATAGTAAACTACAAAATCAATAATAGAAAGAAAATTCTGAACTTTCTGTAACATAATTAAGGAACAGAACAGCAGTATAATATAATTTTCATGTCCTTTGCTTCACTCAATAAGTTTAAAGAAAAAATACTTGGAATCAATGTTGTGGAATTTGGTTTATATACTCTGTTATCATCAGTGAAACAAAAATTCTAAAGGTGCTTATCAAGAAGGTGCATAGTTCTGAGCAGAAAGCGTGACAACATTTGTGACTTTATGGGAAGCTCAAAAAAGAAGAGTGGCCTAGACTTATCCAACTGACATGGACCAACTGGAAAAGATCATGGAGGATGGAAATGACCGGAGATAATCACTCAATCTTAGAATTGAACTTCTGATAAATGTTCCACACATGTTTTTCATTGTGGCCATCCTCAGTCATCCAATTAATAAGATCTACAGGTAGATATTACTGGCAACATCTGCCCATAGGACTTTCGACAGTTTTACATATTGAGTACCTTCCCACACCATCTTGACATGTAGAGTTTGCCTTAGCTTGGGGAAAATTGATCTGCTGCACTTGTGCCAGATCTGTAATAAGAAGAGTCAACTTGTCTGAATTGTAGAAGTTGAGCACATTCTAGCCATTGTCCCATATGCCTGTACATTCCTGGTGTTTTAGAAGAATGCCTTCACGAAAGCATTTAACACAAGTTCCATCTGTTGTGGTTCAGCACTTGGCCCCAATCCTTTTGGCAATTAATACAACTTTAAAAATGCCTACATTAGAAGCTTTACATATATCATTTATACTATCACACTGTGTATTTAATATGTATATATAAGTACATATACTACATATATATATGTATACATATAAAATACCTCACATATTCTGTTAAATAAAATGATCTGTTTATCAATATACTTTTGATAATAGCTTATTTAAGAAGAGACCATACAAAGAATACATTTGCCACAAAAGATACTTTGGAAATGTCATAGAAATTCATGTTTTCTCTTTAAAATCAATCACTGTGACTTAATATTTTTTTTTTCTCACCACTTGACAGAAAAGGTTTGCTACTCAAAATTTTCTGAGAAGACATCAACTTCTGTCATACATTTATTTGTTAAATATTTATTGAGCATCTATTTGGTGATAGGAGCTCAGGATAGATGGGTAAGGAGACCAGCTTCATAGAGGTTACTCTTAAACTATTTACTGAGGAAAGCAGGCATTAATCAAATATTCACACATAGAAAGCAAGACTGCAATTGGAACAAATGTGGAAGAGAGGCTTGAAGTGCTTTGAGCACTTGTAAAATGTGTGTTTAGGATTAGTAGGGAGGTCTCAGAAGGCCTCCATGAGGCAGTGAATTTGAGCTGTAAATGAGAGGTTAAGATCTACATTAACTAAATGAAGAGAGGAGACTGGACATTCTGGGCAGAAGAAATAGAATGCTCAAAAGTCCAGTGGGAGGAAGAAGTGTGGTGAGTATGGGAAACTGATAAAACGTCCTTCTAGCCAGAGCACAGAAAGAGTAGAGGGTATGAGGAACAGATGATGCTGGAGAGGCTGAAAAAGACCATTCCATATAAGCCTGTGAATATCATGTTATAAAGTTTGATCTTGAAGTTAAGAGTGATGGGAAGCTATTGTAAGGTTTTATATAGAAGGTGTCTTTGATTTGTGCTTTGGCGCAATTATTCTGGCTACAGTGTGGGGGATAGACTGGAAGGGTCCAGAATAACTCCGTTAGGAGGCTACTGCCATTATGTTAGGTATGAGGTGATGGTAGCTTGGGCTAGAACAATGAAGAGAGGTATGGAGATTTGAGAGACATCAATAAGGTAAATTCTACAATACTGGATGATGAATTGCATGTGGGTGACAGAGGGCAGTGAATCTCTGGGTTGTGTAACAGAATAAATGATGTATTTACAGAGATAGGGACTGCTGGAAGAAGACCAGGTGCTTTTGGGGGGCAAAGGAGGGGTAGTCATGAGTTTTAATTTAAACATACTGAGTTTGAGAAGCCTTTGAAACAGCCAAGTTGGCAGCAGAAGATGTAAATTTAGAGTTCAGACGAGAGATCTGGACTACAGATACACGTCCGGGAATTACCTTATGGACACAACTGTGAAAGGAGAGGAAACGGCAAAGATTGGGGAGAGAGATACAGAGAGGAGAAGAAAGGCGCTCCAACAATAGAGAACTGGAAAAAGAAAGATGGGCCTGGAAAGGAGGCTAAGAATGAGTGTCCAGAGAGAGGAAGACCTGAGGAGTGTTGTGTCACACACAGGAAAGGAAGAGACTGCTTTAAAAAGAGGAACTGGTCAACAATATTGAATGCTGCTAAGAGGCAAGTAACGGAAGGAAGTATCCAGTGCACTTTCTCTTGCAGGGCATCAGTGACCACAGAGAGAATGAATGGGCTGGAAGCCAGATTAGACGGAGTGGAGTCATGAGGAGAAGGAAGTGAGGAAAGGGAGAGAGTAAGCAAAGACAACTCTTTTGGCTTTAAAGGGGGGTGGTGAGAGATACAGCAGTAGCTGGAAGGAAAGGAGAGGTCAAGTCTCTTGAGAATGTTTAACAGCCAATGGAAGAATTTGAGAATTTAGCTGGGAGAGAGAAGTTGAATATAGAATAGAAAAGGACAATCTATATATATATATATATTTTTAAAGGTGGGAGGGGAGAGATCCAAGGCAAAAAATGGTCACAATATGAATTTACCTGTCATCTAAATAGGTGACTGTGGCTGAAAAAAATAATTTCTCTCCTAATGTATTTATAATAACCCCAAACCAAACCCACTGCCATCGAGTCGATTCCAACTCATAGCGAGCATATAGAAACAAGTAGGACCACTCCATAGGGTTTCCAAGGCTGTAAATCTTTACCAAAGCAGACTGTCTCATCTTTCTCCTACAGAGTGGAGTGGCTGGTGGGTTTGAACCACTAACTTTTTTTTTTTTAGTTAGCCACCAAATGCTTTAACCACTGTGCCACCAGAGCTCCTATATCTGTAATAGGTAAATAAAAAGTTATGATTACTTTGAAAAGTGATGACTAGAGCTCTTCTAAAATATATTAAGTTCTTTATTTTTTATTTTTTCATTTATTGTGTGGGTGCAAATTCACAAAGCAAATTTGATTACATACAACAGTTCATGCACATTTGATTTCACGGCCCCAATTATTTTTAAAACCACGTAAATATTCCCTAAGTCAATATCATCTTTCAGTCATCAAACTATGCGGTTGTACAAAGAATTGATTTATTCACTTCAGCCTGCCTTTCTAAAGAATCTTTCCCTTTCATATACTGGTTTGACTCAGCTTGTTCTCACATGGGAAAGGACACATTTCCATTCATGGTGATTTGTTTGTGGATAACCACAGAGTGCCTAAAACTTTTCTGCAAGCATAGGGCCTATCTGACTGATTTTTACCCTATATCAAGAAAGATTTTGGACCTAGTACAGAAACACAGAAGGATTAGGTATGTGATGCTGGATAGAATGGATATTAACTGCTGAGATTACGGATTGTATCTTGTTTCCCATCAAAGCTCATAAGATATCAGTAAGTTTACTATGGGCTCTGTGTGTATGTGTGTACTAAAGTTATTAGTATAATATTAACATTGGATTTCCACTAGGTGTTGAAACCTTGTACACAACTATGTTTTCTTCTTATAAAAGCTTCTTTTAAAAAGATGCTATTTTATGGTTTTATTTCAGTTAGGTATTTTTTCTTTTTAAAATTTTGAGAAAGTACTAGGTGTTTCTTTCCTTTTTTTTTTTTTTTTAAGTCCCTAGGTGGTGGTGCAAACAGTTTGTGCTGGACTACTGACCTAAAGGGAGCTCTGGTAGCATAGTGGCTAAGACACTTGCCTGCTAACCAGACGGCTGGCGGTTCAAACCCACCAGCCACTCCTCGGAAGGAAGGTTGGGCAATCCTACTTCCGTAGTGATACTGCCTCGGAAACCCAAGGAGGGGTCGCTATGAGTCGGGTTTGACTCGACGGCACATAACAACAACAACACAACAACTGACCTAAAGATTGGCAGTTCAAACTCATAAGCCGCACCACAGAAGAAAGGCCAGGTCATCTGTTTCTGTCAATATTACAACCAAGAAAATCCTGCGGAGCTCAGTTCTATTCTGTAACACATGGAGCAGCCAGGGTTTAGACATGACTTGATGGCAATGAGCTGGTTTGTTTGTTTCTTTTGGAAACAGTATATACAGGTGAAAATGTGATGTTTTCCTACAGTGAGCATTGCATTGTTTTTGGTAATCTAACAGTAATTTAGCATGTAAGACAATGTTCTAGAACATATGGTAGGAGGGAAGGCATCATTGGACAAACTAGCCACTGCATAAAAACCAAATTTGATTTTCTTTTGGTTGTCTTCTGTGTGAAAGTTGACATAGAAATTAAATGGAAAAATTTCATATTAATGGGCTCAATAAGGTGGGGTTGGTCCTCAGAGTCCATTTGGGCCTTTTCACATTGTCAGTAGAAAGTCATCTAACCCATGCTAAGAGTGCCCAACAGAGCTGCCCCACGACTGTTACCAGTTGTTTCTACTGTCTGAAAAAATCTTATAGATAAGCCCTTTTTTGTCTTGGCATCATCTTGAAGCCATCTCTATTTGCCCATGTGCTATAACAGGCAGCCTGCTCTTATAACGCAAATGTTCGAAATCAAATTCTAAAGACAAATCATGATAACAGTTTGTCTGAAAAAACTTTCTTTTAGAACCCAAGCAGGCTACCAACTGACAGTCACATTCAAATTCTAAATATCCAGTGACAAAAAAAGTACTGACATTGGGGATTGCTCAGATTTATAGAGAAGAACATGAGTGCCAAAACTAAGACATCTCTTAGCTGCTTTTTGTAGGGTGTAAGAAGAAAGGCATCCCATGTGTCTCGTGAAATAACAGTGAAAGTCATGACCTAGTTCTTCTTCCTCCTTTCAAAAAATGTGACTCAATAGAAAGCCAGATGTGTTCCCAGAGTGCCCAGCTGACTCAGCCTTACCGTTAGCATGCACTACGCAGTTCCAAGACACCAGGGTGACTGATAAAGGAGATTTGCTTGGTTTTCCAGAAATAAGCTCTGTTCTGTTAAATCTACTTTCTCAATCTCTATTCTCTCAACTTTGTGGAATAATGGGATCTGCAATAAATACCACTGGGCAAGTCTCTGAGGATTCTTGAGTTATTTCAGTGACTTTCTTATCTTCTACTCTTTATTTGAAAAAAATATTGGAAACTGAATCAGCAATTGGAGGGATTGGAAATTGCTTCTATTTAATCATTTCCTGTATGTAATCATTTTCCACACATTATTATGTCAAAGTGCCTGCTCTTCTTTAAATAGAATAGTAATTGAAGGGGTGGATAGATCACTTCTGAAAAATCACGCTTGCCTCTTGGTCTTTCCATTATATTGTAACATGATGGTACAATTTGTCTTTGGAGTTTCCTATACTCAATATCCTCAACTTGGATTTGCTCTAAGAAACGAACAAACAAAAACACCAAACTCATTGCCATCAAGTCATTTCTGACTCATAGCGACCCCATTGAGTTTCTGAGGCTGTAAATCTTTACAGAAGTACATTGTTCAGGTTCTGGAATCAGCCTGTCTAGAATAAAATTCTGGTTTCACCACTTGGTAGCTGTGTGACTTTGGACAAATTATTTAACCTCTCTGTGTTTCAGGGGAGCTCTGGTGGCGCAGTGCCTAAGGCATTAACTGCTAACCAGAAGGCTGGTGGTTTAAACCCACTAGCTACTCCTCAGAAGGAAGATTAGGCAATCTACTTCCATAGTGGTACTACCTCGGAAGCCCAAGGAGGGGTCTCTATGAGTTGGATCCGACTCAATGGCAGTGAGTTTGGTTTGGTTTTGGGTTCTGTGTTTCAGTTCCCTCATTTGTAAAATGGAGTCAATAATGCTGTCTATGTCATAGAGCTGGTGTATGAGTTAGTTACATAAGAAAAATGCATGTGAAGCTTAGTACATAGTTAGCATGATAAACATTAGCAACCATAATCATTTCAGGACCTCTGCATGATTCTAAAGGAGCTCTTGTGGTGTAGCGGTTACAGCACTTGTCTACTAACCAAAAAGTCAGTGATTTGAAACCCCAGCTGCTCCATGGAAGAAAGATGGGGCAGCCTGGTTCCATAAAGATTTACAGCCTTGGAAACCCAATGGGGGTCACTATGAGTCAGAACTGACTCAGTGGCAGTGAGTTTGGTTTTTGGTTTTTAACACCAGCGTTGTTTTCCTTACTTCATCTATACTTACTTGGATAAAAAATATTTTCTCACCAGATATTAAACTGTGAATTTCTATGTGTTGATGGGGTAATGATGAGGAGATAGCAACAAGACTTTTATTAAAAAGTGAGGAGAAGCTGAAGAGGGCCATCTACCAAAGATGGACATATACTGTATTTTTATAAAAATAACATGTACCTTCTACATTTGTTTGCCAGCCACACTCTCCTCCGGAGAAGCATTTTCATTAAGTGCACATGCCAATTGTTCTTTTATATGTTGTTGAAAATAATTAGCATAGTGCACTTACTAAAATATCTTGCAGGGGGAGGGCATAGTTGGCAAACAAAGTAGAAGTTGTGTGTTATTTGTGTAAAAATGCAGTAAAGTATCTGACTTGCTGTCACTTTCTGAAGGATTTCCCATGAGCGACTCTGGGAAATGATAACATACTTGGCTGCTGACGGAAACATTAGAGGTTCAAGTCCACCAAGAGTAGCTGTGAAAGAAAGGCCTGGAGATTCATTTCCAAAAAAAAACAGCCAGTGAAAACCCTATGGAGCACAGCTCTAATCTGACACACGTGTGATCGACTCAATAGCAACTGGTGGTGGTGGTTCCTCAAGTCTAACTGAAATTTTCCAATTGCTTCATATTTTGTTCTTCATTTATGGAGATACCAGTCAGCATTTTGAAAAAAAAAAAAAAAAAAATTGCTTCATATTTTGTTCTTCATTTATGGAGATACCAGTCAGCATTTTGAAAAAAAA
>NW_006921696.1:3059704-3102675 GCF_000298275.1 Orycteropus afer afer | reverse complement strand
GAATGCTGGAAAGTAATCATTGTATGAATTGCCAGTCCCTTTTTAAAGCAATACCAAAAAATTCAATTTCATCTGCTTTTTGAACTACACTCCAATTACACTGTTCCTCCCCTGGGTTGACAGGGAATCTGAACTCTCCAGGGGCTTTGATGGAACCCAGAACAGGGAGAGGACTCAGACACGGTACAGGCAGGTGCTAATAGAGCCAGGAAGTGGAAGCTCGGACACATGTGCTGCCTTCTCTCAGGGAGGAAACAAGCACCCAAGTCCATTTACCACAGGTTTCAAATGTACAGGGTAGGGTACAGGGATGTACTTGCTGTGCTTAACACAGAATTACTACCTTGAGTACATCATATTTTAATATTCAGGGCATATTTGACTTTGCCATTTCTAAATATCATTCATCCATTTGTTCATTCACTCACTCTGTAAGTATGTCTTACATGTTTAAAATGTACAGGACAATATGTTTGATTTTTTGATATATGCCTGCTGGCCCTAACTGGATTGTGAACCCTTTCATAGCAGAGACACTGCACCTTATTTATCTTTCTATCCCAAGGCTCAAGGAGCTCTGGTGGTATAGTAGTTAAGGTATTTGATTGCTAACCAGAAGTTTGGTGGTTCAAACCCACCAGCTACTCCATGGAGATGAGGCAGTTGCTTCTGTAAAGATATTAAAACAACAACAACACTAAACTCACAGCCATCGAGTCAATTCTGACTCATAGCAACCCCTTTTGGGTTTCTGAGGTGGTAAATCTTTACGGAAGTAAATTGCCCAGTCTTCCTTCAGAGTGCCTGGTGGGTTTGAACTGCCAGCCTTCTGGTTAGCAGTGAAATGCCTTAAGCACAATGCCACCAGACCTTCTTTTTCTGTAAAGATATACAGCCTTGGAAACCCAGTGGCAGTCGCTGTGAGTCATAATCAACTTGATGGCAGAGTTTGGTTTTGATTTTATCCCAAGGCTGTAGAAGACACTCAACCAATGCAACACACGTGCATGGCATGAATGGAAAATGAGATGTAAGTAGCATGTGAGCTGTGCACGACCAATTTTAGAATGTTTGTTCCTATGTCTTGATCATCTTCAAACTAAGAATTTAAGTGGAATGTGAATGCAAATGTCATCTCTTTGAATACTGTATTTGGCAGAAGTGTCGTTTGACCTTCCATTTAGATTAAATATATAAATTATATGCTTATGTAAAAATAAGATAAGATCTACAACCTATATAAACTTTTCAGGAAGTCAAGGGTTTTGGTGAAAATAACAGTTTAAAATAGGATTTCTCTCAGCTTCAAATCCCCTTTCATATAGCAAAAGGAAATGAGCAAAGAAATCCAAACACACTGAAGCTTTCAGGGCCAAACATTTTGATTCAATATGTTCTGCTGTAAAATATTTGGCCTTGTTTGAATTTTTATTGCTGTATGTTCTCAGCCTATATTTAACTGTGAGAAACACAAATAAGAAAGAGAGAATGTGCAAAATGTTCTTTTCAAGTGCATGGCAGTGAATTTGAGAAAACATATATTAAAGGAACACTTTGTGTTTTGAACTTTCAGCCCCTTCTTTGAGACCTCCCTTGGCCAGATACTATGAAATATTTATTGAATGAAGGACTCTGCTTGCTTGGAGTGGAAACCCTTAAGGACCTCCTCTCAGGGCCACCTAAGATAAGCACCTTATTTTGTCATGCTTTCAAATAAAGTTTCTTTAATGCTCTGCCATTTTAATAGGTGAAATAAGATCTAATTAGAAAGGTTTATAATGAAGACATTCAATTTCCCAATCCCTTATTTGCTTAAATTAACTTTTTTTAAAATTGGGGTGTTCACTCTGGCATCAGCTCAATCCAGACTCTGTAATCAGCCAACAATCTGTGCCTCACAAAGGCTGGCGTCCTGAACTGCCAGATTCTTCCATCCATACAGTTCCCTTTTCCATGGGGTAATGCATTTTAATTGGTACCTCCCCACCAGTCCCTCTCATCTCCATCTGGTCAAATAAGCTCACTTTTTTGATTCAGCCTCAACATCTTGGCAGTTAACAAGAGGATAGACTTGCCACAATGGATAATCTTTAAGATGCACACAATCCCAAAATTAAAGGAATGAGTACAGATGGTATAATGAACGGCTTTCTCAAAATGGCTCATCTACAAAGTGGCTTTGTGTTCAAGTGTTTTAACACTACTCCCTTGGTCTAAACTGCAGATCCTGAGCAGCATCAGCATTGAAAACCCTGTGTTCTCTCAAGGAGCAAATTAGTAATGAAATATTTTGTCTCCAAGGACAATACAACATTTTGAAAGAGGCTAATTTTCAGCCTATTTCCACTGTTAAGATTAGGCCAGGTCTCTGGGTGGTGCAAATGGTTTGTGCTCAACTGCTAACTTTAAAGGGTTGAACTCATCCAGTGACTATGGAAGAAAGACCTGGGGATCTGGTTCTGTAAAGATTGTTGTTGTTGTTGTTGTTATGTGCCATCGAGTCGGCCCCTACTCATAGCGACCCCTCCTTGGGTTTCCAAGGCAGTATCACTACGGAAGTAGGATTGCCCAACCTTCCTTCCGAGGAGTGGCTGGTGGGTTTGAACCACCAGCCTTCTGGTTAGCAGTCAAGTGCTTTAGCCACTATGCTACCAGAGCTCCTAAGATTAGAGCCAAGAAGACTCCAAGCAGCAGTTTTTCTCTGTAACACATGGGATTGCCTTGAGTTGGAATCGATTCAACTTGATAGCAACAGGTTTTTTGATCAGGAAGTAGAATGGTGAAATAGTTAAGACTGTGGGCTCAGGAGTCAGGCTGGGTTCAAACCCTGCAGCTGTTCCTTATTACCTGGGTGATATTGGACAGTTACTAAACTCCTCGATGTCTGTTTCCCCATCAGTAAAACAGAGGTAATGTTAGTATTCACTTCATGAGATTATTGTGAAAATTAAATGACATAACATACCTGACATGATTAGCACAGGGCTTGGCTCATTTTTGCTCAAAATTACTATCTTTAGGCACAGTCAGTAGACCAAATTCCTTTGGCGGCAGAAAGGGAGGGGAAGACTGAGCCAGCCTTGAGGTTATTCCTCCAATAATCCCTTACTTTTTAAATGGTTTGTTCTTAACACTGTCCTACCAAGCAAAAGTGTAGCAGCAACTGAGATGACATGGTGAATTTGAGAGCAGTCTCATTTCTCTGAGACTTTGTGGTATACCTCAACAGAACGCTGCCTTTTTCAAATCCTGAGGGTCTTTGAGGTTGAAGTGAAGAATGCTTTCATGGCAAAATGACAAACACTGCTTTCTTGAAGTCTACATATCTGTACTGCATTGTTTCTTTTGCTCATTTCCCATTCTACATTTTCTTCCCCTGGCATATCTTACTCTTACTACCACTCGGGTGAGATACCATTCTCAGTGCAAAGCAGAGGAGATCAGGTCCACCTTAGGATGTTTGCGTGATTTAGGAGTCTACGGAAGGGGAAAGGCAACTAGAACATCAGGCTTCATGGATTCCTGTAAATCTGTGGGGCACAAACTGTTCTTAGCAGCAAATCGAGCCTCTCACCGGTTGCTTTTTCAGGGTTGTTACACATGAAGCACTGCCATGCTCCTGCTGCTTCGCTGAAGCCAAACACATCGAAGAATCTCACTTCTTCCAGATGGAGCTGTACCTGGTCCAGATCCTATGTCAGGAACACAGAGCACAAAGAACATAAGCTGATCTGCCTGCTCCATAGTATTCTGAGACGAGAAAAGGGAGTGGAATCAGGACAACTGATGCTTTATCTCAGTGCTAAAAACAAGAGGGAAGATAGAGAAAACCTTCTTGGCAAGCCTTGGAAAAGAACGATCATCACAAACGCTTTAATGGAGTCGGGAGGGCTCTTGAGTCCATAGGGAATGAACATGGTCTCTGGGCCTGGGTGTCAGTGGTAGGGAGTGAGTATTCAGAGCCTGAAGTGGCCCAGAATTTCCTTGCATCCAAGTGGCAACATGGTTGAAGGGGACACCGCTGGGGTACTTGTCTTTTTATGTATTTATACTTTACATAAAATTTGGAACCAATGATCTATATAAAAAATATTGTTATTTTTAGTATGTTGGCTTTGTAGTGGTCTGATGGAAAATATGGGGGAGGACTTAACCCCTTAGCCCTTGTCTCCAGCAGCGTTTTAATCTTATGCTTTATCCTAACATATAGATGTAAATTTTGCATTCTACTCCATAATATGGCTACATTGGTTTTAATGGGAAATAATGTCTTAAATTACTTATCAGTAAATTTTTTAACTTTTTTTTTCCTCCAATAGTTAAGTAGAATTGACACACCAAGAAGACGGCCAGGTTTTATGTGCCCTGTGGCATCTCGCCAATGTCCTGTTTAAGAGGCTTAGGAGAAAGGTTCCATTACACTGTAAATGGATAGAAAACTATTAGGCTAAGCAAATTAAATAGCTTTACTGTCCCCCTGGGGCTTTTCTGTTATGTACATGACTTGTATCCTGTGTTACAGGGTGGCCACAACTACACCCTTAAAAGGTTGCTTTTCTAAGAAGGTTTAATGTCCTTGCTAGCCTTGTACGTACACAACTCATGTATGTGTTCTTCTGTTGAGCTGTGATTTTTTTTCCCCTATCCTTTGGCCCACACACTTTATCTCCTACTTATAGTAGTAGTTCTTAACATCCCTAATTGCTGAGGAAGGTAGGTACCATTTTCACTGCTTACAATGAGTCTAAAATGAGGAATGGTCAAACGACTATGCAGATCCTGCTCCAAAGTTCCTGTTTTCTATGTCTACATTTCTTAGCAGAGGTGAGAAGCGTGGTAGACTAAAAGCTCATTGAGGGCAGAAACGTGCCTGTTTTGTTCACAACTGTATTCCAAAGTCTAATCAAGCATCCGGGATGGATTAATACTGCTGGTTTGAACTGTTTGGAAGATACTATAAAAATTCAGAGGAAATTATTTTTAGAGAACATTTTCACTTGCTGGAACATAAGCACACTGAGGTCAGGAAGGCTGTCTGTTGTATTGGCTGCCTGAAAGTGCCTGACGCATAAGCAAGCATTAAATAAATATTTGTGGAATAATGAAAGGTATACACTAGGACTAAACAAACAAACAAACAAAAAAAATCAGACAAACTCACTGCTGTCAAGTCATTCCCGACTCATAGCGACCTCTCCTTGGGTTTCTGAGGCGGTAACTCTATGGAAATAGATTGCTCAGTCTTCCTTCCGAGGAGTGGCTGGTGGGTTTGAACCGTCAGCCTTCTGGTGTAGCAATTCAAATGCCTTTAGGCACCACGTCAGCTACTTTATTAAGACCCTTATGGCTCATGCTTTGGGATTGGAAGATTCAGAGGCTCAGCACTCTGAATACAGCATTTTGAGTTGCTAACATTTAATATCATGTTACAGGCATTTCAATAGGCCCTGTATATGCAGGAATGCTGTTTTAGTAAAAGTGATTTAGAATGTGTTTAGTGTGAAAAACAGAGCCTGTCTTTTTTAAAAAACTACATTCCTCAAGATAAAAACTGAAGAAGCACCTGGGAGTTTTGCAGATTTCAAAGGATGAAATCTATATTAAAATTTATGGGGAAAAAAAGGCAGATGTTCATTAATATCAGTTTCAAAACTGCCAAATCTCTGAAGTCTGTACTTGGCCATTGGCATGCAGATCACTTTTATATTTCCCACACAATTAAAGATCAATTTTTCAGTCACCAAAAACACTACTAGCAAACAAAGTACCTAAAATAATGCTTAGGGGTTTCTTTAGTTTTTTCCTGTTCAGAGACCAAAATGTCCCAGGGTGTTGCCCGTAAGTCACATTTGTCGGCAAAAAGTTACTTGGAAAGTTTAAAACAGATGGTAAGTTACATCCCAGTGTTCAAGTTCTGAAGCCAAAGCAGGTTCACCTCTTCTGAGGATTTAGGTATTGTGCAAAGGGAACTGAATGTAGAAGATAGACAGTAGTTCTACGAAGTGCTTAAGATGGTAATAAGAGCCAAGTTGGTAATAAGAGCAGATGAAACATATGTAGTTCCAAATATTGGTTGTAAATCAAAGCAACATAAATCACAAAAGAAGCAAATACAAACTAACAACCAGTGATCCTTAAATTTTTGGAATTGTGACCTCTTAAATGTACTTGAGGTCAATATTTCTCTTTTCTGCTTATCTTTTCTTTACCCTCCTGAGTCTTGTAGGTTCCCCAGGATTTGCCCAAGAATTACTATGCAGTTTTTATTTTTTTTTTAAGACAAGAGAATGAAACCACAAACTTTCCTTGAGACAACTAGACACCAGAAGAGTCACAAAAATCATTCAGATCTAAGTGTAAGGAGAGTCACTCTCTGAGTGTTTCAATTTCAACGGGATAGTAGCAGACAGACTTTAGGGTAACTTCCAGTAATTCCCAACTTTTGGTGTTTGACCCTTTGTATAACTTCCTTCCCTTGAGTGTGGGAGGAACTTGTGACTGCTTCTAACCAAGAATAGAGCAGAGGCCATGGATGTCAACCCTATGATTATGTTCCTAAACACACACACACACACACACACACACAAAGAACCATCTTTCTAGCAGATAGATTTGAAGACACAAACTGCCATGTTGTGAACTGTCCCTGGAGAAGGTCACGTGGCAGGAAACCAGGAGTAACTCCGAGAACTTGAAGGCAGATTGCAACTTACAGCCAGTAGGAAAACAAGGCCCTTAGTCCTACAACCTCAAGGAAATTATATCTCTCAATAACCTGAGAAAGCCTGGAAGTAGACCCTCCCTGTTTGAACCTCCAATGAGAACATGTCTTAGCCAACACCTTGATTGCATCCTTGTGAGATCCTGGGCAGAGGACCCTGCTAAGCTATGCTGGACTCCTGACCCACTGAAACTGTGAGATACTAAATGTGTGTTACTTTTAGTTGCTAAATCAGTGGTAATTTGTTATTGGAAACTAGTAGAGAGATTGTGCTATGAAGAGAAAGGGAAGGTAACATCTTGTTGGCCAGATCTCAGTGAAAATCGTGATTCTACTTAAAGGAGTTACATCTCCCAATTGCACTCCAAATCAAGCCTCAATAAACCTCTAAGAATTTTGATGTTCAAAATATTTCTGTTGACTTAAAAAACCTACATGTAATCATAGCAAACATGCCCAAGCAAGGGTTTTTCTGATAAGCATTGTCTAATGCAAAAGGATAAAAGTCATTGGAAAACAAATGGTCTTTTAAACCAGTTGGTTAAATGACTGTTTCTCTAGTTTTAGAAGAAAAAAACATTGATAGGAGTAAGTATGTGGAAAACTATATAAAAATTCTCTTGCAAAGCCTCTTAGGGGTAAAACCAGCCAAGAGGCACAGAAAGATGAGAGGATATGGATTCTATAAAAGTGCAAAGTGACTTCTGGCTCTTATTAAGGTGGTCTATGTAGTATGAGAGGTGCTGTGAAGTAATTTTCCAGAAATCAGTGAAAGCACATACATCCAGAAGAACTTCGGGTTCTGGTACATTTAAACTCTGTTCTAACTCCATCTGTGGGTTAGTTACAGATACAGAGATAGGATTGCCTCATGTCCTCTGCGTGCCTCTGGTTAACAGAATCAGCTCGAGGCACATATTGCAATATTTCAACTATGTTTTAAGAAATGTAAGTGAGAATTTTTTTTTAAAACAATTCCCAATATTTTCACATAGCAGTTAGAACTTTATGTTTTTATGGCTATTACTAGTGCACATACTCTACCTCTGTGGAGTTCAGGGTGTGAAATAAACTTGCTGAAGAGAGAAAATTAACAATTTATGTCATTCTACATTGTATAGGCATAGTGTTTTGTAAGAATTACTGTACATTGGATGAATAAAGTAGCACAAGAGACTTTAAAGGATATCTATAATTTAATTTTTTATATTTTTGAATTTCTGAAAAATATTACTACTGAATTCAATTTGTAGCATCTACTATATGTCAGGACCCAGGGATAAAAAGATGAAAGAGATGAGGTCTTTGTATTCCAAGGAAGTGAGAAGGTAATTCATTGGGTCTACAGTATTCCTCACAAAGAAAAATTAGGATACCTCTTAATTTGTGTGTGATTATGATTGTTACTGAACTTCTTCTGCTGTGACTCTTTTGGCCTTCAACTGGATTGAAGCGCCTTAGCAAGAAGACTAACTTCTATATTATTCTGTAGCTTATGAAAATACTTAGTATAGCACTTTGCCCATAATAGATGTTCAATCAATTTTTAAAAAATGTTTACTAATTGAGGCACATAGGTCTTCTCTATAGTTTGTATCAATAGTAGGATTTAGGCATTCAATTTTCATGTCTATTCAACTATGACCATTGAGCCTTTACAGCATGTACTTATTTTAAAAACTATACCTACATCTCCATGGGTATTATAGTTACTCATTTTATCCAATTTTATTGAATAAAGTTTTTAGAATAATACCAGTAACAGAAGAAGAATGCTTGTTTGAATCCTTCAGTATGGCCTGTTGAGTGCTTATTGTCAAGACCCTTAGGTTTCCCAGATCAGCAGTTCTCAGGAAGAGCTGGCATCAGGAATCTCCAGGGCACTTCTTACAAACATCAGATCAGGTTCCTACCCTGAAAGCCTCACCCAGGGAGTTTGTGGTGGGGCTGGGCATCTGCATTTCTGGACAGGCTTCCTAGATGATTCTGATGTGCCCTGACTGGGGTAAAACACAGGAAAGCAACCCTACACCCTTGGACCGGATATAGAAATAGCTGATTTGTGCCCATTAATTGGCATGCGACACATTTGTACATTACATCTTCCTGTGCATATGCGCAGGAGCCCTGGTGGTGCAGTGTTTAAAGCGCTCGGCTGCTAACTGAAAGTTTGGCTATTCCAACCCACCAGCTGCTCTGCAGGAGAAAGATGAGGCAGTCTGCTTCCATAAAGATTGACAGCCTTGGAAATCCTATGAGGCAGTTCTACTCTGTCCTATAGGGTTGCTATGAATTAGAATTGACTCAACAGCAACTGAGTTGGGTATGTATGCTCATAGTTTTCCCTAATAGGTTGACTACACGTGACAAAATGTATAGTCTGGTTCCAAATGCACAAACTCCATTCTTGAAAATTAGAGACAAGTTACTATTCCAAATGGAGCAGTGTGGAAGGATGAGGATGAGGTTTGAAAATTGAACTTAGCCTATTTTGAAACTTGGCAGAAGGCTGAGATGTGTGTGGAAGGAGGAGGGTAACAAGTAAGAGACAGATTCTAAGCAGAGGCACTGAGTTTGTTAACATGATGAATTTACAGTGTGTTTCAGTATTCAACATGGATGTCACCTGTGCTTTGTTCTGTTGTCTCTTGGTTTTTTATCCCATATTAGTAAGGAAACTCTAGCTATGCGTGACTACGTGAAATCAATGGGCAGATTTCCTACTGTCACTGTTGTTGTTAGGTGCTGTCAAGTTGGTTCTGACTCATAGTGACCCTCTGTACAACAGAACAAAACACTGCCCACTACTGCATCATCTTTACTCGCTTGTATGTGTGAGCCCTTTGTTGCAGCTACAGTGTCAATCCAACTTGTTGAAGGTCTTCCTCATTTTTGCTAACTCTCTACTTTTCCAAGCATGATATCCTTCTATAGTGACTGTTTCCTCCTGATAACATGTCCAAAGTACACGTGATAAAGTCTCTCATCCTCACTTCTACTTCCAAGACAGATTCGTTTGTTCTGGCAGTCCACAGTATATACAATATTCTTCACCAACGCCATAATTCAAAGGTATCAATTCTGCTTTGGTCTTCCTTATTCATTGTCCAGCTTTTGCACACATGTGAGACAAGTAACAATATCATGGCTTGGGTTAGGTGCACTTAGTCCTCAATGTGACATCTGTGTTTTTTTTGTTTTTGTTTTTGTTTTTAACACTTTAAAGAGTTCTTTTGTAGGTGATTTGCCCAATGCAATGTCATTTAATTTCTTGACTCCTGCTTCCATGGGTGTTGATTGTGGATCTAAATAAAATGAAATCTTACTATTACTACAGATCACTAAATAGACTTTAGTCTCTTCTTCCCCTTGTTGGGTTCCAGTGTGGTGGGAAGAACCGAAATGGTTTACCCACAAGTATGGTCTGGCTTCAAGTGACTGGAACAACACTTGATTCATTTCAGAGAAAAGTTCTTTCATTTAAGAACTAACGAATATGATAGACTACATGATTTCATTGAAAAAGTCAAATATTCATGCTCACATAAGAATAATGAAAAACTAATCTGACTACAGAAGTTTGGTGATAAACAAGGCAAGAGTTTAAATAAAGCAGTTTAAGGGAAAGCTAACATAAGCATATGAATTGAGTAGAAATGAAGGTGGCACATTGAGTGAAGCTATATAACAAACTTTATAAATGGTTGATAAAACCCTAATTAATTTCTTTACAAATCCATTTTTTTCCCTTCTAAATTTCAGTCTCTTATGACCAGCAAGATATTTTTGTCAGGGTGGAAGTAAGAGCAAAGGACTACTGATGTTCAAAATTTCAAGGAAACCTTGGCCTCCTTACAATGGTGTGAAATGTAACCACCAGAACCACCAACAATGAAAGGCATCATTTACATATTCTTTCATACTGGAAAGCAGAGAATTTCAGTGGTCCCCCCACCCCCACCCCCTTTGGAAGTCAGGTGGTAAGATAATCATACTCTTCAGCTATACAGTTATAATCGGCAGTAAAGCCCATCTCTCATTCTCTTTATTTTTTCCCCTTTATTCTTGGTCCTACCTACATTCCCAGACTGCTCCTCACACCTCCCTTCTATGAAAGCACTCACTCTTTGGTGTTTGTTACATGTCTTTGAATAGGTATGTATCCTTGAAAAATATCTAGCAATGTTTAGTTATTTTTCATTTTCACAAATGATGCTATGCCATTGGCCTCATTCTGATTTGCTTGTTTCACTAAAGATCTCTGTGTGGTGTTTTGTATGTATTCAGTTTGTTACCTCCACTGCTGCAAAGCGATTTCATAGTATGCATTCCCTAGTGAGGGGCCTCACGGGTGCCTCCAACTTTGCACTTACATAAACTATGCAACAATGAATATTTTAATATGTGTCCACTCAGGGAAGTGAGCAAGAGTTTCTTTGAGATAATCACTCAGGTGTGGGATTGCTAGGTCAGAGTTTATCTGTAGAACTGAAGAGAAAATATTTTTATATTTATGCACAGTTAGGATTTTCCGGGTAAATTTTACTGATACTTGGGGCCTAGGCTAAAAGAACAAGCTGTAGAAGTTAATTAATGACTGATTAGAAAGTGGGAGACCATCTGGAAAGATTTATTGCCCCAGGGAGGTACAGCTATCCCTCACCTAAATAAATACCTAGGTTTATATTTTCAGGATCCCTTGACTACTGTATAGCTATGCATTTATATTTCAAGGAGGGCTGAGATCCAGGATCATAGAGACATCTATGTGTTACCAAGCTGGGGCACTAGTCATCTTCCATTCTAAAGAGCAAAAGGAAAAACCCGGAACCCTTCCCAAAGAGCAAAGACTTTTCTCTCCTCCCTTTTGTTGTCCCTCCCTTACATAAATACCTAGATTTGTATTTTTAGGGTTCCTTACTTACAGACCCCAGTACATAAAGGATGACATCTGGTCCTCATTGTATTGTTCCAGGGCTGAGAACAAGCAAACAGAACCCATGTGGTTATTTGTTTATTTGTTATAGGTAAGTAGTAGTATGCTTTGCTCTAGAAAACTTGTATTTGCTGAGACATTAAAAAAATTTAACAGTATTAACATGTTTAACTTCACTGGGTTCTGCCAAATTGCTTTCCAAAATGGCAGTCCAGTCTACACTTCAACCAGCAGAGTATGGGAATTTCCTTTTCCACACCAACTACTCTGGAAGAATACCATCCAATGCCCCTTTCTCATGTCTGAAATAGGCCTGCTTTTTGATAACCATCAACATATAAGTCTGATTGTATCAGGGGCTAGCAACAGTCTCCAATGACTTCCTAAACCATTGCTTCTTAAACCACAGGAAGAGGCAACCACACCTGTGGGAAGCATTGCATTTTTTTCCTCCATCTTCATTGCCTTTTGCTGGTGAGAAACATCCCAAGTTCTGGGAATCAGAAGACTTTTTATAAGTTACTATTATTTTAATACAAAAATGCATGTCAACATCTGGCCAGGGTCTAGTTTTATTATAAGAACTATAATTTTTGTTGATGTGTTTTCTACTTGCAGTAGTTACAGAGGGGCAAAATTGACCTTTTCCTTGACTTAGAGGGAAGGCACTATTTCCCATATTGTTGGAATTTCAATCATTGAACAGATAGAGCATAGTGCAAAGCACTGGTGAAGTTGGCATGATCAAGACAGACATGGAAAGTAAGTTGAACTACCTACCAGTAGACAAATGGATAAAATAAACTATGGTCTATTGATACAATGGAAAATTTTATAGATGTTAAAATGAATGAGCTAGCTCTGTGTGTGTGAATATAGGTGTATTTTTAAAATGCAATGTTAAGTTCAACAAGACAGAAAATAACAAATGCTGGTGTGGATGTGGAGAGATTGGGACTCTCAAACACTGAGGGTGGGACTGAAAAATGATACAACCACTGTAGAAAACAGTATAGTGATTCCTTAAAAATTTGGAAATAGAAATACCATTTGATCTAGCAATCCCATTACTAGGTATATATTCTAAAGAAGTGAGAGCTGGATGTACCAAATGTGAGTGACCAATATGGCAGCATTGAGGATGAGAAAGACATAGAGAGTTACATGGGCAGTACAGACAACAAATATGAACCCCTTTGCATATACAGTACTGAGTTGTCAGTGAAAGCAAACATGGGTATAGGGACGGATAGATGGGTGAACAGGCTGAACAATTGGGTGTGTCTAAATGGAGAGTGTATCCAAGATCATATATGGGGTTGGCAGACAATGGGCCTATAAGTTCATGTGAATGATGTAGGAGATCCTACATAAAGAGGGAGAACAAAGTGGTACAAAACTCAAAATTGTTTGGAGGCGAAAAAAAAGAAGGTGGGGACCAGGTTTGCTGGTCCAATGGAGCCTGGTGTAACCACTGAGACTATGGCCCCTAGTTGCCCTTCAGGTCTGGAATTGAACCCACAACTGTGGTTTCCAGCCAAACAAAGTACAGGCATGTGAGTTGAATGTTTACCTCAAGTAGACACACGCCCTGGAGAGAACAATCAAGGGAGAAGGAAGGGCTGCTTATGCACAGGGAGATAGCTCAGGGTGCAGAAGAGTATGAAGGGATGGACACTGGGAGGAGGTAACTATGGGGAGGAAGTGGGAGGGGAGCTGCTGCATTGTAAATTTTGGTCAATGACATGAGACAAAGTATATGTGAACTGCTGTATGAAAAGTGAATTTACTCTGTAAATCTTCACCCAAATCCCAATAATAAAAAAAAAAAAAGAAGTGAGAGCTGGGACACGAACAGATATATGCACACCCATGTTCATCACAGCACTACCACGATAGCAAAAAGATGGAAACAATCTAAGTACTCATCAATGGAGGAATGGATAACCAAACTATACTACATATACACAATGGAATACTATGCAACATTAAAGAATAAGGTAGAATTCACAAAACACTTCATAATGTGGATGAACTTTGAGGACATTATGCTGAGTGACATAAGTCAATCACACAAAGACAAATATTGTAATAGTTCACTATTACAAAAAGTCAAGGAAAAATTTACATATGGAAGGAAATGTTCTTCGTTGGTTACTAGGGATGGGAGGGGAAGGAGGGAAAATTGATAGATAGGTAAGAGACAAGTATTGAGCGGGTGGCCAATACAATAGCATTAAGGAAAGGAAGATGCGTAGAGGTGCGCAAGAGGTACCAACAGCAAAGATAAATACTTTTACATACACACTACTGCATTATCAGTAATAACAGACATTAATCTATGGGTGGATACATAGGTAGACAGGCTAAATGATCAAGTATGTCTAGGCAAAAAGGAATTTACTCATGACCATATATAAGTTTGGCGTATGCTATTTCTGCATATGCATTTGTATGTGCTATAAGGATGTTCTGGTAGCATAGTGGCTAAGACACTTGCCTGCTAACCAGATGGCTGGCGGTTCAAACCCACCAGCCACTCCTCGGAAGGAAGGTTGGGCAATCCTACTTCCGTAGTGATACTGCCTCGGAGGAAACCCAAGGAGGGGTCGCTATGAGTCGGGGCCGACTCGACGGCACATAACAACAACAATAACAACAATAAGGATGTTATATGTATAATAGAACTAATGGGAGAAAAGTTATAATAACTTCTTAACCACAGCCAAATACCCTGACGGCATGAGTCACTGGGCCCCACAGGATTGGAACCATTGTTGTGGGGACATTAAGCTCCATTGGCATAAGATACCATACAAAAACATTGTTCTACTTTGGTGAATAGTGACTGAGGTCTTAAAAGCTTGCAAGCAGCCATCTAAGATGCAACAATTGGTCTCTCCTCATCCAGAGCAAAGAAGATTGAAGAAAACTAAAGACACATGGAAACAATTAGTCCAAGGGACTAGTGGACCATGGGAATCTCAGCCTACACGACCCTGAGACCAGAAGAACTAGCTGGTGTCAACCACTCGGAAAAGGATCAAAATAGCAGATTCTCGACAGAGTGGGAGAAAAAATGTGGAACAAAACTCAAAATCATAAAAAAGATCAGGCTTACTGGTATGACAGAAACTGTGAAACCCCCAGGACTATGGCCCTAGTCAATCTTGGATCCTGGAACTTAACTTACTCCCGAAGCTTCCAACCAAACCAAAGACAGATGTATAAGGCGAACATTGACACCAGGTAGATACACTCCTAGAACAATCAAACAAGGGAGATCAGAAGTGCACTTATTTGCACCCGGAGAAAGCTCAGAGGGCAGGAAAGCATAGGAAAGAAGGACACAGGGAAGAGGTAACCACAAGGAGGAAGTGGGAAGAGAGCTGTTATATTATGGGGACTGCAATCAATATCATGAAACAAAATGTGTATGGAAAATGAATTTGCTTTGCAAACTTCCACCCAAATCACAATAAAAAATATGTAATGTAAGTATGGAAAGCATATTGCAAAACACACTTGCAATATGAAAACATTTAGGTAAAAATTTTTGGTGATAGTACAAAAACACCCATGGTAAAAATGCACATCAATCTTAGGAGAATATTTATAACAGTTTCATTCTTTTTTAAAAGGGAGATATTTGAAGCCAATGTGGAAGAAATGTAAACATCTCTTCTGTCTTGTGGTGGTAATGGGTATCATATTTCTGTATGTCTCTAAACTTGTGAGCTATTTCATAATTTAATGAAAATAAAAGTGGGGCAGAGAACATAGTTCAGGGGAGCAGAGACTGGCAGGGGCTAGACTCTTAGAGGGAGAAATCTTCTGAGTCTGTGAAGGGTTTCCCTGGCCCCTTAAACCCCCATAGAGAAGCCTCCTTATTTTGCCTTATTTGGCTTTGGTAGTGAAAGCCATTAAAGGACCATCTTTTTCTCCTGAATTTTGCACTTATTCTTGTCAAAAGACTCCATATTAGGCTTTTTTTTTTTTTTTTTTAAATCTTGCTCTTCAAATTGGGAACTAAAGAGATAAGCATGAAATACAAACGGTTTGAAACATGTTGCATTATTTTGTTACCCCAAACACAAATAAACCTTAAGCATGAGGACTCCAAGTTCTATTGCAGAGGAATGTCATAGAATGTGTTAACTGACACAGGTGATTCTTAGAAATAAGACTTATTTTTTTCCTTTCCCTTTTCCTTTTGGGAGCTAGAAGACCTGGGTTTGAGCCCCACTTGCATCATTACCTGGCATTTCTTAGGAAAACACTTCAATTTTTCTGTGCTTCCAATGCCCTCACCAACCAATCTGTGGAATGCCTGGGATCCCCAACCTGCCTACTTCACAGAGTTGCTGCCATTCATCAATTTATAGATAATAACTCTGCTTTGTAAACTGCAGAGAAATAATAAAAAGTAGTGATAATGATGATGATGATGATGGTTGGAATAAAACAAGACAAAAGACTTCTTTTTATGCACATAAAATATAGTTTCTTTGTCTCTTAGCTTGATAAATATATGGAAATGAAATGAATGTCCTGCTTAAGAAACACTGATGTCAGGTACCTAAGAAACATACTTAGTTTTCTAAAAGCAAGCAATATACTTATATGCCTGCTTTTGTTAGTTTGTTGTGAAACCTAGAAGCATTGGACATAATGAGATGCAAACATAGAAAGATGTAATGCAACATGAATATTTGAGAGGGGAGTAATGATATGTGCATGTTTGATGGGGCCATAATGAGATGTACAAATACAAGTGTATATAGAAATGCATGGATAATGGTGTAATGAGATGCACAAATGGATGGGTGTAAGGATAAAGGCATTTAGGAGGGGTGCAATGTGATTTATAAATGGAAGCATTAAACTGGGGGGGCAGGTTGTAATAAGAAGCAGGGAGAAAGAATGCAGTGCTATGCATGAATGGAGGAGTTAATAGCATGTGCATGGTGAGGCTATAATGAGATAAAAATGGAATGGCATAATGAAGTTCACAGATGGAAGGGGGTAATGAGCTGTGTAGAAAGGAGGGAATAATGACAAGCATAAAAGGAAGGATTTAATACTGTGAATAAAGAAATGGGCATAAAAAGATGTGGGGACTGAAAGGAGAAACAGAAAAAAAGACATTGGGGAAGGGATGGGAAATGACAAGGTGGGCAAATGGAGAACGCTAATGAGATGCTGAAAATAAAGGGTGCAACTCAGTGTGCCTGTTTAGGGAATAATTAGACACACATACAGAGGAGAATAATGAGGTGCCAGGGCTATGGTCAGACGTAGACTATTGCATCCAGTTCTTACTATGGAGGTGAAAACTGGAAAAGATTCAGAGCAGAGTTCCAAAGATATCTAAAATTGTTATAAAGCCAGGCAAGAGAAAACTAAACACGTAATTTAATCAAGACTTGCTGTTTATGAAGTAGTAGTTGTATGGTTTTACAGCTGCTGTTTATGGGGCTCTTACTCTGTGCCAGGTACTATGCTGGGTGTTTAACTAAATGCAGCACCTCCTTTCGCCTTCCTAACAATGCTGTGAGGGAGGTGAATGTGCTCTTAGTTTGTAGATGAGGAAATTGAGGCTCAGTGAGGTTAACAGACTGGCTTAGGTTCCCAGAGTGAATCTGGTGGAGGATGTGACTCAGCCAAGCCAGTTGGATTTCATGGTAATAAGACACACCAACTTTTCCCTTGTTCATAAGGGTAGTTTCAGGGATCCCTTGCCTCAGAATCACTGGGATCTCTTGTCAAAGATGCAGATTCCTAGGCCTACTCCCAATTGCTAGCTCTGAAGAAGCCCCAGAAATTTGCATTTCTAAAAATTGTCATACAACATACGTAACAAAATTTACTATTTTAACCAGTTTTGAGAGTACAGACATTCTACACCCACTGAACAATCACTTCCCTTCTCCTCATCACCTGGTAACCTCGACTCTGCTTTCTGTCTGTGTATTTGCCTATTCTAGGTTCTTCATGTAAGTGGAATAATACAATATTTGTCCTTTTGTGTCAATCTATCTTTCCAACAAATGATGTTGAGAGAACTAGATATCTACATGTAAAAGAATAAACTTGGACTCTTATCTTACATTAGATGTAAAAATCAGCTCAAAATAGACCAAAGATCTAAATCTAAGAGCTAAAACTATAAAACTCTTGGGGGAAGACTCCATGAACCTGGATGTAGCAATGGACCTATGTCAATGAAAGCACAGGTAATAAAGGAAAAAAATAGATAAATTGTACTTTCTAAAAATTAAACACTTCTGTGCATCAAAGTACCTTATCAAGAGAATGAAAAGACAACCCACAGAATAGGAGAAACATTTTGGTAAGCATATATCTGATAAGTGATTAATTAATATCCAGAATATATAAAGAACTCCTACAACTCAACAACAACAAATAAAAACAAACAATCCAATTTAAAAATGCACAAAGAGATTGAGAAAACATTTCTCCAAAGGAAATATACAAATGGCCAATAGCACATGAAAAGATGCTCAACATCATTAGTCATTAAAAGAAAAACCAAACCCACTGCTTTCTAGTGATCCTTCATCAGTGATCTTCATGATCATTGGTGTGCTTGGGTTCATTTTGTGGCCATTGTGTCAATAGGATGGCTATTTTCAGAAAAAAGAAAAATAGTAAGTGTTGGCAAGGATGTAGAGAAACTGGAACACTCATCCATTGCTGCTAGGAATGTAAAATGGTGCAGCTGCTGTGTAAAACAGTTTGGAAGTTCCTCTAGAAAGTTAAACATAGAATTACCATAAACCAAAACCAAACCCACTGCCATTGAGTTGATTCTGACTCACAGTGACCCTCACTGGGTTTCCAAGGAGGTAAATCCTTATGGAAGCAGATTGACCCATCTTCCTTCCTTGGAGTGGCTGGTAGGTTTGAACCACCAACCTTCTAGTTTGCAGTCAAATGCCTTAGGCACTCTGCCACCAGAGCCCACATGACCCAACATTTCCACTTTTAGGTACGTACCCCAAGGGCTTGAAAGCAGCAACTTAAATAGGCACTTGTAACAGCAATGTTCATAAGAACGTTATTTTAACAAAGTCTCTAGGAACCATGTGCCTTGGTCTGGGAAATACTAGGCTAAACCAGTGCTAGAGTAAGTGATACTTTAATGTTGCCCATCAGTTCTGATGAGGGATCATGAAGAAAGGCGCTTACCTGCAGCATGATGAATTCAGGTTGCCTATAAAGGGAACTGTCTATTGAAAGAAAGAAAGAATTATCAGACTCTGGTATGAGGCATCAAACGATTCTGTGGACTGTCATTTAGCAGACTTCTTTTTTTAAAAAATGTCCTGAACCTTCAGATTGGTCTTCAGTAAAACACAAAATTATATTAAAAGTGACGTAAAAAATGCACTGAAAATAATTGGACTCTAGGAAATATTTTTTTTTACCGAATTAAAAATTGATGATTATTCCAGACTAGAAGCCTGAAGGGGAAGAGTGTAATATGATCCTAGAATCAAAAGCTTGTCAATCCACAGGCTATTTCCAGGATCCTTGATATAAAAGCAAATACTCACACTGATAGATCTTTCTTGATATACGTAGTATTGAGATAGCAAAATTGTTATGATTTTGTTTTTTAGATAAAAACTGGAATAAAAACTTATTCTTTGAAATAAGTATTACGGAGCATCTGCTCAAAATTCTGCTAGAAATCTCTTTAGAGATTGTTTTCAGAGTGCATTCACAAGCTACACAAGAGAACAAGATTCACTATGTTAGCAAAATCCTGTTTTCAATTTGGAAACATATTACTCAATTTGAATAATCGTTTCTTTCATAAGATACCTGGATCTGAATACATTTTTGACTATTTGTGAAAATAAAATTTATCCTCAAATGAAACCTTTGTCATGATTGAGAATACAGTACCACAAAACATTTATCAAATAGCTACTCTGTCGCAGGCTGTGGTAGGTGCTGGGGGATACAGACATGAATAGGGAGACCCTGATCTTACAGCTTTTGAGAAGCACAAAGCAAACTCTTCTGAAATATATTGGCTGCTATATTGACATAGGGAGCTCTGGTGGTGTAGTGCCTAAGGCATTTGAGTACTAAACAGAAGGCTGGAGGTTCAAACCCACCAGCCACTCCTCAGATGGAAGATTAGGCAATCTACTTCTGTAGAGATACCGCCTCGGAAACCCAAGGAGGGGTTGCTATGAGTCTAATCCGACTCCATGGCAGTGCGTTTGGTTTTTGATATTGACATACAATGACTTCATATTTGGTAAAGTATGTATGTGTGTGTGTATATATATATATATATATATATACACACACATCTCCATTGCCATAGAGTCAGTTCTGACTTGTGATGATCCTATATGTAACAGAGTAGAACGTAGACCTGCTTCATATGGTTTTCTTGGATATACTGTTACAGAAGCAGATTGCCAGGACTTTCTTCTGTGGTGCTGGTGGATAGGTTCAAAGCACCAAGTTTTCAGTTAGTAGTTGAGTGTAAACTGCTTGAACCACCCAGAGAGAGACTTCGGTAAAGTCAGCAAACATGAAAGAAATTCTCAATAAAATGGGTTGCCACAATAGTTGCCACAATGGACTTAAACATACCAAAGACCATGGAGAGGGTGCCGGCCCTGGCAACACTTTGTTCTGTTCTACATAAGGTCACCGTGAATTGGCACTGCCTTGATAACAATTTACAACAACAAAATGTATTGAAATATGCATGAAGGGCTATGGGGACATGACTGAAAGGGTCATTCATTTCGTTTGGAGAGGTCCTGCAAAGGAAGTGCAGTAAAATAATCCTAGTTACTATTTAAGGAGCCCTAATGGCACAATGGTTAAGCTCTCAGCTGCTAATTGAAAGGCAGTTCAATTCTACTTAGTAGCTCCATGGGAGGAAGATTCGGTGATCTGTTTCATAAGGATTACAGTCAAGAAAACCCTACAGGGCAGTTCTATTCTGTCATGTAGGTAGGCATGAGTCAGAATCGACTCAATGGCATACAACAACATACTACCACTTACTGAGCCCTTACTGTGTGGCAGTCACTCTCCCAAAGATTTTACATGCATTATTTCTTTTAAATCTTCCAGCATCCCTGTGAAATAAATACTATTATTTTCTGCCACTTGTTAGCAAAGAAGACAAAGAGCAGTTAAATAAAAGCACTGTTACCAGCATGAGGTGGAGCCCAGATTCAAACCCAGAAAATTTAACTCTAGGTCCCAAACTTCTAACCACCATACTTGGACATTGCTTGCAAAAAGGTGTTATTGTTCTAATAGTTTAGCACCCAGCACTTGTAAGCATTCACACAATATCCATTATCCATGACAGCAGCAAGGGATAAAGAGAAAGGTTTTCTCCATGCACTGATCACTGAAAAAAAAGAACCTACAGCATTATTAGATGAGAACAGACATTTTAGAGGGACGGCATACCTCTGTTCCCCCAGGAATAGAGGTATTTCATCAACTGTTTTCTATAGCCAATTTTAAAAAAACTTCCTTGACTGATGCAGAACATCTGGCTGCCTGTGAAGGAATGTTCACTGTACAGTAGTAAAATTGACATGCTTCATTATAGGACAGTCTGGCTTGTGAAACATGAAGGAAATTCAATATATGTGATAAACCAGAATTTAAGCTAAGTTGAGAAAATATTTCTAGTCCAATTTTATTTTATTTAAAAAGTATGTACAATATAAGTATAGAATATGTGGATGCATTAATTAGCCAAGTGGAAGGGTAATGATTTTCTAAGAGGGTTGGAGGATTTAAAAACAAAAACTATAAAACAACAGACCAGCATATAACAATGGAAACAAAGCTACTGTTTAATAGCTAATGGAACTGTCATTTTATGTTTAACATGCTTGCTAAATCATGTGCAATTATTTAATATAATGGGTTATGTGTACAGAATTGTTTAAGTGAAGGGTCCTGATTTATAGCCATTATGGGAAAGATGTGAATCCAAATGAACCTAGAGACAAGTATTTAGGGAGACAGAGCTTAGAATTTGGCTGGCCTTCCAAATTTAGTGGTCCTAAGGCACCAATTAAAGTCATGCTTGTAACTGTCTCCAGAGAATTTGTCAGTTCTCTCAAGGACTGTTTTCACCTTCAAACCTCTCTTACATTAATCCCCGATGAACTATAACACGGCTATGGGGGTTCAATGTGAGTCCACTGGTACTATATAAACTATGAGCAAGAGTCGTCTCGTGCTGAAGCTAACCCTTTCCCTGTGCTGTCTAGCATCACCCTGCGGCCATTGTCTGTCTCCTTAACCTTGGCCGGTGGAGTGATGAATGTGCTGGTGCTGTTATTTCCAAAAGGAATATTAGAGTATATGTTGGGACTGGAAGGGAAAGTAGAGGAGTCTTGTTAAGAGAAACTTGGCACAGGTCCATCGTCTTCTTCATTCAGAAGAAACTTTGCTTTTCTCTGGCCTCTAAAGATCATCTATCTGTTTCCCAAATTGGTTTCCCCAGGTGCAGACTCTGCCTCTTCAGTATTTCACGTCTTTCCTTTGGACCAAAATATTTGCCTTTTATCTTCTCAAACAAATCTACCCTACCTTGAAACCATTATTACATTCACTGCTGGAGAAAATCATACCTTTATTTTACTACAAATCTATAATTTCTCAGATTTCAAATGGGTGCTCCTCATTTCTAATTAATTCATAGCTCCTTTCTCTGAGACTTCTATTTCAGACCTTCTCTTTCCTCAGACTTCTTACATTCCATCCCTCCTTCTCCTGCCCTGCTCTGAGTCAATGGCCTCTCCTCTTATTTCATGGAAAAAGTTGAAAAATCATTATATATATATATATATATATATATATATATATATATACACACACACACATACATATATATACACACACACACATATATATATTTGTTTTTGTTGTTGTTTACCGTCGAGTCGCACCCGACTCATAGTGACCCCTCCTTGGGTTGCCGAGGCAGTATGACTACGGAAGTAGATTGCCCCATCTTCCTTCCGAGGAGTGGCTGGTGGGTTTGAACCGTCAGCCTTCTGGTTAGCAGTCAAGTGCCTTAGGCACTATGCTACCAGAGCTCCTATATATATATATATAGCAAGGTATTGCAAGGATTGTGATATATATAGCAAAGTATTGCAAGGATTGTGAGGCTGGCACTGGACCGGGTAGTGTTTCATTCTGCTGTGCACAGGGTTGCTCTGAGTTGGAGACAACTCGACAGCACCTAACAACAACAAAAATTCACTCATCAAAAATCTACTAATTGACCTGGGTCTGTTGTACACAGTTACTTTTTCTCTCACCTATGTCATCAAGCTCTCCCTTTCTCCTGCATCATCCTAACAACTTACAAACATGCTCTGGTGGCATCCATCTTAAACATTTCCATACTCCCTGTGCTTCCTCGCCCACTCAGCACCAAGCTTCTGAAACAACTCTTTAGGCAGTTTTTTCTTCTTCATTCCTCCTCTTTCATCCTTTAGCCCACTGCTGGCTGGCCGGAGAAATCCATTTGAACAGCTTTTTCCAAATTGCTCAATTGGATGGATACTTTTCCTTGATCTGGCAGTTGCATCCCACACACTTGCCTTCTCTCTCCTTGTTGAAAGGTCTTAATTTCTGTGGCCTTACACTTTCTGGGTTTTCTTTGTCTCTTGGCTGCTCTCTGGACTCTGGCTTAAGCTGAGTCCTTTCCTCTGTATATTATCTTCCTAGATTGCTTTAATCTTCTCTTGGCTTTCACCACCTCTATGCTGATGATGTCCTCAGTTATATCTCTGATCTAAGCCTCTTCCCACAAGAATATCCAACTGTCTACTGGGCAATTCCATTGGGACATCTCAGAGACATTTTATCCAAAAGTCTTGCTTCCCAGCCCTGTCTTCTACCTACTTGCCCACCTTCAGACCTAGTTTATTCCCTGTTTCCCCCATGCTAATAAACGATAAGACCAGGCCAGAAACTCAGCATTATGTTTGATTTCTCTCTTTGTCTGATCCATTAACTATGTCATTTTCACTTCCAGAATTTCTATCTAATATTTCCATTTATTTCTACCTCTAGCAGGGCCACCCAAGTTCAAGCTACTCTCTTCTGTTACCTTAATTCAATAATAATCTCCTTGCTGATCACCCTGATTCTATTTTTGCCCCTTTCTCATTTGGCATCCATATTAGTAGACTCTGTGATTGATTTATACATTTTCTGTATCAATTTCTTCTTATTGTGGTAAAAATATAAATAACATAAAATTGACCATTTTAACCATTTTTGAGTGTACTATTCAGTAGTGTTAATTACATTCATAATGTTTTGTAATCATCATTTCTATTTCCAAATCATTTTTATAATCCCAAACAGAAACTCTTTACACATTAAGCAATAACTTCCTATTACCCCTTTCCCCCAGCCCCTGGCAACCTCTATTCTACTTTTTTTCCCCCCACAAATTGCTTATTCTAGATACTTCATATAAGTGAAATCATACAATGTTTGTCATTTTGTGCCTGGCTTATTTCATTTGGCATAATATTTTCAAGGTTCATCCATATTGTAACATGTATCAGAACTTCATTCCTCTTTATGGCTGCATAATATTCCATTGTATGTATATACCATTTTGTTTATCCATGAATCCTTTGATGGACACTTGAGTTGTTTCCACAATTTTACTCTTGAGAATAATGGGGCTATTAACCTTGATGTCCATGTTTGAGGGATTTTTGTTTGATCCCTTGTTTTTAGGTCTTTTGGGTTTATGCCTAGGAGTAGAAATGCTAGGTTGTAAGGTAATTTCTAGGTTTAATTTTTTGAGGACCCGCCAACCTGTTTTCTACAGTGGCTGCATCACCCCAGTGATTTTTAAAAAATTGAACTGGGAAAAAAAAATTCTAGCCTAAAACAAAAAGACCTCATAAACTGGATAATGCTATCTCCTGTTCAAAACTCTTGAGCGGCTTCTTTTAGACTGCAATAGCTTCTTGCCATGGCATACAAGGCAGGGTGAATTCCTTTCAGCCTAATTCTCCAGTTTCACTCTCCCCTTTGCTCACTGTGCTGCAGCCACCCTGGTCCTTTTACTTCTAACATTGTGGAGGTGGAGTGTGTACACTCTTGGGATGCGTGCATCTGCTGTTATATAGGAAGAAGAAAATATTAAAACTTATGGTTTTATTCATTTATTAATCTCCTACTTTAAAATTTATACTTTTGGATGTTTTATGATGGAAGTAAAAAGTGAATATAGTAATAACCAATCCCATTGCCATCAAGTCAATTCCAACTCATAGTGACCGTATAAGACAGAATAGAACTGCCTCACAGGGTTTCCAAGGTTATCTTTCTTCTGATGAGCAGCTGAAGGGTCCTAACCATCCATCTTTTTGTTAGCAGCTCAGAGCTTTATCCACTGCATCACGAGGGCTCCTTGAATGTCATAACACATGCATAAATTTCCAAATAAATAGATATACACATGTTGAAAATGCTTGCACATTTTTTTTTCTTCATGGGATAAGTATCGTCTAAATTTGAAGGAAACTAATGTAACATACGTAGGTTTTTTCTTTCTTTCTTATTTTCTGATCTCAGGGCCTATCTGCAAATTCTTTGCCATTAAAACTCATCTCTCATACGACACCTGTTCAGAGAAATCTTCCCTGACCATCCAGCAAATGCTCCCGCCCTTTATCACTTTCTTCAGCAATTTTATTTTATTTTATTTAACCATATTTGTTAGTGTATAATTGTTTGTTTGTTTACTTATATACTGTCTGTTTCCCATGAGGGCAGAGACCGTGATTATTTATGTCCAGTCTTGGCATATTGCAACTATTAGCAAAAAATATTTTTTGATCAAATGACTGAACTTAAAGTTATATTTACTGTGATCACACTGCAGTTATTTTCCCTATCACCTCCTCATGCTGTTCTTGCTCATGTTATTGCTCATGCTGTTCTTCTGCATGAAACTGTTTACCTCTTTCTTTTGAAAACCTAAACTCTTTATTTTAATTCCAGCACCTTCCCAAACAGCTCTCTTCCTGAACCAAGAGGTGTATCTGCATCCATTTTCCACCTTCAATCTGCCCTCCCAAACCCCAGCTTGCCATCACCATTTGCAGTTGTCACATAGTTTACCTCTTAGTCATTTAGCTTATACCCATTGGCCTGCCTTCTTTCAATGGACTCTTATTCCTACTTTCTTTTTATCTCTTCATCTCACCTTTACCTTTAAAATTTTCCTGGCTCTGAGCTCATAGCCAAAAAGCCTCGAAGTCCACAACCCACAATAAATATTTTTTGCTGCTGAAACGCCAAACCCCATTTCCATCCAGCTTCTCCTGAAAGGGAGGCTCAACACAACTAATCTCTCTGAAACACTCATTCACACTGCTCTCTTGAGGCTGACCTTCTATGACACTTGTTGCTTATATCATGCCTGGTGATTTAAATTTCTTGTAGGAATTTGAACAGTTAGATTCTATATATAACAAGCCCAATCCTTATTTACTTACTCATGCATTTATTTTTTCAAGTACATTAACACCTTAACTCAAAACACTCTCTATGCCTTTGGGTGCATCAAAGGGTCTTCTTATGTTCCATCCAGAATTGGTGCTTCAGTTTTATTTATGCGTTGACACTCCAGTCAATTACCCTGGGAACTGTCAAATGTGTTTGCAGTAATGCAGACTGAAAACAAATCTCCAAATGTTAGCCAGATGTGGCATATTTTATTTCAGCAGTAAATTCAATTTATTTTTTTTCTTTCCATAACGGGCATAGTTTTGAGATCTCTTCTCTATGGCACATGTAGTTTCCTGTGCTGTGAGAACTGCAACATATGTGTCAATAAAAGCCTTCTCTCTCAAATTCCAACCCGGTAGGAATCCCCCAATCAACTGTGTCAACTGTCTGGTCCTCTGATATCCTGAAGACTGTGCAGCAAATGCTCTGGAACGGGATTATTAATAGTAATTTCTAGTTGCCCCATGGAGACCATTCTCCTCATTACTTAACTCAACTGTTTTTTTCCATCCTATTTCTAAAATACTTATTTTAGAACGGAATTTTCTTTTCTTTTCATTTTTTTTTTAAAGTAAACCGTCCATTTATACTGGCTTCTATAAAGCAATTTAACTAGAAGTGATATTTTATAATAATATTTTACCTTGATTATACAAGAAATACATATTGGAGAAAGTTTAGAATTTTTCCTCCTATTAACCAGAGCTAACTATCTTAACATTTTGCATATTTTCTTTTGAAATTATTTAGGCAATCCCCCAAACAGATATTCTATAACCTGAAATGTGATATTTAACCTAAATATAATTTCATGTCATTAAATATTTCTCATAAATATGATTTTTCATGTGTCCTAATATTCTTTCATATGGATGTATAATAATTTCATTTTTTTTCTATTTTTAGACATTTAGGTTTTTTATAAAACAAATCACTCCATAATATGTCTTTTGTGTGTGTGTGCCTTAAGTTTTGTACACATTTCAGATTATTTAGTTAGGACAGATTCCTAGAAGTGGATAAGAGTCTATCTGCTTTAACTGGGTTAAATGATATAAATATTTTTAAGACTCTTGACCTTAGTTGCTAAATTGCTTTTCAGCAATGGTGAAATAATTCACACTCCAAGTAGAAATGTGTGAAGGTCTAAACTCGCTTGTGTTAGCTAGCACTGATTATTATACTTTTTAAAATGGATGAAAAAAAAGGCAACTTACTATTTTAATTTCAATTTCTATATGCTTGAATACTTGTCCTTGACTGGCTTTCCCATGCATTATTTGCTCGTTTTGGTGCATTGACTATTGATTTGCAAGAACTTATAACATCTTAAGGATATTAACTCTTGTCTATTGTACTTGTTACAAATATTTTCATTTGAAATTATTAATCTATGACAGGTTTTGATTTTTATAAACTTCATATTTTTTATGTAGTCAAATCTATCAATTCTCTACTCTTGGGTGTTATTTACTGGCTTAGTTAAATTAAAAAAAATTCAGAGGATAATGTAACAAACACCCACGTGGTGCCATATTAACAAAGGCTAATATTTTGCTTCTGATTTAAAAAATAAAATTATACATGAAAGTGAGATCTCATTAATTCCCTTGCCAAGTGACATTTCTCTTCCTTTTTTCTCATTTCCTTCTCATCTACAAGCAACACCATAGTAAATTTGGTGTGTGTGGTGGTTAAGTCTGTGTGTCAACTTGGCTAGGCCTGGTTGAGTGGCTGGGAAGCTGGATGTAATATTCCCCGTGATGAGACTGGTAATCAACTCCATGACGGAATCTACTGGGAGCAGCTGAGGAGCTGCCTTAGGGAGTGGTCTGTTTCCTGTATATACACAGAAGCCTTGGGAGATGGTCTCTAGCTTATGGCACACTTGAACCCTGCATGTAGCCGTGTTGTTGTTCAGCAGCCTGCCATGCTCTGTTGACCTTGGGATTTCCAATGGACTTGAATTGATGGCCTGCCACGTGTTTTGGTAACATCGGGACTATGCCTTTTTGCTTGTCAACCTTGGGCTTGTCAGCCTCAGCACTCAGCTGTCTGAGTGAAGAAAAGCCTCTAGCTTCAGTGGGCCAGGAGCAGAAGGCAGAGCTGAAGCCCAAGGTCAAGGGGCTTTCACACAGCCCTTAGGGCCTGGCTCTTTAAACTTGGACTTCTAGACTCCCAATCTGTAGGATAATAAAATCCTATTTGTTAAGGCCATCCCATTTGTGGTATTTTTGTTAGAGCAGCACTAGGTAACCAGAACAGTGTGATTCTAAACTATGGTTTTTATATTTTTATCATGAGCATAAAAAACCAAAAAAAAAAAGCCAAACTCATTGTTGTCAAGTCAATCCTGATTCTTGGCTACCCCAAGTGTTATGGAGTAGGACTACTGCTCCATTGCTTGTGTAGCATCACAAGACCACAACAGAATTCTCCATTCCGTATTTGTGGTAATGAGTGTTTTCTGCTGTGAGTTTGGCATATCTTTCCATGAATTCAGGATTTTTTTTTTTTTTTTTTACTGTGATTTGGGTAAAAATTTACAGAGCAAATTCACTTTCCATACTGCAGTTCATACACATGTTGTCTCATGACATTGACTACAATGCAAAAGCTCTCCTCCCACTTCCTCCCAATAGTTACCTCTTCCCTGTGTCCATCCCTCCATGCACTCCTGCCCCCCGAGCTGTCTCCCTGTGCATAAACAGCCCTTCTTTCGTTCATGATTGTTCTCTTAAAGGAGTGTATCTACCACAGGTAAATGTTCAACTCCTATGCCTGTGTTTTGTTTGGCTGGAAGTCACAGGTGTAGGTTCAATTCCAGACCTGAAGAGCAGCTAGGGGCCATAGTCTCAGTGGTTCCACCAGGCTCTATCAGACCAGCAAACCTGCCCCCCCCTTTTTTTTTCCAAATGATTTTGAGTTTTGTTCCACATTGTTCTCCCTCTCTACCCAGGATCTCCTACATAGATCCCCTTTCGAGTATTTGACAGTGGTAGCTGCGCACCATCTAGTTCTTCTGGTCTCATAGTCATATAGGCTACAAATCGCATGGTGTACCAGTCACTAGGACTAATTCTTTTCATGAATCTTTGGTTTTCTTCATTCCTTTTTGCTCTGGATGAGGAGAGCCCCATCGTTTCATCTAGATGGCTGCTTGCAAGCTTTTAAGATCCCAGTCACTACTCACCAGAGTAGGAGGTGGAACAATGTTTTGTGCAGTATGTTATGCCAATTGAGGTTGATGTCCCTTGTGGCTATGGGGACTGGTTCAACTACTCGGTCCCTCTGGGTAGCTGGCTGTGACTAAGAAGTGACTACAAACTTGTCCCTTGTGAGCTCTACTATACACCTGGGAATTTAGATCATACAAATACACTTATAGGACCATTGTCTGCCAACCCTTTCAATGGTCTTGGGTATCCTCCCTGCTACATAGACATACCTAATAGTTCAGCCTTTCCACCCATCTATCCACCCTTATACCCATGTTTGCCTTCACTGACAACGCATTACTGTATGTGCAAAAGGATTCATCTTTGTTTTCTGCACCTCCCATGTACCTCTCTATGTCTTCAATTTTTTTTAAAAGGCTGTTTATTGATATTAAAATTTTTTCTTCATTAGGAGTTTTACATTTTTTCCTCTATATTTACTCCTAGGTCCCTTATAATTTTTGTTGCTTTTATAAATGGCATCTTTTAAATTGTATTTTCTAACTGCTTATTACTGATGTGTGGGTTTATTATTGATTTTATATCTAGCAACTTCATGGATTTTATTTGTAATTTAAAAGTGAGTTTAATTCTTATAAATTTTCTATATAAATAACCCAAACCAAAACTACCACCATCAAGTTGATTCCAACTCATAGTGATCCTTTAGGACAGAGTAGAACTGCTCATAAGGTTTCCAAGGCTGTAAATCATTAGAGAAGCCTATTGCTTCATCTTTTTCCTGCAGAGTGGCTGGTGGATTTAAACTGCCAACCTTTTGGTTAATAGCCAAATACTTCTCTCTCAATCCTTATATAGTCACTTTTCCTATCTTTCTGCATTGGGTAGAACTTCCAGTATAATGTTAAATGGTGAAGTGCTGCAAGCATCCTTGTCTTTCTAGCTTTAGCAAATATCTTCACATATTATCTATATATGTGAAGTTAGCTCTAGGGTTTTGATAGTGTGGTACAGTAAATTACTTGGAATGGCTCTTCCAGTCATGAGCTTTATGACTCCTATCAGATGATTGGGTGGAACTATGCAAACGTTAGGTGCTTTGTGGCCTACCAAGGGGATTGCATAGCTTGTTAGTAATGTAAATAAGGTACAAGACACCCTTGTGGGGGTTGGACCATGGAAATAAGTTGTATGGAACCCTAACATGGGGATTGGTCAGTTTTGTCATTCTTCTAGGCTTAAATGGAGCCCTCCCAGAGGCAGAAGGGGAAGATCTCACTGCTATCAAAACAAAGTGCAGCCAGGAATAGAGTGCATTGTTGGACCCAAGATCCCTGTGCTGGATCTCCTTGGCCAAGAGATGGTGGCAACAGAGGCAGCAGAACCTAGATACCAGCATGAGACAGCGCAGTGGTGGGCTTGCTGGCCCATGGAGAGAGAAAGCTGAGTGCCTCATTCCAGGAGGCTTGCTGGAGGAGTGGAGTGAACTAATCAGCAGAGCTAAAAGAGCTTGTAACATTTGCCCAAGCAGGACAGAGACCAGGCTGAGAGGCCAAGGGCCAAAGAGAGGCGTGCCTATGGGCACGGCAGAGAGGAGGGTGTCCTGACTGAAAACTGTCCTGATGGAAAATTATGTCCTGAGTGCTCCTGATCTGAAGTGTAACCTGCTGCTTGCCTAATAAAGCCCATAATCATGAGTATTGTCTGTGAATTCTGTGTGGCCATTGCAACACATTATCGAACCCAGAAGAGAAATAGAGAGTGCTGTGGGAGGGATAGTTGGTGTCAGAATTGGTAAAGAGGTTGGAGGGTGGTGGCATGTCTGACTTCTGCCTCATAGTAATCAGCCTTGGGCTGTTCCTGTTGATCCTTCTCTCTTCCCTTTAGTGAAACTGTTTGAGGAGGTCAGAGGAGGATGTTGCCTCTGTGACCGTTTTGCAGATAGATGATTTTTTTTCTTTAAAGGATTTAACTTTTTAAATATAAGTTAAACAATTATATATACACATTAACCAATTATATATACATATTAGTATCAGTTTGTGGACTACATAGTCTGCTTTGATTATCTCTGTTAATTTTTGCCATAAAATAGAATAACTCAGCACTTACGATTTTTATAATATGTTTTAATATTTAAAGAAGTCCTTTCATCTTTTATCTTTTCTCTCAATATTTTTAACTAGTCCTACCTGTTTATCCTTCAGATTAAATTTTACTGTCATTACATAAAGTATCAAAAATCATCCTGCTAGGATTTGAATTGGGATCCATTCACCTAACTTGTTAATTAACTTAGAAAATATTAACACCTTTGTAATGCTCATTATTTCTAATCAAGAACCTCAAATGTTGGTATGTTTATTTAAGTCTTATTTTACTTCTCTGCTTTGCTGGCTATGTGCCTTTGAGGAAATTAATTAATCTCTTTTACTTAGTCTGCTCATCTGCAAAATGGGAATAATAAAAGTATAGCATTGTTGTTAGGCTTCAGTAAAGTAATTGATATTAAGTGCACAGCACAGTGATTGGCACATTTTAAATGTCTGGTAAGAGTTAACGATTATTATTATTATTGGTATCAATTCTAATAGTTTTCTTTGAGTCCCATATTACCTGAAAGTGATGATAATTTTATCTCCTTTTAAATAGTATACCTCTTACTTCTATCTCATGTTCTGTATTCATTTTTTTTTTTTTTTTACCTACTTTGTGCCAAGCCTGCTCTTTAGATATCCATGATTTTGCATTCTGCAATAAATAAGACATAAAAGGTCCCTGCTCTTGTGGAGCATATATTCTCATATTGGCCAATGCTTTCTAACAATACTAAATAACAAAGGTTATAGTCAGCATTTTGGTTTCATTTCTGTATTTAACAAAAATCTCCAGTAGTTTACTATTAAGTAAGTAATCTTTTGTTATAAGACAAATATTTCTTTATTGTGCTAAGAAAACATCTTTACATTTCTAATCACAGCTTTTTAAAAAAGTTAATAGGTGCTCATTCATGTTCCTCAGTCACCAAATATTACTGAGTACCTACTGCCTAAGGCATTTGACTGCTAACCAGAAAGCTGGAGATTCAAATCCACCAGCCACCCCTTGGAAAGATTAGGCAATCTATTTCCATAGAGATGCTGCCTTGGAAACCCAAGGAGGGGTCATTATGAGTCAAATCAACTCAACAGCAGTGAGGTTTTTTATATATATATATATTTTTTATCATATGCTAGGTGTGTGCTGGCACTGCCAAAATAGTGCAAAAAAAAAAAAAAAAAAATCAGTCTTAGAAGAAAATACAACCAGAATATTCCTTAAAAGTGAGGATGCTGAGACTTCAACTCACTTGCTTTGGATACATCATCTGGAAGGACCAAATACTAGAGAAGGATATTTTGTTTGGTAAAGCAGAGGGCCAGAGAACATGAAGGAAACCCTTATTGAGATCAATTGACCCAATAGGCACAACCATGACTCAAACATACCAACGATCATGAAGATGGGCACAGGACAGGACAACATTTCATTCTGTTACAGTGAGGTCACCATGAGTTGGAGCCAACTTGATGGCAACTAACAACAAAGAACATGTGTTGGGTGCTGGGAGTACAATAGCATGCATATGCTCTCATGGAAAACTAACATATTTAGGGAGATGAATATTAATAGAAAATTTATACATAATGTGTGATTTTTGAAAATGGCTATTGAATTTTATCAAATGTCATTTTAGCATTTAGAGATAATAGTTTTTCTTATTTGAAGTATTGAACTGTTGCATTGTATTAACACTAAACTTTTCTTATATTTTTGCAACAAAAATATTACACCATTTTACTTAAAGATTTTCATATCTCTCCTCTACTTCTGTGTGAGATGTTGTTGTTGTTGTTATGTGCCATCAAGTGGGACCCGACTCATAGCAACCCCTCCTTGGGTTTCCGAGGAAGTATCACTACGGAAGTAGATTGCCCCATCTTCCTTCCGAGGAGTGGCAGAATTCTGGTTAGCAGTCAAGTGCCTTTAGCCACTGTACTATCATTTTCAAGTGATAATAGGACTGAATTTTATACTGAAAATTCATGTTTGGAATTTGGAGAATCTTTTGTGATAATGTTGGTCTGATCAAATTAGAAAAGTACAACTTGAGAGATTATCACTCAAGTTCATCTTTCTATCTCTACTCTGAACTGTTCTTAATCACCCAAGACAGACTTTTATTCATGTTAGTTCTGCAGAAAAAGAGAGAAGAAGAATATTACTTAATATTGATAGAGAGATGATCACAATGTTCTGGCCACTGTTCTGAGGGCTCTGTGTGTATAGTAACCTATGCAATCCTCTAAATAGCTCTATGAAGTAGGTACCATTATTACCTTTGTTTTATAAAAAAAGAAGTAGAGGCACAGAGTGAAAGGCTACAGAGTTGGTAAGTGGCAGAGTGAGACTTTAAGCCAAGGTGATATGGCTTCAGAGTTGACATGCTTGACTACTATGGTTGGTGTAGTATAAGTCAAGATAGGTGAGATTATGTTACCATAACTACACCAAACCAAAACATCAATGGCTTAACATGAAAGAAGACTGTTTCCTTCTCATGCAAAGTGTGTGGTGGCCCTGGGTGGCTCCCCAGGACAGCAGTCCTTCATGTGATGGCTCAGAATTCCAAGCTGCTTCCATCTTATGGACAACTCAGTATCAATATCTGCTTCTAAAATCACCATGATAGGAGAAGACAGTGGGCACGGAGAATTACACACTAGCCTTTAAAAGTTTTCACCTGGAAGTCACATTCCATTGGCTAAAGCAGGTCACATGGTCGTGCCTTACTTCAAGAGGCAGATAAATGTGATTCTCATATGTAATCAGAGGAGAGAAGAACCAGATGTGTCAGTGACAGTCCCATGTCACCATGGTATATACCCTGGGCCTAGCTCTGCCACTGACTAGCTATATGACCTTCAACAGGGACCTTTGCTTTACTTTTAACATCTGGAAATTGTCAGAATGTATTTATTTACTCAGTTGTTACACATTATTTATTGAGAGCCTACCATGTGCCAGGCATTGTGTGGACACTGGCAATACAATGATAAACATGGCATAATCTGCTCTCCAGCAGTTTATTATTTGAGAGTGATATCTTAATGATGATTTTCAGTTCTAAAATTGCAAGATTCTATTAAAAAAACAACCACAACAACAAAGCCTCCAAAGTATTATAGTCTAGAGACTCAAGCATTTCCTCAGGAGTTTCTTTCTTCTTCCTTGAGTATCTCAATCCATTTGGCTGCAGTGTAATCCCACTGCAGCACTGCAGTCTGTAAATGCACACAAATCTATCACTTTCAAGTCTCACACACACACACACATTTTTTTTTTACCATCCTCACAGCAATTTTAGATTTCATATGGGGAGTACTTCATAAAAAAATAGAAGAAAACCAATTTGAGAAATATTCAGGAAGATAAATAAGTTTGCCACATAATGTACATTCCAGATATCAAAGTTTTTCCCCCTTATTTGGGAATAAACCAAATTATAAAACTTTAAAACATTTAAAAAACGTGATTATCCCCTAGAGGAATATTCGTTGGTGTAAAATAGAAGGAATATGAATACGCATACTTGTGAGCGTTCACGTTGGCTTGCCAAAGTTTTTTTTAAATTTTATTTTTATCTCTTAGGACTTGAGGTAGCTTGCCAAGTTTTAATTTACTAGTTGCCTCTAGTTAAAATACAGTCCACAATGAAATATTTATAAGAATTTGAGTCATTGTCTTTAAACATGATGTAACAGTTTACTATTTGAATGAAATATGCAAAGAATTGCATTTTACTTTACAATGCAATTGTGGAGTTTCCTTTATTTTTAATACTGCATGTCTAGTTCTTAAACTAAAGCCAAAAAATAGTGATGCAATAGTTGGATGCATCTTCAGCCTAGTAGACCATTATAAATAAACTCCGGACTCATCACACCCATTGCTCATCCTCTTACAATCCTTCAGCACTTAAGAGGCATTGATTTAGTTGCACAATACCGTATTTTTTATTTTTTTAAAATTAATTTGCTACTTGTTTGTACTTTGAATTTACTCAACATTGGGATGTTTGTTCCTTTTCTCAATAGTAAAATCAAGAACAGAAACCTCTCAGAACATCTGAGATTTGCTCTATCAGCATCAATACTTATTGGACTTCTTGAAAGTAAAATAAGAATAATCAGCATCTTGGAGAATCTGAAAAGCTTAAAGAGAAGCTGATAATATTTATTAAGGAGAGATCAAAAATAAGCTTTCTCTATTTTCATGATATGGGGCGTGGGTAGCAATGGTTCAGTGGTAGAACCCTTGCCATTGTTCCTGGCTAACACACCTCAGGTGCAGCCACCACCTGTCCTTCAGTGGAGGCAGCATATTGCTGTGCTGCTGATCTGATTTCAGTGGAGTTTCCAGACTAAGATGGAGGAGGAAGAAAGGCCCAGGAATCACTTCCAAAAATCAGTCACTGAAAACTCTATGGGTTACAACTGATCATGAAGATGACTCAGGACCACATACTGTTTCATCATTCCATTGCACACAGGTTTGGCATGACTTGGTGGGGAAATCAACAGCAGCTAACAACATTCTCTTTATACACATTCTCCCTGAGTGATCCAATTCACGGCTACAACATCAAGCACTAGCTATGACACTCAAATTCATATCTCCAGTCAGCCTTTTTCTGAGGTCCGAACTGGTACTTCAGCCACCATTATTACCTGGTTATCCATACAAACAGTTCGGATTCAAAGTATGCAAACCAGAGTGTTTCATCCAACTATTGCATCATCACTTACCTTCATTCAGGATGGGGCCATCAACCATTTGCCAAATGCTACACCTTGGAGTTCTCCTTGATTATGACATTTTCCTTAGCAGGTACCAAGTCCTGCTGATTCTACTTCCTTAGCAATTTTCCAGCCCTTCCTCCTCCTACAACTTCCTTGCTACGACTTTAGCTCAGGTCTTCATTTCCTACCTACAGTACTAGCCTACTAAATAGCTTTCTTGTCTTCTTCCAGGCTTCTTCTAATCACCCCTGCCGTACCTAGGCCTGTGACTTTTCTCATACACAATCTGTGTTGGTGCCCTCCATTGCCGGCTTTACTCTATAAAGCTAGTGGGTGCAGTTCCACATTCAGGTTCTTCCCCAGTATTATGGATTGAGTTGTGTTCCCACCTAAATATGTGTTAAAATCCTAATCCTTGTACCTGCCCCTGTTTGGAAATAGGGTTTTTCTTTTGTTATATTAATGATGTCAGACCAGTGTAGGGTGGATTCCAAACCTACTCACTTCTAAGTTATAAAGAGACTAGAACAGACACAGAGAACAGGGGAAAAATGCCATATGAAGACAGATACTTATGGCAGGCATATTTATAAGTCCAGAAACTCCAATTATTGGTGGCTACTAGAAAATGAAATAAACAAAGAAGGACCTCCTCCTATAGCCACGCCTTGCATATGGTTCTAGTCTCCTGAACCATGAGAAAATAAATTTCTGTTCTTTAAAGTCATCTGTTTATGATATATGTGTATGTTTGTGTGTGTATGAGCTCTGGTGCTTAAGGCATTTGACTGCTAACCAGAAGGCTGGTGGTTCAAACCCACCAGTCACTCCTCAAGGAAGGCTGGGAAATCTACTTCCATAGAGATACTGCCTCAGAAACCCAAGGAGGGGTTGCTATGAGTTGTGTTGACTTGATGGCAGTGAGTTTATATATATGTGTGTGTTTATATGTTGTTATGACAGGACTAGGTAACTAGGAGACCCAGCTCAATTGCCTGCTCAGGAGGTCTCAGTCAATGGTGCCCTGAGAGTGATGCCCCTGTTCTAACACTCCTGAAATCCTCTGTGTCTTAAATAACCTTGCCGGCCTTAACAGAGCTCGCTGTTACCCTGACAATGCTCTTTTATCTTGTCTATTTTATCTTCATTTTTTTCCCCTATGGTGATTGCAGAGGAGAAGGAGAAGGAAGAAGTATGGAGGAAAGAAATGAACCTGGATCCAGATTCTGTGCTACTCTTTTGCTTTCAATCCTAGAGTCCACAATCTTCTTTTTGTCAAATGTCTTCTATTCTATACATGTATATTGATTTGGTGTGGGCTGTATTATGCCAGTCTGTGAATCTCAGAGGACAGTAACTTGTCTACCAATATCACACTGTCCTGAATCTACTATAATACCATTTGAAAATCATTATTTAATAAACACTTTCTGATAATGAGAAAAGAAAGTAAAGAAGGACAAAATCAAACAAGTTAGAAAATGGCAAACTGTTTCAAATTAATCTTGAATCTTAGTTTGAAATAACACATCCAGGAAAAAAGCCCACCAATCGTCTGTCAGTTCATCGTGCTGTACTGGCTTTCATGTTGCTATGCTGCTGGAAGCTATGCTACCAGTAGTTCAAATACCAGCTGGGTCACCCACAGCAGACAGTTTCTAACAGAGCTTCCAGACTAAGAGAGACTAAGAAGAAAGGCCTGGAGGTCTACTTCCAAAAATCAGCAATGGAAACCTTACAGGTCACAACAGACCATTGTCTGATACAGTGCTGGGAGATGAGCCGTGCAGGGTGGGAGGCACTCCAAATACCCAGTGGCCATAACAAAGGACGCAGGCATACCAATGATTGTGAAAATGGTACAGGACTGGGCATTTCGTTCCACTGTACATGGAGTCACCACGACTTGAAGTCAACTTCACAGCAACTAACAACAACAGGAAAGAAACATTTACCTTCTGATGTGGAAATGTGGACTCCATCATAGCTGTTTCAAAGCTGTGAGTACCCTCCACTTGAGTCTTCTCCCACAGAGCTCTGAGAAATTGCACAGAATGACTCTGTATGGACAGGGGCTCTGGAAACAGGCTCTAAAAGGGTAGGAATGCGGAAAACATAACATGTTATGTCTTGTTACAACAATGTTGTTTGATGGTAAGACACTATTTAGGCTTGGCTTGAAACTTAACAAGATTTCATGTAAATGAAAGACCAAAGAAATGCATCTTGAAAATCAAACATATTATACCATTCAGGCTTTATTTTTCAATAGAAAATGAAAATTATTTAACAAAATTTTCAAGACAGTTATATTAATTTCTATAAATATGTCTAATCTTTGCCATATAGTATCTACCAAGATGAATTCCCAAGAATGTTACTTAATTGGAAAATTATTTATATAAATATTCATATCTATTGCATCAAAGATCTGGAAATGAAGATATAAAATTAAGACTAGGGCACAAAAATATCACCTACTAATACAGAATAAGTCATGCAAAATAGAAATTAAATAACTAAGATTTCATTATGCAATTATTCAAATATAAATGGTGTGGGGGAGACAAAAACATTTTAATTCTAAAATGTATGCTGTTGTTGTTGGTATTTGCCGTCGAGTCGGCCCCGACTCATAGCGACCCCTCCTTGGGTTTCCAAGGCAGTATGACTACGGAAGTAGAATTGCCCAATCTGCCTTCCAAGGAGTGGCTGGTGGGTTTGAACCTCCAGCCTTCTGGTTAGCAGTTAAGTGCCTTAGGCACTATGCTACCAGAGCTCCTAAAATGTATAATGAGTGACTATTCTTAGAGTTTAAGATAATTTCTCCAAATATTGGACCATAACATTGTTAATGCAAAGAAAATCACATTTATACCTCCTTCACTGAAGTCCATGAAAATCAATTTTACAAAAGAAGATTTACTCTTTTGTTTCTATGTTTACTAATCAATGGTGTGTTTAAAGAGAGAGATCTTTCAATTCAAAGGAAAAGATTTATAAAAATATGTAGAACATCTATAAAAGGATATATATATCTATAATCATTTATGAATGAGGCATGATAAAATAACAAGTTTGGCTTGTAATATCACCTTTAATGTGTCAATGATTAATTTACAAAACTCCAGGTGGTTTGTGTGTGCAAAACTTCTATTTAGTGGATAAAAATTAATAATTTATTTCCTTTTGTACTTCTTTGACCTTACACATACAAATCCAGAAAATTTCATTAAAATGCCATTTTTATCTGAAAATGAGGATCTTAAGTTCTGAGTGAATGGTGCACAGATTTAAGAAGTTTAAGAGCTGGTGACAGATTATATAGTAACCAATAATGTGAACACACCAGAGAATTTCTTGATTATCATCAGAAGTTTATACAGCACTTGATTTTCTCTTTCAAAGAAGAGCAGATCTGATTTAATGAACCATCAATTCAAAGAGGAGCAATTAGACTGGAATCTGTGAGTTTGAGGACTCCATGAACGTGTTAAGTGTATTAGGCTGACAGAGAAAAGAGTCTGACTCAGCATAAAACATTAGTACTGGGTTTGTAATCAAGTCAGAAAGATTTGATTTTATTGCCCCAAGTTAGAATTTGCCCAGAAGATTGCATATCTCAAAGTTGTGGGAAAAGAAAGAACCCATTACAGCAAAAGGAACAAAGAAGGAAATAAAAAAAGTAGCATAAACAGATGCTTTTTGGTGATTTCGCTTAAAGAATAAAAAAAGAACCAAAATAAGTCAATAAAATAAGACTAAAGGGGGAAAAAATCCAGTTCTCTTGGTTTGTTTTCAGAAAACTGACAACTGTTAAGAACAAAGCAAGAGATAAAACCGAATACAAAGTGACTGTTGGAAACTATTTGAAAAATATGAATAAAGTACAAGAAAAATAAGATCACTATTTCAAGCAAAGGAAGGAAAATCAATGCTGTTCTTTATAAGCACATATAATTTGATTCGCATCAAAATGTGAGTTGTTCTCTAATAGATGCTATTCAATGCTTTTAAGATGATTTAGTGTAGGAAAAATGGTATCCTAAGGCAGATTTAAGGAGTCTGGTGGCTTAGTGGGTAAGACATTTGGCTGTTAACCAGAAGGTCAGAAGTTCAAATCCACCAGCTGCTCCTCAGGAAGAAGATGAGGCAAACTACTGTAAAAGTTTACAGCCTTGGAAGCCCAAAGGGGGTCACTATAAATTGGAATCCACTTGATGGCAGTGGGTTCGGTTTTGGTCTTAAGGCATATGTATCCTGTCTCTTTCTTTAATTACTATAATTCGACTTTATGATTACATATTCAGTGTAAAAATATTTTTTTCTTAATAAACCTGGCTTTACTTTGTAAAGAAATATGACTATTTTACCAATGACTTTTGTAGAGAATGTTAGAGATGTTGTTCATAGAAGTAAATAAACTACCTTATCTTTTGCCTTAATTTTCAATGATATCATAATATTTGCATTCCGTTTCTTCCATCTCTGCTCTAGTGGCTCCTGCCTGCATTGCCTTCCTTTTATTTATTTATTGTTTGTTGATTTTGTCTTTGTTGTTAATTAGTAATTGAGGGGACCCCATGTGTTGCAGGGTAGAACTGCTCCATCGTGTTTTCTTGGCTGTAAGCTTTATGGAAGCAGATTATCAGACCTATTTCTTTCATGGTGCTGCTGGGTGGGTTTGAACCACCAATCTTTTCATTATCAGTTGAGGGCAAGCCATTTATGCCACCTAAGAACCTTCCCCTCCTTTTATATTTTAACACCTATGCAATGATGAAAAGACGACTGAATGAGAAGTCAGATGATCTGAGGTCTGCCCTTTATTTTCTGTCTGTAAAAGTGATGTCCAAGATACCTTCTATTACTAACATTTTCTAATCTATATTTAAATTTTAGCTGAAAATTTAATACATACAAGAAAGGTATTTCCAAATAAAAATCTCATTTGATGCTAACATCTTTGGATCAAATTCTTCATTGTTAGATTGAAAGTACCTCTTTATGTAATTTTGCCTACATACATTTATTGTCCTAACAATGTCAAAAAGATTATGTTCACACTAAAATTAATTGGAGATTGGAGAATTCCAGAGAAACAATGTTTATGTTTGCTCTACATAAGAAAAGTTATTCCTCCAATAAGCTATTTTGGTTTTTAACCAAAGTGTATTTTTCCTTCCATTCTTATTTCTTAAAGCTATAAATAAATGGATATTCAAGATACAGCTAGGTTTAGCCTACCGATTACTAATCCAGGATCTTTAACAAGGAAAATAGTCTAAAATGTACATTTATGTTAAAAAATTATTAATGAAACGTGTTTGCATTGTTATTATCTAAATATCAACTCTGGCCAAAGAATTAATAAATCAGTGAAGAATGATTATAAACTCACACCCTACCAGTTCATTAACAAGCCATGATGCACTTGAATTGCACACACCTGCTGAAATAGAAACATGATCTGGATCCATGGCTGAGGTTCTTGGCTGATGAGAATAAAACTGGATTTACTGTACAGGCAGTAATGACCCTTCAGGGAGCAGGTGAAGAACAACTTGGCTACACAACTGCTTATAGTATCTAGAAACAAATACACACAACATTAAACTTTAGATTATTTCCAGAGTTATAGTTCATACTTCAACAAATTATGGATAACACTGAAAAGAATGGAAATTCCAGAACACTTAATTGTGTTCATGAGCAACCTGTACACAGACAAAGAGGCAATCATTCAAATAGAACAAGGGGATATTGAATGATTTAAAATCAGGAAAGGTATGTGTCAGGGTTGCATCCTGTCACCATATTTATTCAATCTTTATGCTGAGCAAATAATCAGAGAAGCAGAACTGTACAAAGAAGAACACGGCATCAGGATTGGAGAAAGACTCATTAAGCACCTGTGATATGCAGATGACACAACCTTGCTTGCTGAAAATGAAGATGACCTGAAGCACTCAGTAACAAAAATCAAAGACTACAGCCTTCAGTATAGATTACACCTCCACATAAAGAAAACAAAACTCCTCACAAGATCAATGAGTGACATCATGATAAACAGAGAAAACACTGAAGTTGTCAAAGATTTCCTTTTATTTAGATCCATTATCAACACCCATAGAAGCAGCAGTTAAAAAAATCAAATGACATATTGCATTGGGCAAATCTCCTGCAAAAGGCCTCTTTAAAGTATTAAAAAGCAAAGATGGCACTTTGAAGACTAAGTTGCATCTGACTCAAGCCCCATGGTATTTTCAATTACCTCATTTGCACGCAAAAGCTAGAAAATGAATAAGAAAGACCAAAGAAGAATTTGTGCCTTTGAATTATGGTGCTGGCAAAGAATATTGAATATACCATGGGCTGTGAGAAGAATGAACAAATCTGTCTTGGAAGAAATACAGCCAGAATGCTCCTTAGAAATGAGGAAGGTGATTTCCAGGTGTATAGTAGAGCTGACAAGGGACAAGGTTGTAGTCACCTCTTAGTCACAGCCAGCTACCCAGAGGGACCAAGTAGTTGAACCGGTGGGCTTGGAACCATAGTTGCAGGGGACATTGAGCTCAATTGGCATAACATACTGCAGAAAACATTGTTGCACCTCTTACATTGGCGAGTAGTGACTGGGATCTTAAAAGCTTGCAAGCAGCCATCTAGATGCAACAATGGGGCTCTCCTTGTCCAGAGCAAAGAAGAAT
>NW_006921696.1:3051981-3059384 GCF_000298275.1 Orycteropus afer afer | reverse complement strand
AGTTGAACATTAACCTCTAGTAGATACACTCCTTGAAGAGAACAATCATGGGAGAAAGAAGGGCTGCTTATGCACAGGGAGACAGTTCAGAGGGCAGGAGTGCATGGAGGGATGGACACAGGGAAGAGGTAACTATGGGGAGGAAGTGGGAGGGGAGCTGTTGCATCGGGGTAAATTGTGGTCAGTGTCATGAGACAAAGTGTATGTGAACTGCTGTATGGAAAGTGAATTTGCTCTGTAAATTTTCATACAAATCACAATAACAGAAAGAAAGAAAGAAATGAGGAAGGTGAGACTTCTTCTCACATACTTTGGACATGTTTTCAGGAGGGACAGTGCTTGGAGAAGGACATCATGCTCTGTAAAGTAGAAGGTCAGCAAAAAACAGGAAGACCCTCAAGGAGATGGATTAACATTGGCTGCAACAGTGGTCTTAAAACTGTCATGATTGTGAGGATGGTGCAGGACTAAGCAGTGCTCGGTTCTGGTGTACACAGGGCCACTATGAGGCAGAACCAACTCAAGGGCACCTAACAACAACAACATCCATGCCATGGTATACAATGATAGGCATGCAATACATGGTTGTTGAACAAATGGATGAATGTCAGACACTGAGCTATGAATAAAGGGGCCATTACACTGACCCTACTCTTAAGAAGCTTACAGTCAAATGGGAGAAACCTCTATAAACAGCAGTTTTAAGTTACTTTAAGTCCCTGGGATATAGAGGGACACATAACTATGACTACTTAGAGAAATCAGGCACTCATGTTGATCAGGGAGCAAGGAGAGGCTTCATAAAGTAGAGGCATTGGAGGTGGAGCTTGAAAGATAACCAAGATTTCAAACTTAGGAAGAGTATGAGAGAGACAAGCATTCTAAGTGTAGGGAACTCCCTGAATGAAACGATAAAAAGCATGAATGTTCACAGTAATTCCAAGTAATAAATTTAGTGTATCTTGTGCATGTAAGATTTTTACTTACAGAATTAACTTCTAAGGGTTTTTATTTTCTAGACTAAATTTTGAAGAAAGAGGAGATCATGTTTTGCTGATTACAGTAAATCTGATTGTTATTTCTATACCTTTAGTAGATTGTGACTTCTTATTCTAAAGAAAAAAGAATTTGGTTTGGTCTTTATAGAGACTGAAGGGAACATGAGCATCAATAATTGCACAATATAATGTACTGTGAGTTAAAAATATCATACACACAGAAATGGATAAGTTCAAAGACATGATTCAAAAATACTAGAACATTTGGTCTTCTTTTTGAGTTAAAATCTTTAAGAATCATTTTGGAATTCTCTTTTTCCCCTGCCACATTTCTCCCCAATGCTGTTTACATGCCTTTACTCCTGCACTTGTGTTCACTATACCATATTAAAAATTTCCATTAGTATTTTTCCTTTTTCCCCAGCACTTCCTTACCTTCTCACGCTACAAGGTGCTCCAGCCTTACTTGTATATTTCCTGCCCTAGTCCCAGATCAGCCATTTCTCCCAGGACCCCTGGTTCCTTTTATTAGAAATTACTGTGAACATTCATTTTCCTTTTACTTATATCCACAATCAATGCCCATGAAAGCAATGGACAAGAAATAAAATAATGTAAATGATACTAAAAGCAAGATCAATGTGCTAGGTGTGTTCATTGCTACTAAGGTATCATTGCTTCTAGTTCTTCTTGGCTGATAGAGTGAGGAAATACATGTCTGAATACTAACCCATGCAGATACATATATCTAAATATTTCTATATGTAACCATACGTATCTATATTAAGCTAAGTATGAATTTTTACAGATGTCTCTAATCCATTACCACATGGATCCTTCCAGCCTCCTCTTCTTGCTTATCTACAAACCCTCACTCCCAACAATGAGAAACCTTGCTCCTTCTCTTAGTATTTTTCTCTCTGTTCTGTTACCAGCTTTAAGAAGAAAAAGTGTTCTCTCCTAAAATTTTTGTGCATCTAGCACCTGCCATAGTTCCTGGCATACAGAACGTGCTCAATAAGTATTTGGTAAGCCAGGCCACCTCAAACATAACATTGTTGTCAGGTGCCGTCAAGTCAGTTCTGACTCATAGTGACACTATGCACAATGGAACGAAACTGCTCAGTCCCATGCCATCTTCACAACCTTTACTATGATTGAGTTCATTGTTGTAATCATTGTGTCAATCCATCTATTGAGATACTTTCTCTTCTTAGCTGACCTTCTACTTCACCAAGCACGATATCCTTCTCCAGGCACTGATCCTTCCTGACAATATGCCCAAAGTACCAGAGGTGAAGTCTTACTATCCTTGCTTCCAAAAAGCATTCTGGCTGTACTTCATCCAAGAGAGATTTGTTTGTTCTTCTGGCAGTCCATGATATATTCAGTATTCTTCACCAACACCATAATTCAAATGCATCAATTCTTCTTCAGTCTTCATTATCCATTGTCCACCTTTCATAAGTACATGAAGTGATTGAAAATACCTTGGCTTGGGTCAGGTACACCTTAGTCTTCAAAGTGACAAGTTTGCTCTTTAACACTTTAAGGGAGTCTTTTGCAGCATATTTGCCCAGTACAAAACATTATTTTATTTCTTGTCCATTGCTTTCATGGGCATTGATTGTGGATATAAGTAAAAGGAAAATCTTGACAACTTCAGTCTTTTCTGTTTATCATGATGCTGCTTACTGGTCCAATTGTGAGGATTTTTGTTTTCTTTATGTTGAGATGTAATCCATACAGAAGGCTGTAGACTTTGATCTTCAACAGTGAGTACTTCGTGTCCTCTTTGCTTTCAGCAATCAAGGTTGTGTCATCTGTTAATGAGTCTTCCTCCAATCCTGATGCCGTGTTCTTCTTATACTCCAGCCTCTCAGATTACTTGTTCACCATACAGATTGAATAAGTATGGTGAAAATTTACAACCATGGCACACACCTTTTCACATTTTAAACCAATCCCCTTGTTCTCTTTAAACAACAGGCTGTAGGTCTATGTACAGGTTCCTCATGAGCACAATTAAGTGCTCTGGAATTCTCATTTTTTGCAAGGTTATCTGTAATTTGTTATGATCTGTAGAGTTGAATGCCTTTGCATAGTCATAAAACACAAGTAAACACCCTTCTGGTATTCTATGCTTTCAGGCAAAGTCCCTCTGGCATCATCAGTGGTAACCCTTGTTCAGGCCTTCTTCTGAATCTGGTTTGAACTTCCAGCAACTCCTTGTCAATGTGATGCTGCAACCATTTTTTAATTGTGTTTACCAAAATTTTACTTGTTGTGGTATTAATGATATGGTTTCATAATTTCTGCATTCTGTTGGACTGGCTTTCTTTGGAATGGGCACAAATATGAATTTTATCCTGTTGGATGGCAGGTAGCTGTCTTCCAAATTTGTTGGCATAGATAAGTGAGCACTTCCAACATTGCATCCATTTGTTGAAATATCTCAACTGGTATCCTATCAATTCATGGAGCCTTGTTTTTTGCCAACACCTTCAGTGAAGCTGGGAGCTCTGGTGGCATAGTGCCTAAAGCATTTGACTGCTAACCAGAAGGCTAGTGGTTCAAACTCACCAGCCACTCCTCAGAAGGAAGGTTGGGCAATCTACTTCTGTAGTGATACCACCTTGGAAACCCAAGGAGGGGTCACTATAAGGCAGACCCTACCCAATGGCAGTGTTTGGTTTTGGTTTGGTCAGTAAAGGTTGGACTTCTTCCTTCAATACCATTGGTTCTTAAATCATATACCATCTCATGAAATGGTTGAATGTTGACCAATTCTCTGTTGTACAGTAATTCTGTGTATTTCTTCCATCTTCCTTTGATGCTTCCTGCACTGTTCAATATTTTTCCATAGAACCCTTCACTATTGCAACTCGAGGCTTGAATTTTTTTCCTCAGTCCTTTCAGCTTGAGGAATGCCAAGTGTATTCTTCTCATCCCCTCTCCCCAACTCCAGTTCTTTGCACTTTCCATTATAATATTTTATTTTGTCTTCTCGAGCTGCCCATTGAAATCTTCTGTTCAGCTCTTTTACTTCATCATTTCTTCCTTAGCTATAACTATTTTATGTTCAACAGTAAGTTTCAGAGTCCCTTCTGAAATCTCTTTTAGTCTTCTCTTTCTTCCTTGTCTTTCAAATGACCTTTTGCTTTCTTCATGTATGATGTCCTTGACATCATCCCACAACTCATCTCATTCTTCAGTCATTGGTGACCAATGCATCAAGTCTATCCTTGAGATTTAATCAAGGTTATATTTTGGCTCTTGTGAACTCACCCTAATTTTCTTCAGCTTCAATTTGAACTTGCCAATGAACAATTGACGGTCTGTTCCACAGTCAGCCCTTGGCTGCCTTCTGACTGATGATATTGAACTTCTTCATCACCTCTTTCCACAGATGTTGCTGATTTGATTCTTATGTATTCCATCTGGCAAAGTCCATGTGTATAGTCATATTTCTGTTGTTGGATAAAAGAATTTGCAATGAATAAGTCATTGCTCTTGCAATTGGAAAATATGGTCTTGGTGATAGAAACGACACTGGAGAATGCTTAATAGAATTTAAGCAATCTCCAGTGTCGTTTCTATCACCAAGGCCATATTTTCCAACTGATGATCCTTCTTCTTTGTTTCCAACTTTCACATTTCAATCACCAGTATTTATCAATTCATCTTGATTGCACTTGTGATGAATTTCAGACTGCAGACGTTGGTAAAAATCCTCCATGTCTTCATTGTTGGCTGTACTTGTTGGTGTGTAAATTTGAATAATAGCAATATTAACTGGTCTTCCTTTTATATGTCTGGGTATTATCTTATCACTGACAGCATTGTACTTCAGGATAGATTTTGAACTTTTCTTTTTGACAATGATTGATACCATTTCTCTTCAATTTGTCATTCCTGGCATAGTAGACTATATGATAGTCTCATTCAAAATGGCCAATAACAATCCATTTCATCTCACTATGTCTTGGATATCATTTTTTTTTTTTGTTTTGCAGTTTCCAATTTTCCTGGATTCTTGCTTCATACCTTCCATTTTCCTATCATTAATAGATATTTGCAACTGTTTCTTCTCATTTTGAATGATGCCATATCAGTAATGAAGGTCCTAAAAGTTTTATTCTATCCACATCTTTAAGATCAACTCTACTTAGAGGGTACAGCTCTTCCACAGCCTTATTTTTAGTGCCTTCCAACCTGAGATGGTCATCTTCCAGCACTATATCAAACAATGTTCCAGTGCTTTTCATAATGTTTTCAGTGGTTAATTTTTTTTAGAAGTAGATCATCACATTCTCATTCCTTGTCTCTAATCTGGAAGTTCCACCAGAACATATTCACTGAGTAACCTTGCTGGTATTTGAGATATCAGTGGCATCCAACATCACAGCGCCTACAGTATGACAAACTGACAGATGAGTGGTGGTGGTCAAACATAATAATGACATTTTATTACACTGTTTCTCATTCTTCTGGAAAAACAACACTGAAACCAGTAGGATCTTCCCATAAAAATAATTGGCAATTATCATAGTAATAATACAATGTTCATTTTCATGTTGAAAATTTTTCTGCACTTTTAATTAAAAACTCCACATTGTCATCTATAAGTATTAGAGATATACCCATTTGTTAATGTAAAAATTTTTCTGTAGGTTAGCCATTTGTATTTAGCCATATCCCAGATGCCAGAAATAGTTATGATCTTGGTAAGGAAATAATGAAATTCTTAATGTGTTTTGAAATATAAATTCTCATTTGTTTAATTGTTGTAAAATGTTAAACAAAATTAGATATCCAAAATGTATATTAATTAACATTTGGATTATGGGTTAAAAATGAGAAATACTGGTAAATGATTTTATAAAGTTATAGAAAGGAATTCTTATTATATTTTTATAATAGTATTAAAAGTCTAATGGAAATTCTAAATCAAACAAAACCATCATTAAAATTGAAAATCAGATTTTAGTTGCTTTTGTGTGTATATGTGAATAATTTAAAATATTATAGGAAGGTGAGTCATGGAAAAAACTAATATTTAGTATTTACTTTGGTACCGATTACTCTGTTAGATGTTTGATATAATTATCTTTTAATCCTCATAATTATTTATCATGAATTACCTATTATTATCACTATTTTCACTTAAGAGGAAATTGGTGCTCAGAGTTAAGTGGCTTAACCAAGTAACATGCAGAACCAGGATTTGGATCCACATTCATTAAAGCGTAAAACCCATGTTTTGTTCACAAAATCATAGCACTTCCCTCAATGTCACATTGTCTGAGGGGCTTAAATCTTCTTCCCTAGCTGAGTTCTCTGTAACTGCTTGAGGGGCTGGATGTAAATTTCCAGCCTTTTTAACAAGACCACATAAGTTGTCCAGCCCTAGAAATGTAACCAAAGGCATTAATTTCTAAGGAGTTATAATGTACTCAACACAATTCTCCAACCTGGGAGTAGACAAATCCTTTAACAAATCTAAAGAGCTTTGGTAAATTTACAAAGAGATATTCTTTACAGACCTGTGGAAAATGGGAACAATTTGTCTCTTTTATTCTCAAATATGGTAGGAGGAAGTTGGTGAGGAGTTTGAATCCAGAGGGAATAAGCTCAGAATTTATCAGGAGTGGAGAAAGTTGTGGAATCAGGTGAAAGGGGGCTAAGATGATGCTCCATGATGTTCTGTTATCAGTTGATAAATGTGTCTATTTTTCTGAATATCTATATTGGATCTGAGAAACATACAATTCTTCTTAGATGGCCCGGGGAGACTAGATACTTATAATCCATCACCCAGGGTGGCCACTTATGTATAATTGACTCCATTATATATGTTTTGTTTAGAGATAAGTGTGACTCTTAAAAATAAAATTGGAATATGGCTTTGATTTTTTTTAATATAGCTAGAAGAAATATCAAAGAGTTGGCTGTATTTTCGGGGGAAAAAAAGGAATAAATTATCTCTTGTTTTGAATTCTTTATCAAACTTACACTTTGAAACTTTCCTCCCAGCTAAAGAAGAGTCATATAAATGTATCTGGCTTATTTCCCAGGTTTTCAATTGAGCCTGCCTTCTCTATATCCAAACTATATTTCTAGGATGATTTATAAAAACGCAAATACAAGAATGTGTTTGCTGAAACTGCTAGACTGAAAGTATTTACACATTGAACATTGCAACAAGTTCAGAGAACACATTTTGAAGGATTTAACCTAAAAGGAGTTAATTTTCATTGCATTCTCACTTTGTACCAATGAGTAAATGTAATGACTTACATTGAACTCTTTTTTTTTTTTGGCCTTAACAAACAGGAGTTTATTCTTACAATTTGGAGGCTTTAAGTCCAAGTTCAAAGTGCCAGGCTCTAGGGGCTGGGTGAA
>NW_006921696.1:3006756-3050326 GCF_000298275.1 Orycteropus afer afer | reverse complement strand
ATATAAAGAAGAAGAAGAAGAAGAAAAAAAAAACACCTCACAACTGGACCAATAAGCAATATGATGATAAATGGAGAAAATATTGAAGTTGTCAAGGATTTCATTTTACTTGCATCCACTATGAACACCCATGGAAGCAGCAAGTCCAGAAATCAAATGATGTATTGCATTGGGCAATACATTGAACTCTTATGAAATAAACCTTGTAATTTTACTCAGGAGGAAATTTCAAGATAAAACTTCCATGAAACAGCTGATCTGGTATTTGAATCCCGGTTCCAGAGCCTATTCTCTTTTCAATATTGAGTAAACCAAAAACACCAAACTCACTGCCATCGAATCGAATCCAACTCATAGCAATCCCTCCCTGGGTTTCTGAGGCGGTATCTCTACGGAAGTAGATTGCCCAACCTTCCTTCCCAGGAGTGACTGGTGAATTTGAACTACCAGCCTTCTAGCTAGCTGTCCAATGTAGACACTACGCCACCAGAGCTCTCACCAGTACTAAGCAGTTCACATAAAATAGAGGTGATAGATGTAAAAGGAAATATGGTTCAATGGAAAGATCGTTGACCTAGGAGTCAGACAACTAGGGTCTTAGTGGCAGACTTACAGTTAGCTTTCCTCTCTGTTCTCTTACGTGTTAAATGGGAGTGGACCAAAAGCTGATCTAGAATGTGCTTTTTATCTCTGAAATTCTATGATTTGATGAGGGGCTTGTAAGACACATGAAAAAATGTGTCTGAGATGACTGCCCAAAGGAGAATGGATGGTAGCCTAGGGGTATAAAAACTTACTGTCAGCACTCGAGACAAGAGACTGATGGCAATGGGATCTGTTAGAGCAGATTCTCCCTTCTGCTTGACACTAGCCAAATCAGGGACTTTTGAAGCCATTCTTCAATCTCCTGTTTAATTCCACTTTGATGTAATTCAGAGACATAGAATTCAAACAACTGACATGGAATGAATAAATAATACTGTCATTTAACTGAATAAATATCCTAAATTGGACAGAACAAAAGTAGAAGAAAATGTAACTGGTAATTTTTCTGATGAGAACTTTCTCAAAGTAAGTAAAGCAAAGAATATTTTTTAAGACAACCATAAATCACGATTTTGGGAAAAAATTAGAACAAGCTTATCACTTTAGAATACTTTTGCCTGAAAATATGTAAGAAGACATCACAAACCAATGTGAAGTACACATCAAACTTTAATTCCATATGACTTATAAAAAATACTCTTATCATAGACTAAAACTATACTCCACTCCACCAAAAATTAAAGTTGAAAAGTTTTGAACAGAATGACAATCATTTCAGAATTTTGGTATAGGAAATAGAAGAAAGATATTTCAAGTTAAAAAATTTTGATTCTCAAAAGCAAAGTCATTTCTGAAATGACTGCTAGAAATGGTATCAAGTAATTCTTCAAAGATAGACAATGCTTTAATTATTTTGGTATTTCCAAGGTTTTGTTCTCCAATTATTAGGGGCCATCAAGTCGGTTTTAACTCAAAGCGACCCTATGTACGATAGAACACCATCATCACAGTCGCTGCCACACTTGAGCCCATCATCACAGCCAGAGTCAATGCATCTTGTTGCGGTTCTCCCCTTTCTTTGCTGACTCTCTACTTTACCCAGCAAGATACCTTTCTCAAGGGGTTGGTCTCTTCTGACGACATGAAGGAAGTATGAGAGATGAAGTCTGGCCATTCTTGCTTCTAAGGAGCATGTCAGATGTACTTTGTCAAGATGTATTTGTTCATTCTTCTAGAAGTCCATAATATGTTCAATATTCTTTGCCAACACCACAATTCACATGTCAATTCTTCTGTGGTCTTCCTTATTCATTGTCCAGCTTCCACATGCATGTTGTTCTTATGTGCCGTCGAGTCGGCCCCGACTCATAGCGACCCCTCCTTGGGTTTCCGAGGCAGTATCACTACAGAAGTAGGATTGCCCAACCTTCCTTCCGAGGAGTGGCTGGTGGGTTTGAACCGCCAGCCTTCTGGTTAGCAGGCAAGTGTCTTAGCCACTATGCTACCAGAGCTCCTTCCACATGCATAGGAGGCTGTTAAAGATATATGGCTTGGGTCAGGCATACCTTAGTCTTCAAAGTGCCATCTTTGCTCTTAAACACTTTAAAGATGTCTTTTGCAGCAGATTTGCCCAATGCAATATACCATTTCATTTCTTGATTGCTGCTTCCATAGGCATTGATTGTAGACCCAAGTAAAATGAAATATTTGACAACTTCAATCTTTTCTCCATTCATCACTATGTTGCTTATTGGTTCACTTGACAATTTTTATTTTCTTTATGGTAAAGTGTAATACATATTGAAGGCTGCAGTCTTTGATCTTCATCAGTAAGAGCTTCAAATCTTCTTCACTTTCAACAAAAAAGTTTGTGTCATCTGTATATTGCAGGCTGTTAATGAGTCTTCCTCCAATCCTAATGCCATGTTCTTCTTCACATAGTCCAGCTTCATGGATTATTTGTTCAGCATACAGATTGAGTAAGGATGGTGAAAGGATATAACCATGGTGAACACATTTTCTGATTTTAAACCATGCAATATCCCCTTGTTCTGTTTGAAAGACAGCTTCTTGGTCCATGTACAAGTTCTTCACGAGCACAGTTAAGGGCTATGGAATTCCCATTCTTCACAATTTTATCCATAAATTGTTATTATTCACAGAGTCAAATGTCTTTGCATAGTTAATAGAACACTTTTATGGTATTCTTTGATTTCAGCCAAGGTCCATCTGACATCAGCAATGATATCCCTCATTCCACATCTTCTTTTGAATCCAGCTTGAATTTCTGACAGTTCCCTGTCAATGTATTCCTGCAACAATTTTTAAATTATGTTCACCAAAATTTTACTTGCATATAATATTATTTATATGGTTGTATAATTTCTGCATTCTTTTGGACCATCTTTCTTTGTAAGAGTCACAAATATGGATCTCTTCCAGTTGTTGCCCAGGTAACTATCTTCCTAATTTCTTGCTATAAATGAGCAAGCACTTCCAGCACTCCATCCATCCATTGAAACATCTCAGTTGTTTATTAAATCAATTCCTGGAGTGCTGTTTATCGCCAATTCTTTCAGTCAAGCTTTGTTCTCCAATTAAAAAAAAAAAAAAAAAAAATCAAACTCACTGCTGTTGTATCGTTTTCAACTCATAGTGACCCCTCCTTGGGTTTCCAAGGTGGTATCTCTACTAAAGTCAATTGCCCAATCTTCCTTCCGAGGAGTGGCTGGTGGGTTTGAAGCCAGCCTTCTGGTTAGCAGTCAAATGCCTTATGCACTACATCACCAGACTCTAATAGGTGCTTAGAAATGTGGATTGTTGCACTGATACATTTACTAAAAAGACTCAAAATTTCTCATTTGATGAAGAATCTAGGAAGGTAATGGGAAAGACTGCCTGGTGTTGACTAAGTTCAACTTACGACATTACTGGTTGAGAAATACATGGTCCCTTTTCAATAGCTGATTGGTCACTGGCTACATCACATGCACCTGAATGCCACATCCCTATCCAAATCAAATGGATGTTTGCCGCTATGTTCCCCTTTTCCCTCACAGCAGAAATCCCAGCCAGTAATCAAACAAGCATGAAAGATGACTATGTTTTCAACAAAGTTCTTTGGTAAGTGATTAATAATGAAGATAAAATGCAGAGGTGCAAAAGGAAATGAAATAGTTATTTTCTCAGAACTGCATAAAACATGTACAAAGTCCTATTCTTTGATCTTATTTTTGGAAAAAAAAGTAAAAGTTATGTATTGGTACATGGATATGTATGTTTACATAAATGCATAGAAAAAAAGGCCCTGTAGATCTATATACTAACTGTTGACAGTGTTTACCTCTTGGTTGGTTTAGAATTGGGTTGAGGGTAGGAAATCTGCACTTTCTACTCCATATATTTCTGTATTATTTGAATTCATCATTATGGATTTATATTCATGTATTACTTATATTATTTAATAAGGAAAAGCTGTATACAGTGAAAAAGTTGATGTTGGCTGAATAGGGTAATTAAAAAAAAAAATCTCACCTATTACCATGCAATGGGGCTAATATTTATAGTTTTAAATATTCTCTTTTGCTTTCCTGAATTCACAATCTTTGCTCTAATCCACATGATGCCTCCACCTACCTGGCAGGTAGCTGTAAGCCAAAAGTGGATATTTTGTTGTATTCAAAGTATCATAAGTGAGAAGAAGACATTCTTCTTACAGCAGAACAAGGAAAAAAAAAAGACAGCTAACCTTAATTGATTGATTTTTATGTGTTGGGTACTGTTCTAAGAGTTTTATGTGTATAATGCCTATCAATCCTCACAAAAGCTCTTTGATATAGACACCTCTAGTTTAGGAGAAGAATCTGAGGCTCAAAGATGTTAAGTGACTTATCTGAGGCCACATGGCTAGTCAGTAGCAGTCAAGATTCGAACTTAGCTGTTTGGCTCTAGTGTCTACTATACTTTGCCTGGAGTTGTTTTTGTATGTTGCCTTCAAGCAGATTCTGAATCATGGTGACACCATGGAGGCAGAGTAAAACTGCTCAGTAGTGTTCTCAAGGCTGAGATCTTTTGGTAGCTTGTCTTCTGAGGGCCTTCTGGGTGGGTTCAAACTGCCAACCTTTTGGCTGGTAGTAGAGCGCTTAACCATTTGTGCCATGCAAGAACTCCCCATATGGGGTTATGCTTAGGTTAAACAGCAATTAATAACATTTGAAGTCAAGGAGGGATGGCGTAGTGCCTAAGGCATTTAACTGCTAACCAGAAGGCTAGTGGTTCAAACTCACCAGCCTCTCCTCATAAGGAAAACTGTGTGATCTACTTCTGCAATGATACTGCCTCAAAAACCCAAGGAGGGGTCGCTATGAGTCAGAAATGACTCAACAGCAGTGAGTTTTTTTTGTTGTTGTTGTGTTGTTTATTGTTGTTGTTAGAAGGAGCTCTGGTGCTTCTGTACCAATAGGTACAGATTAAATCCCTCTTTGACTTCAACTGTTATTAATTGCTGTTTAACCTAAGCATAACCTTGTATGGCAGTGAGTTTGGTTTGGTTCTGAGTTGCTTTAAGAAGCTGACAAGTCAGGTCCCACCACGGAGACCCATGCATAAGGAAACAAAACACTGCCCAGCCCTGTGCACCATCCTCATGATCAGTTGTGAACAGGAGCACTGTGATCTACAAGGTTTTCACTGGCTTCTTTGTGGCAATGGATCAATAGGCCTTTCTTCCTAGTCCATTTTGGTCTGGAAGCTCTGCTGAAAAGTGTTCAGCATCAAAGTAACAGGAAAGCCTCCACTCACAGACAGATGATGGCTGTGCAAATGGTGCATTGACTTGGAATTCAACTTGGGTCTCCCACATGGAAAGGGAGAATTTTACCACTAAATCACCAATGCCCTCATTCATTTGTATCTAGGTGGTTTTAATTATTTAAATTCTCTTATAAATTGTGTATTGCTTTCATTTATACAATGAATCTAGTATTTAGAGAATTATTGACAACTTATTCTTGTTTTTTATTGCAATTTTGGTATTTATAGCATAATTGGATGAGTAATGTAGCACGTTCCCGTTTATGTCCAAACCTCTCTTGAGGGACGCCCAGGTAATTGACCCATAAAATCCCAAATCAAGGTACTACTGTTCCACAATGGAAACCACCTGAACTAAAAGTGTAAAGATCAGGGGAATAAATTGCCTCTGTCAGGCCAGCCTTGGAAGCTAGAATGTCTATAATAGAAACAAATGTCAAAATCATAAAATTATGTACGTGTAAATTAATGATACATATGACAGAGATCCATATATCTTTGAAAGCCATAGTTTCATCCATTGTTTCTTTCATGTTCTTTTTAAGTGTAACTTGTTTCATTCTTATGTGATCGAAAATCCAGTAATGATAATATTAGTCATCATATTTAACATTAAATTCCTTTAATCCACTGCTTTTTATTTTTTGTTTTACTATTTGTATTTAATTATTCCTACCTTCATTTTCTCACTGCTGCCTGGAGAGAAAATTATGTCATAAAACAAAGTAGCAATGTTCTTCAGCTTTCAGAGAAACTCAACTTCCAGGTGTAAATTTGAAACAGCTGGTTATATATTTTGCCCCACAGAAGAGGGCAGAAAGCTCTATTGAAGAACTCAAGTGAGCCTTAATAGAGTTGAATCATCCCTGCCTCAATTGGTTATTTCCCGATGGTCCATGGGGTAGCATGAACTTTGGAGTGAGAAAACAATCAACACTCATTCACCAGAGGCTGTAAGAGTGGCCCATTGCCCTCAGAAACTCTGGCATCTCAGAAATTTGCCTTATGGGGGAAATCTGATGCCAGGTGTCATTACAAGTGGTGGTCTCACTATTAGAAGATAGGATTGGAAGAAACAAATTCAGAAAGGGTTGATCCTTTTTAAAAAATATCGAAAGATTCAAAAATTCACTTGAAAAGAAGGTGAAGATCTCAAAATTCAATTTTCCCCATGTATTTAGTCCATAATAACTTCATTTTTTTTGGGGGGGTGTCTCTATTTGTCAATTTTTCTGCTTCACTGAAAGACCTTGCTTGTGAGGGAAATACAGGAAATCAGAGAGTCAGGATGGAGATATTTATGACCTGCTTGGACATGACTGAGACTTAAAAAACCCTTCTGTACTGTATGGTAGCTTCTTGCTCAAAGTAAATCTCTTAACAGAAAACTGTTGGGTTGGTGCCTCAAGAAAAGATCTTCCATATTCATGAATCATCTGAACAATCACAGAGTATTGTTTTGCATGAAAAAAAAAAAAAAAACTCTTTAAGGAAACATCTCATTATTACTGATTCCTGGGTGGACTCCTGGAATGAGAGAAGTGGTAACAAAAAAGCAGGTGAGATAATGACAAGGGGTCTTTCCCAGGAGTGGGATGATTTGAACTGGCACTTAGGAGGGGGCTGTAATGTGCAATGTGCTATATGTGTAGGTATCACAAAGCTCACTCTTGCTTATGTTGGCCCTGGCTGCCCACCAACAGCAGCAACCTCCCATGGCAAACTTGGCCTCAAATACATCCAGAACCAAGGGAGTGGGGTAGGGAGAGGAAGACCTGGCACTTAATCAGGAGATTGGTCACCACTAATGTTAATGGACTGGAAATAGTCTGAGTGAGACTCACCCTATCTCTCCATTGGAATATAAGCCAGCTCTAAACTCTGACTAGCCAGTGCCCCCCTCTGAGGAGCTTGTCCATGTGGATATCCTTGTGTTCACTTGGATAGACCTTACTGGCAGCATCACCTCCAAATTCATTGGCTGCCAAGACCAGCATTTGTCCAAGAGCTCTTGCTGCTTTGCAAGCTTCATCCTTCTAGATACTGACTCTGGGCTTCATCTGCAGGGCCACTGCTTACAGCGTGAGTCCAGGGGGCATAGTTCCCATGTGCTATAGCACAAATTGTGCCTCTGGAGTTGGGCAATGCAGAGTCCCATTCACTCCTTCATTCAAGGGAGCCACAATCCTTTGGGCAGTATGATTTGGGATTGCATGGTGATCCCTAGAATGAATTTCTTCTATCCATCTCTTCCTATCCACATCCCTGTGTCTATGATATTCTTTGCTTTTCTCAACCTGCTGCATGTCTCAAAGTCATTACTATGCTTCATGACTTAGTAAAACCTTAGCTTATTAATTCTAGCTCTATGAATGAAAGACAGGGAGGAAGAGTTATATTTGGGAAATTGGACATAACTCTTGTTCCAACAGAGGAAGACGGCAGAGAGCCACAGGATACCTCTGACTATAGCAAGGAGCCTTGCCAAGCAGCATGAATTTGCATCGGAAGGTAAAAACACTTCCTACAGTCCTTTCGTGGCATGTGTATGCTCAGTGGCAATTAGACAAATAAATAAAAAAAGGCAATAGAAATATCACTACACTTTGCAGATTTGAATAAAAATAGCCTGTTAAGAACTTAATCTATATTGCTCTGTGAGTCTGAACATATTCTGCCATGCATAAATCAGGTTTATTATCATAGGCAAGACCAGCCCACCCTATAGCACAGCAGAATACGGCACAGAATCTGATGCTAGACAATCTGAGATCAAATCTTAGGTCCGTCACTTTCAGTTATGCAACCTTGGGCCAATTTCTTTTTCTTTTCTAGATTTCATTTTCCTCATTTCTAGTCTGGGGACAACACATACCCTACAGTGTAGAGTAAAACATTTAAAATGGTGGCAGTATAGTGAGTGCTACTAGTAGTGGGACAGGGGAACATCTCCAGAACCACTGTATAATTATGCTTATGGCATTTGTTATCTGCTTGTTATAAGTATGGGGCTTGTCACAGAATGAGTGGTCATATATTTTCAAATAATCATTTCCTTGTCCTTGCAATGCTCAAATCAAAGTATAAAAGCATCTAATAAGATGTGAAGAAGATGTACCTGCATATCAACATCTGCAGTCACTTTCTTGGTCCTTTGATTATGCTGATAGACAAGTAGCATAACAAACAGGACTCAAATTGAGATCATCTCTCATTCAGTGATTGCTTACAATTACAGAAAAGGATCATTGGCCAACACTGTTTATATTTTTGGGCTAATTTCAATTTTTTATATTTCCAGGATTAACCAGTAATCCCCCAAAGTTGAAATAATGAAAATATAAATTATGAAGCTAAAATGGAACTTATCTTTAAATGACTAGATTGATATTATTTTATTTCTCCAGTGAATTTTTGGTATCCACTAAGAAGAGTGCACCCTCCAACAACAGAGGTGTGTCTGATTCTGCTCTGGAAAGAGAAACTTGATGTAGCACTTAGCCAATCACAAAAGCCTCCCAAAGAAGTTCATTTGGAAAAACTCAACTTTTTCTTCACATGCACCCTTGATGGCTGCCACATACAAGTAGGTTAGATGTCCAAATAGTAAGGACACAAAGTAGTCAAAATCAGTAGGATCAGAAATTAATCTGGAATATTTTCATAGGGGCTAGCACAGTTTGCAGACGTGAAAGTAAATTTTATATGAATTTTAAATCAAATACATATATAAATATTTTTGTACATGATGCTAATGTAGTTGATTTCTGGCAATGAGACAGAATCACTTTGTGGTCACACTGAGTCAGTTGAAGCCCATATGTTATAAATAAACATTTGGCTCCACCAAGCAGAGATTTATCAAAAGCTGCGCGGAGGCAAACAAGGCAGGCAAGCTGTGATCCCCTGCAGGTAACATTCCATGTGCTACCAATTACTTTGCAATTCTGCAAACTGCATAACAGCAACCAGATTTGGGGGCAGAGAAAATTTTAGGAAATTTTATTATTAAACTCCACTAAAATGAGCCTATTTACATTTTTTTTTTTCCCTGAAGACAGAAGGACGAGCCTAAGATTGTCTGTACATGAGTCATCTATCTCATTGCTCTCTCCAGTTGGCCATCCTGAACTAAGACCTTCTGGCCTGGTCACCACCCAATGACCTAAAGAGAACACTCCTGGGGGAGTAATATGTATTTAGCAAGAGATTTAATTATGGCAGATGAGATGGGTGCAGAATGCATTTGATCTCCATATAGTGTATACCAACCACACTAAACTCTGAATCATTTTCTAGAATAGTTCCTTAGTAACTCCTAACCAAGCTTGGTTTTCCTAAGATATCAATCGAGAATCTATTCTAAATTGATTTCATGATTATGTGGCCAACATAGTTTGGGAGCCTCGTCTTTCATTTGCTGCGGCTAAATGAGGCTTCACTGAAAAGAAAACAATGAATGTTGTGCAGCCAATTCTGGGGATGCACAATGAATTTGGAAGCTAATTTTAGAACATAATTTTAGTCCTAAGGAAAACTCAATTTTGCACGCTACAAGCATGACTGGAAGCCTTTGTTCATATGGGCAATTATACTTTTAGAACATAATTTATGCAAAATGCTATAGATCACTTTTCATTGGTGCAGTTGCTATAACAATATGGATAGTTGTCAAGCTTAAGGAAGATCGATTTCATTTATTATCTTGCATCAAGGAAACATCTAACAGCATCATCATCATTGGGGCTTTACCATGTGTGGGATGTTGGACTGGGTGCTGAAACTACAAAAATGGTTAGTTGAGAGTCTTAACCATTTGAAAGGAGATATTAAGAATATATAAATATAAAAAAAAACAGCAATCAAAGCATGAGTCAAAAAAAATAGGTAGTATTGGGGATCACTGAGGGCAAAAGGGTAAAATTTGAACTGTTGTTGTTGTTATTGTTGTTATGTGCCGTTGAGTCGGCCCCGACTCATAGCAACCCCTCCTTGGGTTCCTGAGGCAGTATCACTACAGAAGTAGGATTGCCCAACCTTCCTTCTGAGGAGAAGCTGGTGGGTTTGAACTGCCAGCCTTCTGGTTAGCAGTCAAGTGCTTTAGCCACTATGCTACCAGAGCTCCTAAATTTGAACTAGTCTCGACTAATAGTGGGACTACATTAATGGAGCAGAGAGTGCCCTAGAGGAGGAAGAGAATGACAAAGGCATGGAGATGGGCATGAAAATGGCACATTTGTAAAGACAGTGTGGGACAGAAAGGCAGTGACATGAGCATGAATCAGGGTTGAGTACCAACTCCTCCACTGACTGGCTATATTAGCTTGGACAAGTTATTTGTCTTTCTGAGTCGATTTTCTCATTCACAAAATGAGGACAATGATAACTAGACTGCAGGCTTTTAATCAGAATAAAATAAAATAATTTATTCATTTATTCAATATTCATTAAGTACCATAAAGCAATAAAATTAGCTATTATTGTTAACAATAAGTTGACCCAGTTGGAAAGAGCAAAAATCCATGTGGGAAATTAGAGGGACAAGCTGCATCCAAACATACAGAGCCTCACCATCAATTTATAGCGCTTCAAAACTAACACTAACACAAGAGAAGCCAAGAAGAGAAACCAGACTGTGGTCTATTTCTCTTATTTATAGTAGATAGGTTTCCTTGTTCAATAATTTACAAATAATGCTGTATTCTATTGTTTCGTTTGAGGGTGGTCAAAATAGAAGGTATAAAAATGAAATATGAATTATCCAGACCATGCAGGGTTAGTCTGGGCTAATAAAGAAACAAAACAAAACCAAACTCACTGCCGTGGAGCCAGAGCCGACTCAAAGCAACCCTACCTTGGGTTTCTAAGGCAGTATCACTACAGAAGTAGATTGCCCAAATCTTCTTATAAAGATTTAGGATTCTAAGCAGTCAAAAAGTAATTATTAAAAGGAGTTTTAATATAATATATACATAGTCTCATAGGAGCTCTGGTAGCATAGTGCCTAAGGCACTTGACTGCTAACCAGAAGTCTGGCGGTTCAAACCCACCAGCTACTCCTCGGAAGGAAGGTTGGGCAATCCTACTTCCGTAGTGATACTGCCTCAGAAACCCAAGGAGGGGTCGCTATGAGTTGGGGCCGATTCGACAGCATATAACAACAACAACAACAAGAGCAGTCTCATAGAGCCATAGAATTTTCAAAAGTTTATTCATTTAACATGAATTTATTGAGTTCCTATATGTGCCAGGCACTGGATATGCTACCTAAATAAAAGATGTGCTCCTTGTTTTGACTAGTAGAGGAGACAAACAAAAAAGACACAGAAATGATGTGTTAAGTTCTATGAAGGAAAAAAAATATTGTTGTTGTGTGCGAATGAGTCATAGAGACCCTTTAGAACAGAGTAGAACTGACTCACAGGGTTTCCAAGGGAGCTAAGGCATTTGACTGTTAACCAGAACTCTGGCAGTTCAAACCCACTAGCCACTCCTTGGAAGGAAGATGGAGCAATCTACTTCTACCACCTCAGAAACCCAAGGAGGGGTTGCTATTAGTCATGTTGACTCCATGGCAGTGATTTTTTTTTTTTTTTTAATTTTTATGGAAGCAGACAGCTACATCTTTCTCTCACAGAACAGCTGGTGGGTTCGAACCACTGACCTGTTGGTTAGCAGCTGAGCACTTTAACCACTGTACCACAAGAGGTTGGCATCAGCTAATTTAGATTTGAGGGGTCAAAAGGGGCCACTCTGAGGAAATGATATTATGCTGAGCCCTAAAGGACAAGTAGGAATGAGAGAGGTAAACAGTGAGGAGCAAAGTTGTCCAAGTCTTGTCAGGTGGAAAAGAACCTGCGGAATGGGGCTGGTTGTGACAGGTGAGGGGAGAGGTGGCTGGGACCAGGTCATGCAGGATCCTGAACACCATACTGGATCTAGTGGTCTTTTTTTTTAAAAAAAGTTGGCTAAGTCTTGCCCATGATATGATGACTTCAAAGCCAGCTTTGGCTGACATTGCTCTCTCAGGTCTTTCTTTCTCAGCGCCAGACCCCCTGGTTTTTCCAGAGAGCAGTCAGGTACTCTTTACCATCTTATGCTCTACTCACCCACAGACTACAGAAAGGATTTCTGACTTTATAAAATGCGCTCAATCCAAAAATTTTTAAGTTCCCCAAAATAATTTACTTCACAAAAATTAGTCTCTTTCCATACCAATGTTTAGAAATCAGAGGGAGGTATTAATTATTAAGATTTCTGCATATATTTCTAGGCTAACTTGTGGCTCATTATTTTGTTTCCAATTCCTTCTCCTGTAATATATCATTGGCCATTCTCCCTTAATCCTTCCAAACTCTTCCTGAAAAGCCTATTACTTTCTTTACTCTGCTCCTAGAATAAAATGGTCATAATGAGTGTAACAAAAGATGATAGGGCTAATTTGATGTCTCTTTTAAAGTTCTAACCCATCCTCTCTGCTTGAGCCACTATGCAAACTCTGAGGGAGGTAGCCAAGGCTCTTCCTGCAGGTCCCACATGGCAAATGCCTGTACTCTTACCTCTCTCTCTGATCTTGCTGAGTCAGCCCTTCCCCAAATGAACTATCATGTAATATAAATCCAAGGTAAACAAGTGCAGGTTGTCTGCAGATGTCCTTACAGATGGTCCTGGATATGCAGATGCGTTAAGTATCCACACTGATGTAAAATCCAGTAGGCCCAAGAACCAAATGCTACCACAAGCAGACAGCAGTTAGTGGTGAGTGACGGCAAAGATATAATTTACCGTCAGGAAAGGTTCATAGTACATTGTATTTCATGCCTTTGCTAATTAGTTGAGGAGTAGCTGCAGAATTAAATTAGATTTTAACTTTTCCTTTTGTCAAAACTGAAAAATTAGTGACCGTCTTCCCTTCCCCAATCTCTTCATCTGTATTATGCTCTATGCTCTGGTAGCATAGTGCCTAAGGCACTTGCCTGCTAACCAGACGGCTGGCGGTTCAAACCCACCAGCCACTCCTCAGAAGGAAGGTTGGGCAATCCTACTTCTGTAGTGATACTGCCTTGGAAACCCAAGGAGGGGTCGCTATGAGTCGGGGCCGACTCGACGGCAAACAACAACATCAACAACAACATGCTCAAAGAGAGGACATTGATGGTTCAGTGATAGAGTTCTCACCTTCCATTGAGGGGATCTGGGTTCAGTTCCCAAATGCACCTCATACACGGCCACCACTTTTCAACCGTGGGGGCTTATGTGTTGTTATGATGCTGAACAGATTTCAGTGGAACTTCCAGACTAAGATAGACTGGGAAGAAAGTCTTGGCAATCTATTTAAAAAAAAAAAAAAAAAAAATCAGCCAGTGAAAACCCCACAGATGACAACGGTCCAATCTGCAGCCTATCTTGGGGATGGTGCAGGACTGAGCAGCATTTAGTTCTGTTGCTCATGGTGTTGTTAGGAGTGGGCAACAACTCCATGGAAGGTAAGAACAACAAATGCAATGAAATGCTCTATGAAAAGTTTCTGTTAAAAGCCCAAAGTCTGTGTGTCTCTGAGTATTTAGGGGTGCTTTTTCTTTTCTTTTTTTTTTTTTTTTTGACATTATCAAAGGGAGTAGACTAACAGGAAGAATGAAAGGAATGTGCATGGGCTAAAAAAAAAAAAAGTAAATGCAAGGAACTGAGCCAGGAGTTCAAAGAGAAGGAGAGGAGAGGAAGATTTATTATGAGGAAAGGAAGTCAAATCAAAGGAAAGGCCATAATGCATTGGGGGTAGCAATAACCCAAGAAGTTCAATTTTTTCCCTTTGAATAGAGGAAAGAAGACCTGAATGTAAGCAGTATCTGTCTTGGCACAAAAGAGAAACGAGAGCACAAAAAGTGTCTGTCTCTAAAAAACCCCCATCAACTTTGCATCCTTTTTTTTTGGCTCAGCGATTCTACAAATACTTTGTTGGCAAGAGAAGATGGGAGTATTGGCTCAGCGTTAGTGAAGACTGTTATATGCGACCCATGTGACCCTTAAAGTTTGCCTTTGTCACAACCGAGAGCATGGCCTGCTAACTCATGCCTTTGTCTGCTGTGCTCGAGCAGGGCTGTGGGGTGAGACACCCACATAGTCCACCAGGCTCCATAGCTACCGGGCCTCCCACGGTCTGCTGTGCTTTTCTGTGGACAGAGACCCAGACATGCAAATCAGTATCCTACGGCTTCCTTTCTGTCATTTCTTGTCTTCCAATTTTCTGCCATTTCCTCACATGATGAACATCATTAGTGAGTACTAGGAGCAACTCTGCAAATATTAGCAAATATTTCCCTTGGGTCTTAGAAAGGATGGGGGAAGGAGTTTCACAATAGTTTCATAACAGTAAAAACATAGAGTTTGAAACTGCTAGTTCTTGTTGGCACTATTTTCCTGATTCTAAAAGCCCTCCGAGTATCAACATTTTTATAGCTGAAGTCAGGACTCCTCCCCCATCCCCCATACAATTATTTCAAGATTTACAGATGAGCTAAGTGTGGGCTCAGTTTGTTCAGCTCAGGTAGTGACTGCATTGGGTTAGGGATCAGCTTTCCTGAGGAGTAGTCTTCAGAACTGTGCAAAACCCTCTATCATGGCACCTCGCTTGGACCACAAATGGACTTAACTCAGGCTAGCAGCGTTTGCTAAGTCAGGGAACACTCTTGCATCTGCTTTACTTTACCAATACTTTGTTGATATTCTTTGTCCTGCTTTCTTCTCCCCTAATCTCTGTTTCTTTAGGCTTATACCTTTAAGTTTCTTTATTGTCATTTAAGTGTGCCTTAGGCATTTGACTGCTGGTAGTTCAAACCCACCAGTCACTCCTCAGAAGGAAGATTGGGCAATCTACTTCCATAGAGAACAGCCTCAGAAACCGAAGGAGGGGTCGCTATGAGTCGAATCTGACTCCACAGCAGTGAATTTGGTTTGTTTTGGAGTTTCAGTGGTGGTAGAGAGAAATGTGTTCAATCAGCCACACTTACTGGAAGTCTTGTGTTGGGAGTAAGAAATACTTAAAGGCCATCTAACATGGAGCTCAAAGTCACTGTGGCAGTTGAGGGAGAAAAAAAACTAATAAGTGTCCAGAACAAAGATTGATAAACTATGACCAAGTCTGGCTCACTGACTTTTTTTTTTTTTTTTTGTAAATAAAATGCTATTGGAACACAAACAAACAAAAAAAACCAAACTCACTGCTATGTAGTCAATCTGACTCATAGTTGACCTCCATTGGGTTTCCAAAGCCCACTGAGTTTCTAAGACTATAAATCTTTATGGAAGTAGATTGCCCCATCTTCCTTCCATGGAGTGGCTGGTGGATTGAACCACTGACCTTCTGGTTAGCAGCCAAATGCCTTTTCCACTATGCCACCTTATTGGAAACAGCCACGCTCATGTGTTTATGTAGTACCTTTGCTGCTTTCACATTACAATGGCAGAGCTGAGTAGCTGCAACAGAGGCTACATTGTTTGCTTCTTTCCAAAAATATTTACTATCTAACCTTTTACAAAAAATGCATCAATACGTGGTCTAGAACGAAACTGGTAATAATGATTTGTAGGAGATGACATAAACATTTTTAGATATTTCAAGCTTATTTGAAGAATGTTAAAATTTTTAGAATTACTATATTTTGTCTTTGTGTCAAAATGAATGCCATGGGAAGGAAAGAAACATATTTCACCAAAATATTGCAAAAGATTATTCTTTTAAAGAAAGATATCAATCTAGATACAACATCTTACATCCAATACAACAGTGAGACAAATATTACTAATAAAAAACTGACATCTGTTCCCATGTTAAACCGATGAAAGTTAGCTGGCTATCAGGTCAGTTGTTTCCAGTGCTTCAACAAAAATATTCCATTTAAAAGATTATTCTGCTAAAATTAAGTTTCTAGTAAAGTCAGCTATAACTGACTTACAATTGTATTGACTTACAATTAATTGACTTAGATTGTACATTGCTGACTTAGATCTTTAAATTGTCCTTTAAAATTATTTCACATTTTCAAATCTAAATATTCACTATCATGATTAATAAATGAAGCATCTTTGAAAAATAGTAAACCCCCCCCCCAAAAAAAAAAAAAAAAACAGCTATTGAGTTGATTCTAACTCATAGCCCCATTGGGTTTCCAAGGCTATAAATCTTTACAGAAGTAGATTGCCTCATTTTCCTTCCATGGAGTGGCTGGTGGGTTTGAACCACCAACCTTCTGGTTAGCAATTAAATGTCTTGGGCACTGTATCATCAGAGCTCCTTCCAGTCCTTCACCATACAGTCAAAATATTTTCCACCATAGAAAATTTTCTAGAAGGACATACAGAAAAATTCTAACCATGGGAAAACAGTAAGATTAAGAATAATTTTCTTTTTTTCTTTATCCTTTTCTTTGTTTTCTACATTTTTATAGTAAACATTACAATTTTGTAATTAAAAAAAAGAAAAAAGAAAAAACTCACCAGGAATTTTTTCCATCAGGAATTGAATTAGAATTAGGCTATGCTATTATAATAGATTCAATTTATCTGTCAGCTATCACAAAATTATCATCATAGTGGCCTAGCTTTCTGGTAGGGCAAGTGATGAGCTAGATTTCTTTTCTATATAAAATGATTTCAGGTGATACCATCCTCAGAGGTATAAAACACTCAGAAACTATGAATTGTGCCTGAAAACAACTGGACATAGATAGATTGACAGTTACTTATTTATTTATTTTCCAACGCATATGTCCTATTTTTTTTTTTTTTAAATTAGGAGAATAAGGTCATTCTATCCCCAGATAAGGAGTCCCTGGGTGTTGCAAACAGCCAATGTGCTCAGCTGCTGACTGAAAGTTTGGAGGTTCAAGTAAAGTCAGAAATGCCTTGGAAGAAAGGCATTGGGAAATCAGCCATTGAAAGACTTATGGAGCACACTCTATTCTGACACACATAGAATCACCATGAGTTGGAGTCCATGCTCTCAATAACCCCACTGAAATGACTCAGTTTGTACCTGTTCCCTACTTTTATGAGTAACTATAATGAAGCTCATTTACTGAAAAAGAACTACCAGGTACAAAGAAGCCCTGGTGGTGCAGTGGTTAAAGACCTTGGCTGCTAACCAAAAGGTTGGCAGTTTGAACTCATTAGCTGCTCCGTGGGAGAAAGAAGAGGCAGTCCGTTTCCATAAAGATTTATAGCCTTGGAAATCCTATGGGAGCCGTTCTACTCTGTCACCATGAGTTGAAATTGACTTGATAGCAGTGAGTTTGGTTTTGGTTTGGACCAATTACCACCCCATTTCCTTGGAATCTGTGTTTTCTTCAATATACCAAAGGTTTTGAAAAATACACACTTTCCCAGAAAATGGTTAATGTCTTAACTGTTCTCTTTCTTTATGGTGACTTTGAGATATAATTTATCTGTGGCAGTCTCTGTGAATTTTCAACATTTCATATTGCATAACGCAATCAACTTTTCTTTTCCTAATTAAATAAAAGGTTGTCTCAACCTAACCATAAGTGAAAATCACATGAAATGCTAAAGTCACTGTGATTTTTCTACAGGACAACAGAGTCATTGTGATTCATTCAGTTGCAAACTGGACTGCACATAAATGATGCATCATCTGCCAGGTCAGGAGCTGGGCAGACCTGCTCCTTGCTCTTCATTTGTTGGTTCATTTATTCATTCATTTATTCAGTCATGCTATGTTGAGTCCTTGCTCTATGCCAGGCACAGTGCTAGACACTGGGGATAGAGAAGGTCTAGAGTCGGCAGTGATAACATCTTCATGGCTATTTATTTAGACTCACTGTGCTGACTGTTTCTGTTCTTAGTTGGTGTGGACAAGATGCTCTAGCTCTAGCTTTAAGACCCTAAACCTCAACATTCTTATCAGGCATGTCATAAGGTGTGTGTGTGTCTGTGTGTACGTAGGTGGGTGTTAGAAAATTGAATTATTTAAGCCAATGCCCTTCAAAGCCAGTACTATAGGAAACCTAAAACTACTCTCAGGCCAGGGAATGTCTTCAGGATCCAAGTGTTACTTCTGCCTCATCTCAGACCTGATTGAGGCCCCCCAGCAACCTAGAAGACCTTATCTAGTACTGTACACTTGTGCTTGTCCTGCTAGAAACTTGATATGTGGGTAGTAAAATGCTGTAGGAAGACTTTTCTACAGGACAAATAAATGTTTGAGGAAGGCACTGTATTTGATGAAGTTAGGGACTTGTGATCAGGGATGCCCTAACTAAGCTGGCTGCAGGACCTGGCTCTGGATCATCATTGATGCATAGAGTTCTCTGCTCTGGCCAGCTGGTCACTGAAGGTGGCAACTCAGCTCTTCCCCCTGGGCTGGACTGTCAGTACAGGGTCCTGCATTGAATAAGCAGGTTTGAGGGGAGCTGAGGGCTCCCACTGCTCTGCTGATGCTGGCTCCATTCACTGTGGATATTCTACCTCCACATGTTCCTATGCCACCATATCCTCATCTGTCTGAATTAATGGCAGCCCTTCTGTCCAGAGGAAAATGACAAAGGGTGAGAAAACAAGGGAATGAACTGCTAACAGGAAGTATTTCAGAAAGTATGTCTTCCCCAAGAAGATGGGAAGGGGGTGCAGAATTTTGATTGGATAAGAGGAAGAGTCTTCTAAGATCCTTTGACTCATTTATTATACCTAACCCCTTCACAGGAGTCTCTGAGTGGTACAAAAGGTTAAATCACTTGGCTGCTAACTGAAAGTTTCAAGTCCACCCAGAGATGCCTTGGAAGAAAGGCCTGGTGGTTTTCTTTGGGAAAATCAGCCATTAAAGAGCCCTATGGAATATGTTAGGTCACAGAACAAGCCTCAATAATTTTAAAAACATCAAAATCCTGCAACATATCTTCTCAGATCACAACACCATAAAATTAGAAATCAACCATAGGCAGATCAAGGAAAAAAGCAAACACATAAAAACTAAGTAGCATCCTGCTTAAAAATTATTGAGTTATAGAATAAATGAAAAACGAAATTAGAAAATTCCTTGACTCAAAGGAAATGAAAACACAACACACTAAAATCTTTGGGAAACAGCAAAAGCAGTATTCAGAGGACAATGTATAGCATAAACGCACACACCAAAAAAGAGGATCCAAAACAACACCTTAACCCAAAGCCTCCAAGAATTAGAAAAAGAGTAGTGTGGTAGTTACATTTGTATGTCAACTTGGCTGGACCTGGTTGAGTGGCTGGGCAGCTGGTGGTAGTTATTCACCATGATGAGACAGACAATCAACTCCATGGTGGGATCTATCACAAGCAGCTGAGTAGCTGCCTTTGGGAATGTGGTCTACTTCCTGTATTTAAGGAGAAACCTTGGGGATAGTCTCTAGTTTATGGCATGCTTGGACCCCGCATGTAGCTGTGTCATTGTTCAGCAGCCTGCCATGCTCTGCCAATCTTGGGACTTACAATGGACTTAAATTAATGGCCTACCATGTGGTTTGGTAACATCGGGACTGTGCCTTTTTACTTGTCAACCTTGGGCTTGTCAGCCTCAGCAGCCAGCAGCTGTCTGAGTGAAGAAACACCTCTAGCTCCAGTGGGCCGGGAGCAGAAGATAGAGCTGGACCCCAAAGTTGAAAGGCTTTCACCCAGCCCCTAGATCCTGGCACTTTGAACTTGGACTTAAAGCCTCCAAACTGTAAGAGAATAAACTCCTGTTTGTTAAGGCCATCCCATTTGTGGTATATTCTTGTCAGAGCACCACTAGGTAACCAAAACAAGTAGCAAAAAATAAAACAAAACAAAAAACCTAGTCACCAGAACAAAAGAAATAATAATGATCAACATATAAAAAGCAGTTGCATTTCTCTACATAAACAAAAAGATCTCTAAAAAGGAAATAAGGAAAATAACACCATTTATAATAGCTATGGAAAGATAAAATACTTAGGAATAAATCTTACCAGGGACACAAAAGGCCTACACAAAGAAAACTACAAAACACTACTACAACAAACTATAAGAGACCTACATAAATGGAAGAACATATCATGGTCATCATGGATAAGATGACTGAACAATGTGAAAAAGTCAATACTACCCAAAGCAATTTATAGATTCAATGCAATTCTGATCCAGATTCCATCAATATTCTTTAAGGACATGGAAAAAAAATCACTAAATTTGTGTGGAAAAGCAAGAGACGATAGAGAAGCAAAGTACTACTGAAGAAGAACAAAGTAGTAGTTCTCACAGTCCCCAATCTCAAAACCTACTAAACAGCTACAGTAGTCAAAACAGCCTAGTATTGGTACAATGGCAGACATACAGATCAGTGGAACAGAATTGAGAGTCCAGAAATAGACCTATCCACATATGGAGAGCTGATCTTTGACAAAGGGCCAAAACCCATGAAATAGGGAAGAGATAGACTAATAAATGGTGCTGGCAAAACTGGATATCCATTTGCAGAAAAATGAAACAAGATCCATACTTCACACTACACACAAAAACTAATTCAAGATGAATCAAAGATACACATAAAAACCTAAAAACATGAAGTTCATCAAAGAAAAAATAGGAGCAAATGCCCTAATTTATGGCATAAATAGACTATCAAATATAACAAGAAATGCACAAACAGCAGATGACTGAGGTCTTCCAAAAATTAAATTCTTATGCACATCAGAAAACTTCTCCAGAAGAGTAATAGGAAAAGAACCTGCAGATTGGAGAAAAAATAAATGGCAATTACATATACAACAAGGGACTTCTAAAATTTATTTAAAAACTTTAACTCCTTAACCTCAAGACAACAAACAATACAATAAAAAAATGGGCAGATGATATTCAGGCAGCCAACAAACACATGAAGAAATGTTCATGATCATGAGCCATTAGAGAACCAAAACAAAAATGAGATATTATCTCACCCCAGCAATAATAGCAAAGTTGAACAAGACAGAAAACAACAAATTCTGGTGAGGGTGTAGAGAGATTGCAGCCCTCACACACCACTGGTGGGTCTATGAAAGGGTGCAACCACTGGGGAAAATGGCATGAAGTTTCCTTAAAAAGTGGAAAATATAAATACCATTTGATCCAGCAACCAAAACTAGATATATATCCTAAAGAAGTAAGAGCCAGGATTTGAATAGATACATGCACACTCATGTTCACCATACAACTATTCAAAACAGCAAAGAGATGGAAACAACCTAAGTGTCCATCAATGGATGAATGGATAACCAAACTATGGCTTATACTCACAATGGAATACTGTTGTTGTTGTTGTTGTTATGTGCCGTCATGTCAGACCTAACTCATAGCAACCCCTCCTTGGGTTTCTGAGGCAGTATCACTACAGAAGTAGACCTTCCTTCTGAGGCGTGGCTGGTGGGTTTGAACTGCCAGGCTTCTGGTTAGAAGTCAAGTGCCTTAGGCACTATGCTACCAGAGCTCCTTCAATGGAATATTATGCAACATTAAATAATAATGAAGGCTATGCTAAACACCTCATAATGTGGATGAACTTGGAGGATGATTATGCTGAGAAAAATAAGGCAATTTCAGAGGGACAAATATTGCATGAGTCCAGTGTTATGAAAAGTCAAGGAAAGATTTACACATAGAAGAAAACTATCTTTGTTGGTTACTGAGGATAGGAGAGGAGAGGAGAGGAGGGAATACTACTACTTAGTAAGAGACACATTAATTTGGGTGAAAGAAAAGCAATATACCAAAGTGGGTGAACAGCACAATAACATTAAGGGTAAGGAAGACATGGAGAAGTACACAAAATATCCAGGCAACAAAGTTAAATACTTTTACATATATACACACATAAAACAAGAAAGAGAAAAGTAGACTTGAGCAGACATAAATGAAACATAAAATAAAAATACTATAAAGAAGCAAACAAGACCAGAAATTGGTACTTGGAAAACCTTAATAGCATCAACAAACTACTGGCAAATTTAACAAAGGAAAAGGAGACGGTGCAAATAACGTGAGTAAGAAATGAAATGAGAGATGTCACAACTGAACCAACCAAAATAAAAAGATACTATCAGGAATTACAGGAGCTCTGGTAGCATAGTGCCTAAGGGACTTGACTGCTAACAAGAAGGCTGGCAGTTCAAACCCACCAGCCACTCCTCAGAAGGAAGGTTGGGCAATCTACTTCCACAGTGACACTGCCTCAGAAACCCAAGGAGGGGTAGCTATGAGTCAGAGCCGACTCAACGGCACATAATAACAACAACAACATCAGGAATTACATATTCTAAAAAATTTGAAAACCTAGAGGAAATGGACAGATTTCTAGAAACACACTATACATAGACTGAAGTAGAAAATTTGAATAGACCTATCACAAAAGAAGAAATAGAACATGTCATAAGAAAACTACCAACAAAAAAAAGTCCTGGTAGAGATGACTTCATTGGTGAATTCTACCAAACATTCAGAAAAGAGATGACACCACTTCTACTCAAACTATTCCAGAATATAGAAAAGGAGGGAATATTCCTGAATTCAGTTTATGAAGTAAGCATAAACCTGATGCCAAGGTCAGATAAAGACACCACTAAAAAAAAAAAAATTATTGACCAATATCCCTTAAGAATATAGATGCAAAAATTCTCAACAAAATCCTCACCAATAGACTGCAACAACATGTTTTAAAAAATAATACATCAAGACTAAGTGGGATTCATACCAGGTGTATGCAAGGATGGTTTGACATTAGAAAAATAATCAAAATTATTCATCACATAAATAAAACAAAGGAAAAGAACCACATGATCATATCAATTGATGCAGAAAACACATCTGACAAAATCCAACACCCACCCCTAATAAAAAGGTTGAACAAAATAGAATTAAAAGGGAAATTCCTCAACATAATTGTGTATAAACAAAACCTATAAGGCTTTCTAGGATATTTTGTTTGGGTGTGTGCCCAGGGAGAAAAGACAAGATAGACACGGACTTAAATATAGACCTTCCACCCCAAAACCCTAAAGGAGACCAGGAAGCAAGCCAGCAGCATGTTTAGAACAGCTAAGGTAGACCAGGAAGTGAGTGGAGTGGTTTGGAACAACTAAGGGAAATGAACTTATCTGTCAGTTTGTCATACTGTGGTGGCTTGTGGGTTGCTGTGAGGCTATGCCACTGGTGTTTCAAATACCAGCAGAGTGACCCACAGTGGACAGGTTTCAGCAGAGCTTCCAGACTAAGACAGACTTGGAAGAAGGAAGAGGTCATCCACTTCTTAAAGAATTGGCCAGTGAAAACCTTATGAATAGCAGTGAAACACTGATATATTACTGGAAAACTTTATAAATAGGCCTGAAACACTGTCCGATATAGTGCCAGAATATGAGCCCCTCAGGTCTGAAGGCACTCAAGATAGGACTGGGGAACAGCTGCCTCCTCAGAGTAGAGCCAATCTTAATGATGTGGATAGAGTAAAGTTTTCGGGACCTGCCTTTGCTGATGTGACACGACTCCAAATAAGAAGAAAAAGTTGCAAAGATCCATTAATAATCAGAATATGGAATGTACAAACTATGAATCTAGGAAAATTGGAAGTTGTCAAAAATGAAATGGAATGCATAAAGATTGATATCCTGGGCATTAGTGAGCTGAAATAGACTGGTTTGGGCCATTTTGAAACAGACAATCATGTAATCTACTATACCAGAAATGACAAATTGAAGAGGAATGGTGTGGCATTCATCGTCACAAAGAATGTATCAAGATCTGTCCTGCAGTACAATGCTGTCAGTGATAGGATAATATCCATATGTACAAGGAAGACCAGTTAATACTACATTATTCAAATTTATGCACCAACCATCAAAGTCCAAGATGATGAAACTGATTATTTTTACCAACTTCAGCAGTCTGAAATAGACTAAACATGCAATCAAGATGTGTTGATTATCACTGGTGATTGGAACGCAAAAGTTGAAAACAAAGAAGAATCACTGGTAGTTGGAAAATATGACATGGGTTATAGAAATAATGTTGGAGATCTCATGATAGAATTTTGCAAGACCAATGACGTATACATTGCAAATATCTTTCTTCAACAACACAAATGGCGGCTATACACTTGGATTTCCCCAGATGGAGTACACAATAATCAGATTGACTACATCTGTGGCAAGAGGCAATGGAAAAGCTCAATATCTTCAGTCAATACAAGGCCAGGAACTGACTGTGGAACAGATTATCAATTGCTCAAATGCAAGTTCAAGTTGAAGTTGAAGACAGTTAAAACAAGTTCACGAGAGCCAAAATATGACCTTAATTACATCCTTCTTGAATTTCAAGACCATTTAAAGAATAGATTTGATGCATTAAACACCAATGACCGAAAACCAGAGCAATTATGGGATGACATCAAAAATATCATCCATGAAGAAAACAAAAGGCCATTAAAAAGACGGGAAAGGAAAAAAAAAGACCAAAATGGATGTTAGAAGAGACTCTAAAACTTGCCCTTGAATGGAGAGTAGCTAAAGCAAATGGAAGAAATGACAAGACAAAAGAGCTGAACAGAAGATTTCAAAGAACAGCTCAAGAAGCAATGTCAATTATTATAATGAAATATGCCAAGAGTTGGAGTTAGAAAGCCAAAAAGGAAGAACACTCTTGACATTTCTCAAGCTGAAAGAATGGAAGAAAAATTTTAAGCCTCAAGTTGCAATATTGAAAGATTCTATGGGCAAAACATTGAATGACGCAGGAACCTTCAAAAGAAGATAAAGGAATACACAGAGTCACTATACCAAAAAGAATTGGTCTATGTTCATCCATTTCAGGAGGTGGCATATGATCAAGAATCAATGATATTGCAGGAAGAAGTTGAAGCTGCACTGAAGGAATTGGCAAAAAAAATAAGGCTCCAGGAATTGACGGAATACCCACTGAGATGTTTCAACAAGTGGATGCCCTGCTGGAGGCACTCACTAGGCTATGCCAAGAGATTTGGAAGAGAGCTACCTGGCCAACTGGCTGGAAGAGATCCATATTTGTAACTATTCCAAAGAAAGGTGATCCCACCGAATGTGGCAATAATTTAACAATATCATTAATATCACATGCAAGTAAAATCTTACTGAGGATAATTAAAAAATGGTTGCAACAGTATATTGACAGAGAACTTCTGGAAATGAAAGGTGGATTCAGAAGAGGATGTGAATGCTGATGTCAGATGGATCTTGACTGAAAGCGAAAAAATACCAGAAAGATGTTCACTTGGGTTTTATTGACTACGCAAAAGCATTCAGTTGTGTAGATCATAACAAATTATGGATAATATTGAGAAGAATGGGAATTCCAGAACACTTAATTGTGTTTATGAGGAGCCTGTACTTTGACCAGGAGGCTGCTGTTCAAACAGAGCAAAGGGATACTGCATGTTTTAAAATCAGAAAGGGAGTGCATCAGGGTTGTGTCCTTTCACTATACTTACTCAATCTGTATGCCGAGCAAATAATCCTAGAAGCTGGACTATATGAAGAAGAACATGGCATCAGGATTGGAGGAAAACTCATTAACAACCTGTGATATGCAGACGACACAACTTAGCTTGCTGAAAGTGAGGATGACTTGAAACACTTACTGATGAAGACTAAAGACTACACTCTGCAGTATGGATTACACCTCAATATGAAGAAAACAAAAGTCCTCACAACTGGACCAAGAAGCAGCATCACGATAAATGGAGAAAAGATTGAAGTTGTCAAAAACTTCATATTACTTGGTTCTACAACCAACACCAATGGAAGCAGCAGTCAAGACATCAGAAGACATATTGCATTGGGCAAATCTGCTGCAAAAGACCTCTTTCAAGTGCTGAAGAGCAAAGATGTCTCCTTGAAGACTAAAATGAACCTAACTCAAGCCATGGTATTTTCAATCGTCTCATATACATGTGAGAGCTGGACAAGGAATAAGGAAGACCAAGAAGAGTTGATGCTTTTCAGTTGTGGTGTTGGTGAAGCATGCTGGAAGTACCATGGACTGCTAAAATGACTAACAAATCTGTCCTGGAAGGAGTGCAGTTGGAATGCTCCTTGAAAACAAGAATGGCCAGACTTCGTCTCACCCATTTTGGTCATGTTGTTAGAAATGACCATTTACTAGAGAAGGACATCATGTTTGGTATAGTGGAGGGTCAACAAAAAAGGAGAAGGCCCTCAACAAGATGATTGACACAGTGGCCGCAATAATGGGCTCAGGTATAGCAAGGATCATGAGGCTGGCACAGGACTGGGCAGTGTTTCGTTCTGTTGTGCATAAGGTGGCTATGAATCAGAGATGAATCGACAGCACCTAATCACAACAAAAACATATACAAAACCAACAGCCAACATTATTCTCAATGTGGAGAATTGAAAGCATTCCCCTTACGAACAGGCACCAGACAAGGATGCCCTTTATCACCACTCCTATTCAATACTGTATTGGAAATCCTTGCCAGAGCAATAAGAAAAGAAAGAGAATTAAAAGCCATCCAAACTGGCAAAGAAAAAGTAAAACAATCTCTATTTGTAGATGATATCATCTTATACGTAGAAAATCCCAAAGATTCAGTAGGAAAATTAGTGTAACTAATTTATAGTTTTAGCAAAGTGGCAGGGTACAAGATCAACATACAAAAATCAGTCAGGTTACTTTACACTAACAAAGAGAACTCAGGAAATCAGGAAAGCAATACCATTTACAATAACAACCTAAAAGATGGAGTGGTTAGGAATAAATCTAACTAAAGACATTAAAGAAAACTGTAAAAAACAGGAAACCAAAAGAGATCTACATAAATTGAAGACTATACTATGCTTAAGGATAGGAAGACTTAACATTGTGAAAAGGTAAATACTACCCAAAATGATCTACAGATACAATGCAATCCTGATGCAGATTCTATCATCTTTCTTTAAAGGGACAGAAAAACTAATCACCAACTTTATATGAAAAGGAAAGAAACCCTATGTAAATAAAACACTACTATAAAGAAGAAGAAAAAAGTAGGAGGCCTCACACTCTCCAATCTCAAAATCTGCTATACAGCTACGGTAAAGTAACCTGGTACTGGTACAGCAACAGACACATAGACCAATGGAACAGAAATGAGAACCCAAAGGAAAGTCATCTACCTGTGGACAGGTGATCTTTGACATATGACCAAAACTCATTAAACAGGGAAGAGACAGTCTCTTTAATAAATGGTACTGGCAAAACTGGACATCCATTTGCAGAAAAATGAAACAGGATCCATATCTCACACCATATGCAAAAAGGAACTTAAGTTGGATCAAAACCTTGAACATAAAACCTAAAACCATAAAGATCATCCAAGTAAAAATAGGGACAAACTTGTTGTTGTTGTTAGGTGCTGTTGAGTCATCTCTGACTCACAGCAACCCCATGTACAACAGAATGAAACATTGCCCTGTCCTGTGCCAGCTTCACGATCCCTGCTATACCCAAGCCCATTGTTGCAGGCACTATGTCAATCCATTTTGTTGAGGGCCTTCCCATTTTCATTGACCCTGAACTTTACCAAGTGTGATATCCTTCTCCAGGGAATAATTCCTTCTGACAACAATAATTCCTTCTAGGTGAGACCAAGGCTGGCCATTCTTGCTTCCAAGAAGCATTCCAGCTGCACTTCTTCCAGGACAGATTTGTTACTTCTTTTAGCAGTCCATGGTACTTTTAGCATTCTTCTCCAACACCACAATTCAAAAGCATCAACTCTTCTTTGGTCTTCTTTATTCACTGTCCAGCTCTCACATGCATAAAAGGTGATTGAAAATACTATGGCTTGAGTTAGGTTCATTTTAGTCTTCAAGGAGACATATTTACTCTTCAGCACTTGAAAGAGGTCTTTTGCAGCAGATTTGCCCAATGCAATATGTCTTCTGATGTCTTGACTGCTGTTTCCATTGGTGTTGGTTGTAGAACCAAGTAATATGAAGTCTTTGACAACTTCAATATTTTCTCCATTTATTGTGATGTTGCTTATTGGTCCAGTTGTGAGGCTTTTTGTTTTCTTTTTATTGAGGTGTAATCCATACTGTAAGTTCTGGAATTCCCATTCTTCTCAATGTTATCCATAATTTGTTATGATCCACAGAAGAATGCTTTTGCATAGTCAGTAAAACATAAGTAAACATCTTTCTGGTATTCTTTGCTTTCAGCCAAGATCCATCTGACATCAGCAATGATATCCCTCATTCCACATCCTCTTCTGAATCCAGCTTGCATTTCTGTAAGTTCTCTGTCAATGTACTGCTGCAACCATTTTTAAATTATCTTCAGGAAGATTTTACTTGCGAGTGATATTAATGATATTGTTCTGTAATTTCCACATTCTATAGGATCATCTTTCTTTGAAATGGGTACAGATATGGCTCTCTTCCACTCAGTTGGCCAGGTAGCTTTCTTCCAAATCTCTTGGTATAGCCAAGTCAGTGCCTCCAGAGCAACATCCATTTATTGAAACATCTCAGTGGGTATTCCGTCAATTCCTGAAGTCTGGTTTTTCACCACTTCCTTCAGTGTAGCCTTGACTTCTTCCTTCAATACCATTGGTTCTTGATCATATGTCACCTCTTGAAATGGATGAACATTGAGCAATTCTTTTTGGTACAGTAACTACATGTATTTCTTCCATCTCCTTTCGATGGATCTTTCAATGTTTTGCCCATAGAATCTTTCAATATTGCAACTTGAGGCTTATTTTTCTTCAGTTCTTTCAGCTTGAGAAATGCTGAGCATGTTCTTCCCTTTTGGTTTTCCAACTCTAGGACTTTGCACATTTCATTATAATAATTGGCTTTATCTTCTCAAGCTGCTCTTTGAAATCTTCTATCTTTTATCTTGTCATGTCTTCCATTTGCTTTAGCTACTCTCCTTTCAAGGGAAAGTTTTAGAGTCTCTTCTGACATCCATTTTGGTCTTTTCTTCCTTTCTTGTCTTTTTAATGACCTTTTGCTTTCTTCATGGATGATGTTCTTCATGTCATCCCACAATTAGTCTGTTTTTCAGTCTTTGGTGTTTTTTAATGCATCAAATCTGTTCATTAGATGGTTTCTAAACTCAGGAGGGATATCATCAAAGTCATATTTTGGCTCTTGTGGACTTAGGGACACTAATTCAGAGGATCAACACACTAACAAATATAACTAAAAATGCAAAAACACCAGAAGACAAAATAGATGATTGAGACTCCCTAAAACTGAGACACTTATGCACATAAAAGAATTTCACCAAAAGATTAAAAGAGAACCCAAAGACTGGGAAAACATTTTTTAGCAACAACATATCAAGCAAGGGACTAGTCTCTAAAATTTATAGGAAACTTCAACACTTTAACAACAAAAACAGAAATATTCCAATTAAAAAATGGGCAGAGGACTTGAACAGACATTTCACCAAAGACTTTTAGGCTGCTAACAGACACAAGAAATGCTAATGATCATTAGCTATGAAACAGATGCAAATCAAAACAACAATGACGTATCATCTCACCCCAGCACTAATAGTAATATTCAACAAGACAGGAAACTGAAAATGCTGGTGATGGTGTGTAGAACTGGAGCCCTCACACACTGCTGGTGGGACTCTAAAAGGGTGCAATCACTGTGGAAAACAGTATGGTGCTTCTTTAAAAAGCTGGAGATAGAAATACCATATGATCTAGCAATCTACTAGGTGTATTTCCTTAAGAAATAAGAGATGTGACACAAACAGATATAAGCACACCCATGTTCATTACACCACTAGTCACAGTGGGGAAAAGATGGAAACAACCTAAGTGCCCATCAGTGGAGGAATGATCAACAAACTATGGTACATATACACAATGGAATACTATGCAACATTAAAGAACAATGATGAGTCTGCAAAATATCTCATAATTTGGCTGAACTTAGAGGCCATCATGGTGAGTGAAATTACTCAATCACAAAGAGACATATATTGTATGAGACCACTATTGTAAAAAGTCAAGAAAATCGTTTCATAAAAAAAAATCCTTTGATTTTTTTAAAATCAAAAATAGTTTATTTATGAAAATAAAAATATTTTAATAAAATATTCTTTGAAATATTTCCTTACCAGGAGTGGGTGGGTAAGGAAGGATAAACCACTAATTAGATGGCATAGTGCCTAAGGCATTTGACTGCTAATCAGAAGGCTGGCAGTTCAAACCCACCAGCTACTCCTTGGAAGGAAGACTGGGCAATCTACTTTCGTAGAGATACTGCCTCAGAAACCCAAGGAGGGGGTCACTATGAGTCAGATTTGACTCGACTACAGTGAGTTTGGTTTGGAAGTGTGAACACCCATCTGGCCATGGATTAGCTGCCTTAGTCACCTTTGGGAGCTCTGGTGGTGTAGTGCCTAAGGCATTTGACTGCTAACCAGAAGGCTGGAGGTTCAAACCCACTACCCACTCCTTGGAAGGAAGATTGGGCAATCTACTTCCATAGTGATACCACCTTAGAAACCCAAGGATGGGTCGCTATGAGTTGGATCCGACTTGATGGCAGTCAGTTTGGTTTTTTTTTTTTTTTTTTTTTTTTGAGAGAGTAGACACATATAACTTGAATGAAGGGGGGGGGGAACCTATTGAGAACAGTTCTGCCACTATATGGAACACTCTGAAACACATGGGATTGCCATGAATTTTAATCCCCTTCACTATCTTATTGTAAGGTAGTTCCAAGCCCAACTTTACTTACAATAGATGAACATTTCCCTGCACAAATTTGACTATAATCGACTGATTCCAATGAAGTGTGGTTTCATTTATGGTATCTGACAAAGCAAGAAAGGAGTGTGACCCAAACCAGAAAAAGATTCTTTTGGCTTCACAAGTCAGTAGGGTCACTATTAACAGCAATCTAGATACAGACCTCTTTTTAGTACCAGCAAAGGTCACTACTTGATAAGATTTTTATTATCAATAAAGCACCTCATCGGGATCAGAAGAGCTTACTAAACCATATCTTGATGGATAAAGTGAGAATGAATTTGAAACACCTGGATTACATTTTCTTAAAATGTGCTTGAGTTCAAAAGTCAGCAAAAATAATACTTAACTAAAAGCAGTTGGGAATTTCTTAAGAAATTCTTGAAAAAATAGGTTTATAGTTGAACCTAGATGGGTCCCTTACCAATATTCCCTAAAATCAAACCCATTGCTGTTGAGTCTACTTAAACTCATAGGATCCTATAGGAAAGAGTAGAACTGCCCCACAGAGTTTCTGAGGCTACAAATGTTTACAGAAGCACACTGGACATTTTTCTCCTGTGGAACAGCTGATGGGTTCAAACTGCCAATTTTTTGGTCAGTAGCCAAGCACTTTAACTACTGCACCACCAGGGCTCCATTATCAATATTTGTTGCTGATTGTAGGTGCTGTCGAATCAGCTCCGACTCATAGTGACCCATGTACAACAAAATGAAACACTGTCCAGTCCTGTGCCAGCCTCACAATCCCTGCTACACCTGAGCCCACAGTTGCAGCCACTATGCTAGTCCAACTTGTTGAGGGCCTTCCCCTTTTTCATTGACCTTCCACTTCACCAAACATGATATTTTTCTCCAGGGAATGGTCCCTTCTGACTACTTGACCAAAGTAGATGAGACAAGTCTGTCCATTCTTGCTTGCAACGAGCATTCTGGCTGCACTTCTTCCAGCATAGATTTGTTAGTTCTTTTGGCAGTCCATAGTACTTTCTTTGCCAACACCACAACTCAAAAGCATCAACTCTTCTTTGGTCTTCCTTATTCATTGTCCAGCTCTCACATGCATATGAAGCTACTGAAAATATCATGGTTTGGTTTAGGCGTACCTTAGTCTTCAGAGACATCTTTGCTCTTTAGCACTTTAAGCAGGTCTTTTGTAGCAGATTTGCCCAACACAATACATTGTCTGATGTCTTGACTGCTGCTTCCATTGTGTTGATTGTGGAACCAAGTAATATGAAATCTTTGACAACCTCAATCTTTTCTCCATTTATCACGATGCTGCTTATTGGTCCAGTTGTGAGGATTTTTGTTTATGGTGAAAGGATACAACCTTGATGCACTCTCTTCCTGATTTTAAATGATGCTGTATCTCTTTGTTCTGTTCAAAAAAGATCTCTACTAGGAGTAGAATATATCAGGGTTGTATCCTTTCACCATACTTATTCAATCTGTATGCTGAGCAAATAATCCAAGAAACTGGACTATATTAAGAAAAGTGTGGCATCAGTTTTGGAAGAAGACACGTTAACCACCTGTGATATGCAGATGACACAACTTTGCTTGCTGAAAGTGAGGATGACTCAAAGCACTTACTGATGAAGATTAAAGACTACAGTCTTCAGTATGGATTACATCTCAGTATAAGAAAATGAAAATCACCATAACTGGACCAAAGCAAGAAACTGAATTCTTGGTTTCAACATCTTATATCAATGCTCTAAGAATAAAACAAATGTTGCTTTTAGGTGCTGTCGAGTCATCTCTGACTCATAGCATCCCTATGCACAGCAGAACAAAACACCACCCAATCCCACGTCAGCTCCACGATCCTTGCTGTATTTGAGCCCATTGCCTCAGACACTGTGTCAACCCATCTCGTTGAGGGCCTTCTCCTCTTTCATTGATCCTCCACCTTACCAAGCATGACATTCTTCTCCAGGGAATGGTCCCATCTGACATGACCAAAGTAGGTGAAACAAAGTCTGGCCATTCTCACTTCCAAGGAGCATTTCAGCTGCACTTCTTCCAGGACAGATTTGTTAGTTCTTTTAACAGAAAGAATGTCTATGTTTAATTTATTCTTTTACAGTAAACTCAATTGTTTGTAGAAGTTCAAAAGCTTTACTTAAAAAAAATAAATAAATAAATAAGCAAGCCAATAAACAATAACCCAAGGAAGAACTGTATTTAGAAATTGATGTGATTATAAAATGAAAATTCAGTAGAGTGATATGATGGGATTTATGAATAGTCTTAAACATCCACATTTACTGGGTAAGATAGATCTTATTCAAATATTTTCAAGGTTCTTTTTAAAAGGAACTTAGAAAAAGAAATCACATAGATTTAGTAGAGAAAAGATGGTGCAAAGCCCAATGATATCAGTTCCTATAAAAGCAATGAGGGCCAATTGAATTAATCTGTAGATGTCAATGATAAGTGAGTTCACACATATAGATACTTCGAGTTTATCACTTGACTCAAACCACTTTTCAATGTTTTGGGTTTAGGAAAGCATACATTGCCTCCAGCACATTTTCATTTAATTTCAATCTCTGCATATTTTAAAGGAAATGTAATCCATATGTTTCTAATTCATTTATACAACTTGGCTAAGCTTCATTGAAGACGTATTTGGTGCCCAAGAGGTATTTTGAGGCTTTTAAAACTATCTTCCACCAGAAACCAAATGCTGTATTCATAAAGTCAAAAGGTCACACACTACAAATTTAAACCTATACCAAAGAACAGAATTTCCTGGCTGCCACACCCATTTTTCCTTTTCCAAAACTAATTTCACTATGAGAAGAATCAAAGGATGACTGGAACCACAAATTCAGTGCCATGAGCATTCTTGATGATTGAGCCCCATAGCCTTGAGTGTTCAGAGAAGAAAATTCCTCTTTTCATTTCAGATGTGGTCATAAAAGGAAGAGAACTCAATTAAATCACAAATTCATTGTTAAGGAAGAGAATTCTTTCTCTACTACAGGGATTGCTGGAATTTCTTATTCCTGCAGTAGCAGTGCTTCTCAGATTTTATGTGCATGGCAATCACCTGGGCATCTTGTTAAACTGCAGATGCTAATTCAGTAGGTCTGGGGTGGCCCCAAGAGTTTGAATTTTTAACAAGCTCTCACATGATCTGGATATACTGGACCATGGAGCACACTCTGAGAAGCAAAGTCCTGTTGCAGGGTTTCTCAGCTACTGCTGATATGTTGAACCAGATAATCCTTTGTTGTGGGAAGCTATCCTGTGTGTTGTAGGATGTCTAATAGCATCCCTGGCCTCAACCAACTAGATACCAGTAGCACCGCTCTATCTTTCAAGCCGTGACAAACAAAAATGCATCAAGAATTTGTAAATGTTCCCTGGGAGACAAAGTCACGCTCAATTGAGAACCACTGCTTTATCATTATTTTAATGACTACAATATTTGTTGCATAATAAACACCTCTTTTGATGAACTGTCTTCAGTGAGCACAGCAGTTATCAATCAAATAAATAAACAACTGGTTTGTTTCACCTGAGCAATTAGTATATTTTAATTTATGGATTCTGTGTATTTTAAAACTCATTTTGTTTGTTTCCTTACCATGAACTAGGAGCTCTGGTAGCATAGTGCCTAAGGCATTTGACTGCTAACCAGAAGGCTGGCGGTTCAAACCCACCAGCCACTCCTTGGAAGGAAGGTTGGGCACTCTACTTCCGTAGTGATACTGCCTCAGAAACCCCAGGAGGGGTCGCTATGAGTCAGGGCCCGACTCAATGGCAAACAACAACACAATAAACCATGAATTGGGGTGCTTAGAAGTAAATTTGCAAAACACATTAGCAATTGTGAAAATCTACAGGGAGAGATTTCTGGAAAAAAAAAGATTCAATCACTAGATTAATTGTATTCCTCTATGTTCATTTTTTTCTTTTCTCAGATTGAGTGCATCATCTTTTTTGTTTGTTGTTGTTGTTTTATTATATATTTTTGCAGGTTATTTCCAATATTGCTTGAAATGAGGTTGGTTTTCATTAAGCAAGGAAAATCAAAAGTAAACCAAGTAAGGTTCTAATTAAGTAAAAATAGAAATAGAACAGCCAGGACAATGCATTAATTTGCTGATCTTGGTTGGTTATTTGGTGTTTGATTGTTGTTGTTGTTGTTATGTGCCGTCGAGTCAAACCCGACTCATAGCGACCCCTCCTTGGGTTTCCGAGGCAGCATCACCACAGAAGTAGGATTGCCCAACCTTCTTTCCGAGGAGTGGCTGGTGGGTTTGAACCGCCAGCCGCCTGGTTAGCAGGCAAGTGTCTTAGCCACTATGCTACTAGTAAATCCTGGCAGATACTAAGACAAACCTCACAAGTACTTAGCAGTCTGGCCTATTATCTCCCAACAAACTGTAACAAATTTGATGGCTGCAGATGTCTGAAAAAAGAGCAAGATATTAACATGAAAGCTTTTTTTTTTTCTTTTTCCTTTTTTTTAACTTTACATTTAAGATATAAAATCAGTAATAAAGTTGTTTGAAGCAGATGAAAAACTTGGCCAAATAACTAAAGTTTTATACCTTGCCAACTCCACCATAGGACATTTAGAATTCATTGCATTGTAGAGTACAAATGCCGGGAAAGATGATTATCCAGCCCAGTTTGTCAAGATTCTTTCAGGTGTGAAATTCTTGTTTAAACTTCTATTAGGAAGGTCAATGTGTAAAACCAACTAAACCAGAGCTGCTCTGTTTGCATGACAGGAGAAGGGAGGGAATAAGGAGCCCCTTTGAAAGGGTGGGTCCCTGGAAGTGTTTAAGGAGCATAGATTGAAAATCAATGACACTATAATACGGAAACCCAAGGAGGGGTCGCTATGAGTTGGGGCCCACTCGATGGCACATAACAACAACAACAACATAATACACTTTTGAGATAAAGGTGAGGAAATGGTGGCTCAAGAAGAAGTATCCTGTATAAGGGATGGGAACTGCCTGGTAACAGAGCTGGAACTGGAATACAAGTCTGTAGACTTTAAATTAGATAGGAAGCTGGCAAAGGTGTCCAACTGTGTAGGTCATAACAAATTATGGACAATATTGTGAAGACTGGGAATTCCAGAACACTTAATTGTGCTCATGAGAAAACTATACATAGACCAAGTGATAGCCTTTCAAACACAACAAGATGCATAGTTTTAAATCAGGAAAGGTATGCATTAAGGCTGTATCTTTTCACCATACTTATTCAATACGTATGCTCAGCAAATAATCCTAGAAGCTGGACTATATGAAGAACACAACATCGGGATGGGTGAAAGACTCATTAATGATATGCAGATGGAGCAACATTGCTTGCTGAAAGTGAAGAAGACTCAGAAGGAAGATGGCGTCATACAGATTACCTGCATCTTTAAACCCTTTTCCAACTGAGACACTGAGTAACAAGGTAAAGGAGATACAAATAATGATACTAGAGTTATGAGCAACTAAGGAGAAGATAAAGTATTAGATTCAGTGAAGGTGAAGAAAAAAGGCAAATTAAACAACTGGGAAAAATAAATGAAGCTGCCCAGTCAGTGGAGACAGAGACTGAGAGGAATCATTAGAAATACAAAAGAGGTCAAGGAGGAGGGAAGGAAGAAAGAAATTTAAAAAAAATCACTTAACCCATAGGCAATGGGGACTCAGAATAGCAACACCAGGAGTTTTTTGAGGTGAGCTGGGGCTATAAGTAAGTATGACGATCTTACTGGAAAACAGATCAAGAACCCCCTTGGCTTGGGCTGCCATGGAGTCCACAAGGGAGTGGGATAAAGGGAGAAACTCCCTTCAAGTAGGCAGAGCCCCAGAGTGGGTGCATGGCAGTGGGCTAGGGTCCAACTCTTAGACAACCCTTTTTGGCACAGAGTGGAGCTGGGTACTGGGATTTTGCAGCTTCTTGATCCAAGCAGAAAGTGGTGTCCCCCTATCCTTTGGGGAGTCACTCAGTTTTGAACTGTGGGTCTTTGATTGACAGAGGGTGCCATCATCAGTAGATAGCTCAGAAGGACCCAGGCTGCCCTGCCCATTCCTGCATCGCTGACTGAATTATCTCATCCCAAACACAGAAAATGCCTTCTACCTTTCTATCCTTGGGTTGACTTTTGATGCCCCCCTCTTTTTTTTCCCCTCTCCCTTTTCTCCCCTGCCTTGTCCAATAAAAGGAACACATTAAACCTCCACCAGGCAACGGAGCTATTACAGTGAACATCTCACCCAATAGACAGGTCATACCAATAGCTCCTGCACCACAGGATCAATGGCAGATGGTGGACAACATCTACTTGTCCCAATTCCAAATGCTTTTCATGAAGAAGGGAGACAGGCACCCACATCCCCACCAGTGATTCCACCAACACAGAGAGAGCTGGAGAGTGACCCAGTACAACCAAGTTAATAATAAAAAAGCTACATCTGGTCAACACTTACAGATATACACCTAAAACAGCAAACTCACTGTCATTGAGTCATTTCCAACTCATAGTGACCCCCTTAATTTGAGGTTGTCTGTTTGTTTCCTAGACATTTTAAAGTTGTTGTCTTTATTTGTTAGCCTATTATATAGACAGAATAGTTAAACTGTGGTACAGGTACAATGATAGACAGATAGACCAATGGAAGAGAATAAAAAACCCAGACAGCTGATCTTTGACAAAGGCCCAAAACCGATTAAATGAGGGAGAGAGAGCCTCTTAAACAAATGTTGTTGTTGTTGTTAGGTGTGGTTGAGTTGGCTCCAACTCACAGCAATCATATGCACAACAGAACTAAATACTGCCTGGTCCTGTGCCAATCTCACAATGCTTGCTATACCTGAGGCCATCATTCCAGCCACTGTGTCAATACATCTCGTTGAGGGCCTTCCTCTTTTTCATTGACCCTCCACTTTACCAAGCATGATATCCTTCTCCAGGGAATGGTTCCTTCTGACTACATGACCAAGTAGGTGAGAGGAAGACTGGCCTTTCTCGCATCCAAGGAGCATTCTGGCTGCACTTCTTCCAGCACAGATTTGTTAGTTCTTTTGGTAGTCCATGAAACTTTCTGTATTCTTTGCCAACACCACAACTCAAAAGCATCAACTCTTCTTTGGTCTTCCTTATTCATTGTCCAGTTCTCACATGCATAAGAGGCCATTGAAAATACCATGTCTTGGATTAGGCACACCTTAGTCTTCAAAGAGAAATCTTTGCTCTTCAGCACTTCAAAGACGTCTTTTGCAGGAGATTAGCCCAGTGCAATGCATCATCTGATGTCTTGACTGCTGCTTTCATTGGTGTTGATTGTGGAACCAAGTAATATGAAATCTTTGACAGCTTCAGTCTTTTCTCCATTTATTGTGATGCTGCTTATTGGCCCAGTTGTGAGGATTTTTGTTTTCTTTATGGTGAGGTGTAATCCATACTGCAGACTGTAGTCCTTAATATTCATCAATATGTGCTTTAAGTCATCCTCATTTTCAACAAGCAAAGTTGTGTCATGTGCACATCGCAGGTTGTTAATGAGTTTTCCTTCAATCCTTATGCCATGCTCTTCTTTATATAGTCCAGTTTCTCAGATTATTTGCTCTGCATACAGATTGAATAAGTATGGTGAAAGGATATACAACACTTGATGCACTACCTTCCTGATTTTAAAACATGAAGTATCCCCTTGTTTTGTTCAAATGACAGCCTCCTGGGCTAAGTACAGGTTCCTCATGAACACAATTAAGTGTTCTGGAATTCCCATTCTTCTCAGCATCCTCCATAATTTCTTATGATCCACAGAGTCGAATGACTTTGCATAGTCAATAAAACACAGGTAAACATCTTTTTGGTATTTATTCACTTTCAGCCAAGATCCATCTGACATCAACAATAATATCTCTTTTTCCACATCCTCATCTGAATCCAACTTGAATTTCTGGAAGTTTCCTATCTAAATTCAGGAGGAATAAAATCAAGGTAATATTTTGGCTTAACATTTTGGTCCTGTTGCAACTGTTTTTTAATTATCTTTAGCAAAATATTACTTGCATGTGATATTGATATTGTTTGAAAATATCCACATTCTTTTGGGTCATCTTTCTTTGGAATGTGCACAAATATGAATCTCTTCCAGTCAGTTGGCTATGTAGCTGTCTTCCAAATTTCTTGGCATAGACAAGTAAGTGCCTCCAGAGTAACATTTGTTTGTTGAAACATCTCAATGGGTATTCTGTTAATTCCTGGAGCCTTGTTTTTCTGTCAATTCCTGCAAAGCAGCTTGGAGTTCTTCCTTCAATACCATTGGTTCTTGATCATGTGCCACCTCCTGAAATAGATGAACATCAACAAATTCTTTTTGGTACAGTGACTCTGTGTATTCCTTCCATCTTCTTTTGATGTTTCCTGCATCATTCAATAATTTACCCGTAGAAATTTTCAATATTGCAACTCAAAGTTTGATTTTTTTTCCTCAGGTCTTTCAGCTTGAGAAATGCCGATCGTGTTCTTCCTTTTTGGTTTTCTAACTCCAGGTCTTTGACTTTCATTATAATAATTTACTTTGTCTACTTGAGCTGCTCTTTGAAATATTCTGTTCAGCTCTTTTATCTTGTCAGTTCTTTCATTTGTTTTAGTTACTCTCCATTTAAGGGCAAGTTTCAGAGTCTCTTCTGACATCCATTTTGGTCTTTTTTTCCTTTCCTGTCTATAAATGACCTTTTGCTTTCTTCATGGATGATGTTCTGGATGTCATCCCACAATTCCTCTGGTTTTCAGTCATTGGTGTTCAATGCTTCTAACTATTCTTTACATGGTCTCTAAATTCAGGAAGAATAAAATCAAGGTAATATTTTAGCTCTTGTGGACTTGTTTTAATTGTTTTCAGTTTCAACTTGAACTTACATATGAGCAGTTGATGGTCTGTTCTACAATCAGCTCCTGGCCTTGCTTTGGCTGAAGATATTGAGCTTCTCTATTTCCTCTTTCCACAGATGTAGTCAATCTGATTCCTATGTATTCCATCTGGTGAAGTCCACATGTATAGCTGCCATTTATGTTGTTGTAAAAAGGTATTTACAATGAATGAATTATTGGTCTTGCACAATTCTATCATGCAATCCCCACCATCATTTCTATCACCAAGGCCATATTTTCCAACTACTAGTGATTCTTTTTTATTTCTAATTTTTGTATTCCAATCAGGAGTGATAATCAACACATCTTGATTGCATATTCAATCAATTTCAGACTGCAGAAGTTCATAAAAATGTTCAATTTCATTGTGTTTGGCTTTGGTGGTTGGTGCATAAATTTGAATAATAGTAGTATTAACTGGACTTCCCTGTTGTTGTTATTTGCCGTCGAGTCAGACCCAACTCATAGCAATGCCTCCTTGGGTTTCTGAGGCAATATCACTACAAAGTAGATTGCCAACTTTCCTTCCAAGGAGTGGCTGGTGGGTTTGAACCACCAGCCTTCTGGTTAGCAGTCAAGTGCCTTAGGCACTATGTTATTTGTAGCCGTACGGATATTATCCTATCACTGACAGCACTGTACTTCAGGATAGATCTTGACACATTCTTTGTGATGATGAATGCCATGCCATTCCTCTTCAATCTGTCATTGACAGCATAATAGATCATATGGTTGTCTGATTCAAAATAGCCCAAACCAGTTCATTTCAGCTCACTAATACCTAGGATATCAGTCTTTAGGCATTCCGTTTCATTTTTGACAACTTCCAATTTTCCTAGATTCATAATTTGTACATTCCATGTTCTGATTATTAATGGATGTTTGCATTTTGAGTTGTGCCACATCAGCAAATGGAGGCCTCGAAACCTTTACTTCATTGATGTCATTAACATCAGCTTATATGAAAAGAAAGAGACTTCAGATAAGCAAAGAACTGCTAAAGAAGAAAAAAAAAGTGGGAGGTCTCACACTTCTGGATCTTAAATCCTACTATACAGCAATAGTAGTTAAAACACCATGATATTGGTACAGTGATAGACAGATAGACCAATGGAATATAATCAAAAACCCAGAAATAGACCCATCCATCTACGGTTAGCTGATCTTTGACAAAGGACCAAAACCCATTAAATGAAGGAGAAAGAGCCTCTTTAACAAATGGTGCTGGCAAAATTTGATATCCACTTGCAGAAAAATGAAACAAGACCCATACCTCACCCCATACACAAAAACAAACTCAAGTTGGATCAAAGATTTAATATAACACCCAAAACTACAAAGTTCATCAAAGATAAAATAGGGGCAAATGTAGGGACTCTAATTTACAGCATAAATAGACTATCAAGCAAAACCCAAAATGCAGAGGCAGTGAAGGAGAAGCTAGATGACTGAGACTTTTTAAAAATTAAGTTTTTATGCACCTCGAAAGACTTCTCCAAAAGGATAAAAAGAGAACCTACAGATTTGGAAAAAATATTTGGCTATGATATATCTGACAAGGGACTTATCTCCAAAATTTATAGAAAACTTCAACACCTCAACAACTGCCAAAGATGCAAGGAGGTCATATCTTCTGACTTCCTCTAACTCCACAAGAGGAAGACAGAATCACCATCAGTAGCCCAAGGCCTATTCCTGTGAGGCCAGACACGCTGCCTCCCTCCAGCCTTTTCATCACTCTGACACCAACCATTCCTCCTGCAGCACCTACCACCTCTCTGCTGGGTTTGATAATTCACTACATGGCCACTCAGAACTCACAAATTATAGGGTTTATAGGGAAGCAACAGACTACAATTCAAGCTCAGGAATGTGCTCAGTCTCTTACAGCTGGCTGTCTCACTCAGCAGCTGACAGTCTCAGTAGCACATCAAATTCAGTAGTGTGTGTCTTTGGTGTCTCTCTCTCAGTAGTGTGTGTCTCTCAGAAGTGTGTGTCTCTTGCATGTCTCTCTCAGCAATGTGTGTCTCTTGCGTCTCCCAGCTAGCAGTGAGAGATTTCTTCTGTCTCTAGGAGGGCTCATTTTGAGTCTGGTAGAGTGGTAAACTAACCAATCCCAACATCAGAATTCTATACACCTGAGAAAGAGCGAACTTCCCAGAAAATTACTTTGTGCTGTTCCCAACAGAAATTCCCCAGGTGGATAACTATAACAATCAGGAGCTACTCAGTGGCTCACAGCAAATTCCACCACAGAGTTTACAAAGACTTATGGCTATAAAAGCCACACTATGTAATTTACTATACCACAACACCAAAAAGACAAACAACCCAATTCAAAAATGGGCAAGGGACATGCACAGACACTTCACTAAAGAAGATATACTGACGGTCAACAAACACATGAGGAAATGCTCATGATCATTAGCTGTTAGAGAGATGCAAATCAACACAACAATGAGATATCATCTCAGCCCAACAATAATAGCAAAATTCAACAGGACAGAAAATAGCAAATGCTTGTGAGGTTGTGGAGATATTGGAACTCTCATATACTGTTGCACTGCAAAATGGTACAATCATTGTGGAAAATGGTATGATGTTTCCTTAAAAAAACTGAAAACAGAAATACAATTTGATCCAGCAATTCCATTACTAGGATATATCCTAAAGAAATGAAAGACAGGACATGAACAGACATATGCACACCCATGTTCATCTCAGCACAATTCACTACAGCAAAGAGATAGACACAACATAAATGCCCATTCACAGATGAGTGGATAACCATGCTATGGTACATTCACACCATCATACAATGGAATACTTTACAACATTAAAGAACAATGAATACATGAATCATCTCACAATGTGGATGAATTTGGAGGCCATTATGAGGACAAATATTGTACAAGCCTGTTATTGTGAAAAGTTGACTCAGGGAAGGAAATTCACTTTCTTGGTTACTGAGGATAGGAGAGAAGGTGAGGGAATATTTCAGACTAGTTGAGGATCACATGTTGATTTGGGTGAGGGAAGGGATAGTATAGAAAGAGTCTGTGACCAGCATGATGACACTGGGGAAAGGAAGGACACTGAAACATGTATCAAGTATAGACAACAGAGGCAAATACTAGTATATGCATAATACTGCATTACCACTAACACCAAACACCAGGCAATGGATACATGAATAGACACATGAGAAGATCTGATGGGGGTAGGTGAACAGGAATATACCCTAGACCAAGGATAGATAGATAATCTTACATATGCATTTGTGCTACAAAATTAGCCACATACATTACAGAACCAACAGAAGACAGAGTTGGAGTAACTTCTGAGAGACAACCAAACACCTTGAGAGAGAGAATCACTGGGCCTGTGGACTTGGGATCATAGTCTCCAGGGACTCTGTGGTAATTCAGTTGATGTGTCAACTTGGCTGGGCCTGGTTGAGTGGCTGGGCAGCTGGATGTAGTATTCCCCATGATGAGACTGGTAATCAACTC